>NC_081194.1:18346294-18946294 GCF_902713425.1 Acipenser ruthenus
ATTTGAAATCATATAATAATGGATACTGCTGCATCTCGTCGTCCATGAGTAACTTGTTTTGAGGCGTGACTTATTTTGAGGCGTGTGTTTGACGTGTGTCAAGGGTGTTAACCTTGCTTCTGATTGGTCAGTTTCATTCCAGTTGCGCGACGAAAGAAAATAGAAACAGGTTCTATTTTAGCGACGCAAAATTCTCTCAAAGCGACGTCGCTCGCTGCTGGTGTGGATACTCCCATTTGACTGCAGTGACTTATTCGCTCATGTCCAGTGTGGATGCAGCTTTAGACTCACAGCACCTTTGAACTCAATGTGATGCCATGGATTTTTTAATTTGACTGTTTAAAATACCCAATCCACGATGCCGAATGTGGCTTGCTTTTTCTTCTTTAAGAACCACTTATATTATCACTCATTTATTTAGTAGACCACATTTGTATGATTGGAAGCTGAGAAAGGCACATATTGGATGAGATGAGGACAGACAGTGTTGTGCAAGGGAGAAAAATGTGTTCTTCCTAATTAGGGACAGCGGAAGGGCCTGATCCACACAAGCAATGTTAGAAGGGCATACAGTGAGCACAAAAACAACCATTGTATTACTTTGTAGAAAGTTGTTAATACGTGTTGATTGCTTGCTGAAGATGCAGTGTCCCTTTTTATTAAAAAAAATTACAATCCTGAAATCCTATACACAGGATGTCTTGCTATGCTGTAATTAGATGTAGATGTAATACTTGAAATGTATTTGCTTACGATTGTAAGTCGCCCTGGATAAGTGCGTCTGCTAAGAAATAAATAATAATAATAATAATAATAATAATAATAATAATAATAATAATAATAATAATAATGATGTTCTCATTTGCAGTAAGGGCTGTAACTGACGGATCTCCCCTTGTCCTGCCCAGACTACATGTGCAATAACATCTTACCAGCTGCCGGATTTATCTATCAGAAGGACTAATTCACCTAGACAGTACTTGTTTAAACACACTATGTCTGAGATTTCCTATACCTCCGGGGGTCCTATTAATACAAATGAACGGTCACACAAATAAGGGTTACAAGATAAGTTAAATGAAGTGCATGTATGAAAAACTAGTGCATGTATATAGGAAAACCCAGTACTCTGCACAAATAGAGTATAGTTTTTAAGAGACACTGTACCTTTTACTCTACAGAGCAGCTACATAAAGACACAATCATGATTTCAAACAAGATGATTTATCATTAAAACAAAACAAAAAAAAGTGCAACAGTAGTAGTAGTGGTGAACCAAAACCCTTTTTCTACTGACTCACTGAAATTGGGGGATGAGCGAGTCCTGGGCATTTCTTCTTTCTGAACTTTTGCTTTTTGTACATCCACATTAGAAAAATGCTTCTTAAACAGATGAGAATGACGATGTCTCAATCCCTTATCTGGTTAAAATAGTCAATAATTACACATTTAAACTGTTGTCAAACACAACAGTTGTGACAAAGACGTGGAATATTTACAAGACAAAGAACAGATCTTTGTATTGTATAAAGAAAATACATCTTTTTATTGTTGTCTATGAATAAACTGCTTTCTATTCTCTAGAATGGCTGTCTGGGAGCAGCATGTTTTGCTGCATGCTGTTGAAAGAACAGCAGCATTTTTAGGGGGAATATTTTCTGTCTGCAAAAAAAAAAGGGTATTTAAATATCTGCTTGTACTGTATTTAAGTTATCAAACAGGGAAAATATTACAGATCTCTGATGCTATTTGGAATGCATAACCTGTACTATACTGATACACATACTGTATTTAAATACAGCATGATGTATTGCAATTTAGAGATTCTATCTATTTTGCACTGTATTGCATTGGTTTTCATCCAAGTTATAAAGAACAGTTTTCCCATTTCATAGTACAGTTGGCAATCATCTATGCGGCAATTTCCACCCAGTAAATATTATAAGCAATCATGTTAAAAATATTACCAGCACTTTGCCAGAGGATATTATGATCATAATACTACTGTAAATCCCTTAATATCCTCAGACTTTTTATATTTTTTTCAAGAAACAAAAGGACAAAGGACAGTGATACTGTTGTACTGTAATAATAATTAGTAGCCATTGTTATACTCTATTAAATGCACACAGCTAAATTATGGCCAGCAAATAAAATGAGGTTTACAGTAATTCATAGATACAGAAATAAAAAAATATATATTAAAAAAACACCATAAATGTTAATTATAATTAGGTCTTCTGATTTTCGGTTTTAACAGATTAAAAAAAAAACAATAAAACACCCGACACAAAAAATAAATAAAATCGGAGTATATAAAAATAAATACCACAAAAACACCTGAGAAACACCAGAAAAGATTACTCAATTCACACTGACTTCACCCCTTTCCCATCAAAAAAAAAAAAAAACACTTACTACAAAAAAATAAAACAAACTACCTTTCCCCAGCTGGGCAATGTTCCTGCTTCCTGACTTGTATCTATCATTGATTTGTTCTGAATGCTTTATACCCACCCCAACCACTGAGTGGCAGCAAATTCCTACATTTCTATTGGAGACTCAGCTTGCGATATTTAAAATGGGATTACAATTAGAAGGCTTGTTCGCGGGATTTAAAGCTAGATCAATTAGATAGGGAGAATTTTAAAAAAAATTGCAAATTATGGCGAAATGTAAAAAAAAAATGCCTAAACACACAAACCCCCCAGGAGAATGTGCCTGTGACGATAAGGATTTCATTGTGGAAGACAGCAAAGGAAAGAAGGTACAACTTAAGTGTGCAAGTACTGTCGAGTTACTATGCATACTGTTACAGAAAAAAAAATGCCCACGCATTTTGGAAAGTAACCGAAAACAATAATTTCATACAGTATAAAAAGCGAAAACCGAGAAATAAAACAAAAAACGATTTACATAAAAATTTGAAAATAGCTAAAAAAAAAAAAAAAAAAAAAGGAACCGAAAAATGAAATTAATAAAAACAGAAGCCCTAATTATAATCAATTTTGGAGTTGTGAATTGTCCTACACTGCAGGTATGCTTCAACAGCTCTACCCAGCATAGCAGACTGCTTTTTCTCAACTTTGGTATCCTTGAGAGAATTATTTTACCATGTTAATTAATTAAGACAAATTGGGTTTGTTAGGAGACAAAAGTCAGTGATGATAGTGGTAGGCTTATGCTGCAATACTAGTACAGATAAAATACCATACTTGGTCAAATTCTAAAAGCTTCTTACCCAAGTCTGGCTTTAGCTCAGTAGGCAAGCTTAATTTCCGTGACATCTTTGCTGAAAAAAAGAAAACAAATCTTTACAAATACATGTCTTCTAGTACTGCAATACTGAAACTGATCACAAAAACCAATTCAATTTCACAACAATTCTTACGAACAGATTTCACTTATATATCAGTGTTTAAACAGACATACATATGGTAAATATGTATTCATTAAAAATGAATACAATAACACAATTAATATAACACAAACTATGCAACAAACATGTCATGTGTTAATTGCATGCCAGACAGATAGACACAATGGCTGTCTAGGTACAGTATCATGTTTTCTTCACAACTAAAAAAGGAAATATTGTTCATTAAAACTCTCAACAGACAATTGCAATTACCATGCTAATTAATCATGCATTAGACAGGAAGGACAAAGAAAACGTAAAAGGTGGGGGCAACAGTTGAATGTACAAAGACAATATCAAACAACTATTAAGTGAGTTATTTTCCTTATGTTTTTTTTCTGTCCCTTTTGTAGCCAGAGGTTCCATATGTTGGTTTTAAAATGCTTGCTGCAATTCCGCATTCCGACCTTAATACCCCCCCCACCCCCCCCGGTCCACTAGCAGTTATGACTTTGAAGCAATCATTTGCGTGAACTACAACAAGGCTATAAAAGGTACTGTACAATACACTAGAACAGAGTAACACATTTGATGGAACTTGTTCCAGTAACTGAGGGGGTGGACATTCTCTATAAAATGAGTCATTGGTTATTGCTGTTTTAGAGGTGGCAGCAAATCCAAATTAAAGTACATTAAAATGTTTTCATGATACGACCTGTACTTACAGCTTCAAGTTAAAATTGCATTGTCTGATTTCATTAAACACAAATAACTTTTTTTAAAAGTACTCCGCTTATAACAAACATCCCTAAAAATGGGGATACATCTGGCCACATTTCCCACTTATCAATACATGACAGGAAGGACACCGTACATTGAAGGAACCTCTGAGGGGATTCCTGTATCACCTGCACTAGGAAAGCTAAGCGATTGGGATACCCTGATGTGCCAGTAGAGGAGAATCAACAATGTTTCCCCTTTCCCTCCACTGGGGTACAAGCACTTGGATTCAGATTCTAGACATATTTCTATTACGCATATGTGTTTGAGTTTAAAGCTGCATGATCACACCCCGTATATAATAACTACAGTTTGCGAGAATTGGGAGGACTTTCTATTAGCACTATGGTGGTGGTAAATATACAACTTCAGCCTATAGATAAAAGTTGTAAGACAACATTTCAATAAGCTGAAATGTTGTCTTACAACATTTCAGCTATATCTTGAATTTGCTATATCTTGAATGCTATATCTTGAATTTCGTTATTGCCTTTTGCTAATGCAATATGAAAATTAACTAATGCTCCCGTCTACCTATGCCACATGACTGCTTAATTTACATTTGTACTTGAGTGGGAAAAATATCCTTTTCTATGACTGTTAATTACACATAAGGTTTTACACAAAATGTGTGAATTAGTTTGACATATGCCGCATGCAATGAATTTTTTTGGTGTTTGCATTTTGTTCCATTTCAATCAATGAGTCAGCACAACTACACTAGCAACACTTCACAAACGATAACTGTTTGCAAGAACAAAACGACAATGTCATCCAGTATGTATTGTGAATTTTCACAAGTTCTTCATGAAATTTCAAGCCACTCTTACCTCCTCCTCTACCTCCTCCATTGTAGAAATGTTGATGGTTAGTCGTCACCACTTTTAAGGAAGTAAAGTAACAGTGCAATTAGAAACATGATTTCGCTCTGCACCTCGCATGAAATAGGTTCAACTGGATTAAAATATGCGCACAACGATTGAAATAAAAAACATGTTGTATTGTTTGCAAGTTTTTTTTTATTTTTTTTATTTTAAAAAGTATGGCTGTTTATTTGTATATATAGTTGTTGGGAGTGTGATCATGCAACTTTAATAGCAAATTGAAACTGGAATAAGTAACACTACAATTAGTGTTCTGTTTCTTGTTTTGGAAATAGTTTGGTCCACCAGGTGTTATCCCATATGTCAACGGTGACAGCCAAACAGAATTGTGAATGCAGCCAAAACACATTGTGGGCTGAGCTGGGGAATTATGTTTCATGCAAAACTAGATTTACTTCAATGGCTGTACTTTCTCTTGTTTTGGTACACCGTCTGTGTACAGGATAGAGCCACATTAACAGGAATGGTGATGGTGGCATCATACCAACTTAGGACATTGGCCCACTTTCTGCAGCTAAACTCACAATCAGCGTGCATCAACATTGCAAATCTGCAGTCCGAAGCCTTCCATAACATAGTTGAGCGAGATTACCATACCTTAAAAGACCATGTCCATCAATAAAAATCCAAAGTACATGTCTGAACATGAAACGGCTTTAATCTATCTCTGTTACATGTGAAATGCAGACACAAACCTCATAAGCCTAAAGAGTAAATGGCATTGAAACATTTCCCCATGCCGATGGTAAAGGCTTGGTGGTCCGGTGGTTAACGAAAGAGGCTTGTTACCAGGAGGGTGCCAGTTTAATCCCAGCCAATGACTCACTGTGTGTGACCCTGAGCAAGTCACTTAACCTCCTTGTGCTCCATCCTTCGGATGAGACATAAAACCAAGGTTCTATTGTAAGTGACTCTGCAGCAGCAGTTGTGATGCATAGTTCACCCCAAGGCTCTGTTGCTTTGGATAAAAGTGTCTGCTAAATGACTAAATACACTTACAATACCAGAATTAACAACATTAGGAACTGCAATTAAATCTTTTACTAGTACCGGTACACAGTATACAGTATATAGTCGTACATAAATGCACACACACATAACCAAACCTCTTCCCAATTCAGAATCTCAGTTTTACATCAAAGTATTATCCCAAACCAATTTACAGTCTTAATTAAGATTCAATCTGAAGTTTATTAACAAATCGATCCTTAAAATAAGGGATTTCTGTCAAACACTCACCCTTTTACTTAAGACATCTTTGTCAGTGAGGGCCCTTCTTTGAAGAAACAAACATGTTACTTGCTAATTTGCAAGTTTAAAAAACACTGGCAGATTGAACCTTAGTGTTAGATACAATAAATTTTACAGTTAAAACCTCTTTGGTAAGAACCTGAAAGGACCACTAAAATTGGTTTGAGAGGCAATATGAAAAGACACCTTGGAATTTCCACCTGGTCGTTTAAATTGGGTTTATTTAGATATATGAGTGTTGACTGTACCATACTCTCCAACAAGTCCTTACTAAAGAGATCGCATTGTACTTCAGTTCAAGGTATAAACACAAAATCATGACACTGATAATTAACTCCCTTGTTTCCATGATTGGTTATTATTGTTAGTGATCAATGTGTGCCCAACACCTTAGATTAGCAGGATCTATTTACTTATTCATTACTATTTACAGCACCAAAGTAAGATTTGAAAGGAATTAAGCAGCGTGCTTCAATCATGTTTAATTATTGATTTGTGGTGAGTGGTGCACAAGAAGCAGCCAGTGAATTAGTAGTAACAAATGAGAATAGGTTTTTATCTCATACCTAGATCATAGACTATCGTCTTGGAAAACATTCTGCTTTTGGTCTTCACTGGAAGTATATTTTAATACAAAAAAAAAGATCAAAGGCTATTTAAAAACAAACGTAAAAGGATAAAAAATGAGAAAAAATATAGATAAAATGTTTGACACAAAATAAAATACCGTACCCCTTTCTAGAAAATTAGGCACTTTTTGGTCATCATCAGAATTGCATGGCGAAGTAGAACCTATACAGTATAGCAACAACAGTATTATCAGCAGGGCATACGAAATGGATCATTCAAAATACAACACGGAGGTCTATAAAGTCCAGGCAACTTCTGCATACAGGCATACACAGGTGCCTTTAAAAAAAAACTAAGTGTCAGACTCTCATAAATAAAACACATTTCATTTATAATACAACTTAACTGTACATATCACTTTGTGGTAATGCTGCTGTCAGCTATCAGATTAACGTAATTAAAAGCAGTGCAGTGCAGTTCAGAAGCCCTGTAAAAACAACACAGTACAATACTTCACAGTATTCTATAAAATGCATTAAAAATAATACTGGACATACGGTCCCTTTATGAAGCACTGCTGACCCCTAGTGAATCTGGTAAAGCATTTTACTTAAAGAATTACAGCAACATTTCTACATGACTGTAGTATCACTGCAATATAACATTTACTTTCATTACTAAGCAATTGCTATAAGGGATACAGTACATACAAGTCAACAGTTTACTGTACATATTAATATGTAACTTTTGCAAAACTGCGAACTTCATTGATCTTTGTGTCTCCAGCACAAAGATCAACACTGAAAACTCAGAGCTTATTATTTTCTGTCCTCCACAGATTAAGTCTGCATTGATATTGTGCATGCATTAGAACTATCTTAATAAAACCATTGGGGAGGGTGGTAGGGGGCAGTCTATTTTCTCTCAACTTGATGGTAATTAGCAGATATATTCAGGTTAAGACCTTTAAGATAATTAATGTGAATTACCTAAAATTGTAAAATGACAGGAAATGAAAAGTCTGCTTTTCTATTGTAGATGTCACACAAAACAGTTTTCTGGACGCAATGAGTGTACTGAAGGGTTTTAAAAGTGAATCCTTTTTTTGTGTCAGCCCCACTTACTGTGTTATTCTAATAGTTATAGTGGGATAATATAAACCAGGTTCATATTACACTTGTACATTCAAATCTGAGCTAAGTGGAACTGGATGCATATTAACTAAATTAGGTCTCATTTAAAAAAAAAAAAAAAAGTACGGTATTTTTAAGCAAAGATGTTTGCAGTAGCTTGGGTACTTATTATATTTTATTTGACTGGATCATTTAAATGCCTTATACACTGTAATTTTACAATGTACAGGAATTTAATAGAAATATTGTGTTTTTCTTCAGAAAACATATTTTGGAGGGACGGGACAGGATGGGACGGGGGGAGGGTGGGTTGTTCGATGTGTTCCTCTTTTCACCTGTTAAACCAAAGCAACAAATGTTGTCACTTTACTAACCCCTGGAGGCAAGACCCAGCTTGGCTAGTCTCCCCTCATTGGGCATCTGAGCAGTAACTGAAGTGCACTGAAGTGAACTATCCTCAGTGGATTTCCTCCCTAACCCACAGGACGCTGGCCAATGCAGGGACCCTATCCAAGATCAGCAAGTATTGAGTATTGATCAGTATTGATTAAGTATCTGAAACAGGGTGTCAATACTTATGGGAGCCACTGTAGAAACCTGGGCTATCGCTATATGATGGCTTAAAGTTCCATCTTCTATAATCACTCTACAATACAAACTTTGCCATTATCAGTCGTCAAAGGAAGCCAACTGCACACTGCTTTAAAATTAATTTCTGTTTGCCAGCATAAATGGAGCATAAAAGCATTTCACACACAAATCAGCATTAAGTAGTCTACTCCTCACTAGTTTCATGGACATTGTTAATTTCAAATGCATGCAGTAGCACCCTAATCAGTTCTGTGCTTTATAATATGTGGATCACAGCATCACTTAGCTTGTTAAAAACATTCAGCTTTTTTTTTTTTTTTTTACATATGATATTGTTAGGGACTTTTATGCAAAGTACATTTGGTGAAAAGATAGTTCTGGTAATTGATACAGATGTGACAAATACATTTTTGGTCTTGCTAGAAATTAGATGTTAAAGGCATTACTGTGTTTCACAGAGTAGACCATTAAATTAGATATAGGAATATATATATATATATAAATATATAAATATATTACCTGAAGTTGGCGATTTGCATCTATCTTCTGAAGTTGTGGATCCTTCGTTAATATCACAAAGACCTGCTGAAGCACACATTTAAATTAACAGAAACGTACACCAAAATCAGATGACATTTATTTATGGTCATAAAATAGTAGCATTGCTGCTGATTGGCACATTTTGGAAACCGCATTGTTCCATTCATATACAATATGCATACATTAAAAATAGGTAATTCCATGACCAATTACCTAATAGGTGAAGCCTACCAACTCCAGTTGAGGAAGCTGTAGTGAGTCTTGGGCATTGAACACTGTATAGCAGTTCAAGGGGCATCCAGTATATATCATCCTTCTCTGGCCAGTGATACTACAGTGATACTACTGGTTAGGGCTACTGAGAATCTTTCAGGAGTCAAACACTTCCGTTTAGATCAGATGTTTAGTTCTTCTCAAATGTGCCATTAAACAACTGGTGATTAAAAACAGAGCTTTTATATTGTTAGTTTGGTAAGTGAGTGTCTCACATGGTTACTTACAATGCATGGTTTCTAAAAAGGTTTACAAGTAACTTCATTCACATTCACTTTGAAACAAGCTTCTCTGGCAGTATCACGATTCTGTAAATTATTTCATATCTTGATCATAATTAGAAATGGGATGGAGTGCTAAGAAGTGTCATCAGCCTCGTTTAAAACGATTTAGATTATTATGTCTAGTTTAGCTATAAATACATGATCTTAGGCTAGTTATTTTTTTATTAAGCCTATATTCCTTAAATCTGAGTTACAATAAATAATACCTGAAGGCACGGACATCACTACGCCATTTTGGTTACACATGCATACATCTGTTTGTCACCGGTACAAACTATACTACTACCCAATACTGTGTGCATTATTTTTATAATATAACCCATACATGCTATTCCATTCTAATTCAATAGGTGGCACTATATCATTAAAATGTATTATTTCTGTCACACCTCGTGGATGAGAGCAGAAGTGAAACATTTCTTTTTGAAAAATACAATTTAAAAGGGAGATTCTCCCATCAAAAAGCAGACTAGCTTAAATTTTTTGTAATGTTTACTTTAGTGTCTGTTTTCTTAGGAGAGAGCAACTGTCTTTTGATGTTAAGGGATGACCATGTTTCACAGTGAATTAAACAGAAATAGAAGGAGGGGCAATCAATGACACTAACTGTTTTCAAAAACACACGGGACAAACGGCAAAACGTTGTCCGAAAGGGTTTGAAGGAGAGGAGCTCTCAACTGGTTAAGCAGGCAACACGAAATGTAGGAGAAAATATATCACATTTGCAATACTTACCTAAAAGTGAATTAATCAAAATGTTTTTAATAGAGTAATGGGATGAGCTAAGACAATTGTGCTACATTACTTATTCAGCTGTGGCAGACAATAAAGACATTTCTTTTAGTGTCAGGTGACTTACTTAGATAAGAGGTGCGAAGCTTTTTCACAGACTCAGAATATAAGTTAGAAAGGCCACACATGCAAGATGCCACTGTCACCATACCTTAATGAAGCCATGGGAAAAGAAAAGATGAGGACGACAGCAGCATGTACGAGACAGTTAAAAGAAAAATTAAAAAGACAACTCATCAAGCATTCCTGGCTGTAATGATGCAATGTTCCAGTTGAACAGACAGCAGATTTTCAATCATCTCAGCATGAATGATACATTTAAAAACAGCACATGCTTTCAGAAAGAAAAGTGAAAGAAAGCTTAATGTAAAGCAAGCATACAAAGATGCAAATATCTTTAAATGACTAAACACCAGACGTTTACTATTACCTACAGTACAGCAAGAATCCAAGGACAGTGTGGTGCGTTTTGAAACTGCTGTGTTTCAGAGAGAGTGATTTAAAAAGGTCTGATCTGATGAAAATTAATGTCAGTAAAGACATCAGTAAACGTTTGTACAGTATAAAGGTGTTTAAAAACGAAGCTTATGCAAACTCATTCTCTGTTAAAAAAAAAAATATATTATTTTTTTCTCAAAAAGATAGGTGTCGGAATTATTGGCACCCCTAAAGATTCTTATAAATAAAATCTAACAAAATTAAATCTGCATTAACATTCTACTTCTTTAAGTTCATCTCAGTCTTAAGGAACTGTATTGTGGCCTTCCATGGCTTCCTGTTTCACTGGGGTATAAAAATGAGGTAACAAGCATATGAAATCCATTTGTCATCCATCACCATGAGAAAAGGCAAAGAAGTCACAAATGAAGAGAGACAACTGGTTGTTGACCTTCATAAAATCAGGCAATGGGTACAAAACAATAGCTAAAACACTAAATATACCACTTACCACTATTAGGGCAATAATTAAGAAGTTCAAAACCACTGGAACAGTAGTAAACTTGCCTGGTAGAGGATGCAAGTGTATCTTGCCCCCACGCACAGTGAGGCAGATGGTTTGGGAAGCAAAGGGAAATCCAAGAGCCACAGTTGGAGAATTATAGAACTTGGTTGCATCTTTGGGCCACCAAGTCTCCAAATCTACAATTAGACGCCACCTCCATGCCAATAGGCTATTTGGAAGGGTTGCCAGAAAAAAGCCTTTATTGAGAGCAACCAACAAACGTAAGCGCCTGGAGTTTTTTGGCCACGCACATCAGCGGTGGGTTTGGCGTCGAAAGAAGGATGCGTGCGCAGAAAAGAACCTCATACCTACTATAAATTGTGACATTTCATTTTTTTTGGAAATAAATTTAGAATTTGAGAAATGTGTAATTTTGTTTGATTCCACTGAATCATTAATAAAGTCAAACATATTCCACATGTTGGAAAATTACAATATAGCTCAGTACTGGTATTATTTATTTTATACAGTCTTTTTTGCTCATCTTTATCAAGGGTGCCAATAATTTTGGAGGTGACTGTGTGTGTGTGTGTGTATGTATATATATATATATATATATATATATATATATATATATATATATATATATATATATATATATATATATATCTATTCCCCCATGAATGCAGTACAAAAAATGGTTTTCATGTCTGTACACCTTTATTCAATGTGTTGGGTGAAAAGTGTTTTCATGTTTAAATTTGCTGTACAGCAGATGTACTGTCACAACTATACCAGTTGTCCTCATTATACACTCATTTCAGTAAATACTGTACTAATTTGTAGTTTCTAATTTGCTTAGAATTTATAATTCCATCAACTGGATTTTGATAAGTGTATAAGCAGATATAGTTGCAAGACTAATATAACTAATACATGTATAGGAGGCTGTGTGGTCCAGTGGTTAAAGAAAAGGGCTTGTAACCAGGAGGTCCCCGGTTCATTGTGTGACCCTGAGCAAGTCACTTAATCTCCTTGTGCGCCGTCTTTTGGGTGAGACGTAGTTGTAAGTGACTCACACCCTAGTCTCTGTAAGTCGCCTTGGATAAAGGTGTCTGCTAAATAAACAAATAAAAATAATAATGTATTTATTGTTGTGTTTAACATGGACACTGTAATCAATGACAAAGTAGTGAGTTCATTAGATTTGTATAATTGTAGCTGGGATAGAATGTTGCCTACCGCTGCATTCTGGGAAACCCTGCTCAAAGAAACGCATTTTTCATTTGGGTTCCCTGGGAATTAATACAATTACTGTATATGCTGTTTGTCTAATCCATACTGTACATGTGTGTCTGTCCTTTTAGTGCTGAGGACAAGGGTTAAAAAAAATAATAAATTACATTCATAATACAAAAAAAAAAAAAATCAGAACAGTTTAGACATCTGGACTGGCGTTTTTTTCCCCCTTACCTCCAGACGGTTGCCGTGTTTTGCGAGGAGATCTTGGCTGTCTTTGATAAGGATCATTGGATCCATATAACTCGATTATCCCACGGTTAAGAAGAACAGTCTTCTGAAGGTAGTCTACGATTGCAAGGCCATTACTATTTCCAAAAACCACACTACAGAAAAAGAACAAAACAAATGTGGGTTACGCTTCCTTAAAAAGAGAACCATCACAGAACAAGGCCCATTACAATCTTCTTCAAATTTGAATAAACAAACCCTTTAACACTAGAACCGCCATGCAGGTCAGTTTGACCCATTGTGCATTTAAAATGTTAATTACTCTTCCGTTGTAAATCATATGTGTATGTCCATTTTTTACTTTTCCTAAATATATGAATTAAATATCCTGATGGCGTTTGATAGCCAGAAATCGCAAAAAATGATAAAGTTGTAAACAGTTCTACCTACAGTGGCTCTCAAAAGTATTCACCCCCCTTGGACTTTTCCACATTTTATTGTGTTACAACATGGAATCAAAATGGATTTAATTAGGAGTTTTTGCCACTGATCAACACAAAAAAAAGTCCATTATGTCAAAGTGAAAAATAAAATCTACAAATTGTTCTAAATTAATTACAAATACAAAACAGAAAATAATTGATTGCATAAGTATTCACCCCCTTGAGTCAATATTTGGTAGAGGCACCTTTGGCAGCAATTACAGCCATGAGTCTGTTTGGATAAGTCTCTACCAGCTTTGCACATCTGCAAACACTGCAATTTTTGCCCATTCTTCTTTGCAAACTTGCTCAAGCTCTGTCAAGTTGGATGGGGACCTTTGGTGAACAGCAATTTTCAACTCTTTCCACATATTCTCAATTGGATTGAGGTCCGGGCTTTGACTGGGCCACTCCAGGACATTGACCTTTTTGTTTTTAAGCCACTCCAGTGTGGCTTTGGCTGTATGTTTGGGGTCATTGTCCTGCTGGAAGATGAATCTTCTCCCAAGTCCCAGGTCTCTTGCAGACTTCAGCAGGTTTTCCTCCAGGATTTCTCTGTACTTTGCTGCATCCATTTTGCCCTCTATCTTCATGAGCTTTCCAGGCCCTGATGCAGAGAAGCATCCCCATAGCATGATGCTGCCACCACCATGCTTCACGGTAGGGATGGTGTTCTCAGGATGATGTGCGGTGTTAGGCTTGCGCCAAACATAGCGCTTAGTGTTGAGGCCAAAAAGCTCTATTTTGGTCTCATCAGTCCATAGAATCTTCTTCCACTTGGTCTCAGAGTCTCCCACATGCCTTCTGGCAAACTCCAGCCCAGATTTTTTCAAAAATTGATTTATTTTTGCAACTCTCCCATAAAGGCCAGTTTTGTGAAGCACCCGGGCTATTGTTACCATATGCACAGTGTCTCCCAGCTCAGCCACGGAAGACTGTAACTCCTTTAGAGTTGCCATAGGCCTCTTGGTGGCCTCCCTAACTAATGCCCTTCTCGCCCGGATACTCAGTTTTTGAGGACGGCCTGTTCTAGACAGATTCACAATTGTGCCATATTCTCTCCATTTCTTAATAATGGACTTTACTGTGCTCCGGGGGATATTCAATGCCTTGGAAATGTTCTTATATCCTACCCCTGATTGGTGCTTTTGAAGAACCTTATTCCGGATTTGCTTTGAATTTTCCTTCGTCTTCATGATGTAGTTTTTGTTAGGAAATGTACTAACCAACTGTGGAACCTCCCAGAGACAGGTGTAGTTAACCTGAAATCATGTGAAACACCTTAATTGCACACAGGTGGACGCCATTCAACTAATTATGTGACTTCTAAAGACAATTGGTTGCACCAGAGCTTATTTAGGTGTGTCATAGCAAAGGGGGTGAATACTTATGCAATCATTTATTTTCTGTTTTGTATTTGTAATTAATTTAGAACAATTTGTGGATTGTATTTTTCACTTTGACATTATGGATTTTTTGTGTTGATCAGTGGCAAAAACTCCTAATTAAATCCATTTTGATTCCATGTTGTAACACAATAAAATGTGGAAAACTCCAAGGGGGGTGAATACTTTTGAGAGCCACTGTAGAACCGCCATGTGGGTCAATGTGACCCATATATAACGTAAGATATTATTTTTGTAAATGCAGCAAACAAGACAAGCCTCCTCCTCCTAGCACACGTGTTTTTTTTATTTATTTTTTTATTTCAAGCCTTTGTTTGTAGACTGACTACGAGACAGAGATTGCTATGATTGTGGATTTGTCAAGATGCCAACTCAGTGAAAGCCTAGTTGCTTATTTTTCAATGTACCTGGGAGACAACAATCCTTCATTTTGTGCCACAAATACAACTGGGAATGTATCGGAAGGAAAAATTTAATCTTGAAAGTAGTCATTTTGATTGGAATACGGCATGCTGCACTCAGATGCACACAGCAAACTGAAATGACAGGTAGGACAACAACTTATGTGCCTAATATGAAACGTATTTTATATATTCTTTTTTTATATTACTTTTAGAAGAAAAAAAAACATTTAGTTTTTACAGGTTTGTATGTACCAGTTTACACGTATTTACATAATAGTGTTCAATGGAACTGCGTCTGTGTTTGCAACACAGCTCCTGGATGCAGGCAGTCAGCTGGCAGACGTGTACGCTCCTCCATAGAGTACAATGCAGCCGTTATACCGGAAGTAGTGTTATATTTTATTTGTATGTGGTATTAGAAACAATGATTTCAGTTTTATAGTCTTGTGTGTACATATACCCGTTTACACCAGTACACGGGTATATGTACATACCAGTTTCTTTTGAAATGTATATTGTATTATATTTTTTCACTGTTTGTAGTAGTGCTGTATATGCGCTCATTTTAAAAATAAAGCTTTTTATGTTTCATTTTCCATTTAAATACAGTGTTTCTGTGTTGCAAATGTTAGATATGATGTTCATGAATAAAACTTTTCAGTGACCCACGTTGCGGTTCTAGTGTTAAATAAAGGGTAATCAATATGTTAACAAACATCCATATTGGAAAGGACTTAAAACCAAGATCGCCCAACTAATTCCCCATAGTTGATTGCTAATACAGTCCAAGTTTTAAACCAAAACAATGAATAGTTCCTGAAATACAGTGACAAGAATACATCAAATCAAGACAGACTGTCCTTTGGATTATCCCCCTGGAAATCCTTTATGCAGGAAAACTCTTGCACTGGTGGTTGTTTGCAGGGTATATTGTGTTGGCAGTATCTAAATTCAGATCATTTGTTTTTGGATCTGTGTTTTACATATAGAAATTGGTAACGTGCGGTTTCCCTATGCTATTCTCTTAGAGAACATATATAATATTTAACTGTTTTATTCATGATGTCTAACTTAATTTGTACTGCACCACTGGAAGTTTTTTTCTACCTAACATGAAAACATGCCTCAAAGTTGTATTATACATTAAATGTCTTTTTTGTTGTACTGAAAACAAGGGTGTATTATGTATTTGCATACAATATACTTACAGCCCACAGGATGAGTTAACTCCAAGGCTGGTTATTTGTTGTGGAGGTTCCCCGCTAACCCAGACCAGCTGAATAACCAGCTCCACCTGGTAGCCTGCGGATTGTTTGAGTGGAGTGCTTCGTACTCTGAAAGAAAGAGAAAAAGATGCATTTCATTACCACTCTAACTGAATAATCCAGGTTTAACCCCTTGGTACATACTAGGGAGAGATTTTTTTTCTTCTTCAATACAATTAGAAAAGTACTGCCTGGTTTTGTTTATTTTGTGTTTTAAGCGATTTGGTAATATAACCTATTTATTTATTTTAAATATCTCTTGTAACCTGTATTTGAACTGTGTGAGAAATGAGGCACACAGGTGAGTGAGTAACTGTCCCAGAGTCATGTACGCCATTACAGAACTAAGATTTAACACCAAGACAATTAAAAATGAATTAAATAGCCTGCCACTGGTTCCCTCTGAAAATGAACAGTCAGCATTTCAGCAGCAGCGGTACAGCTTCTAGAACAAAGGGCTGAATCTCAGCTCAGCCATTGAGTCACTGGTCAATTCTGTTTACCAGCTTGTGACTCTGGTTGGGATTAAGTTTTAATTATGGTGCACCTATGCATATTTAGTGCATAAGGAGTACTGTGATAAAGATTACTGCAAGCACCGGTATGCAAAATGTTAATATTCAAAACTGTAATTTTTAGTTTCTGTCTTTTGGTACTTCTTTAAAACTGATCAGCCCTTTAAGTGAAAAAGCAATTTAACCAAGTCGATGCAGGGTCTCAAAGTAATAAGGCGTTTAATATCTGTTGTTTTGGTGAGGCTGACCAAAACCACAAAGAATTTAGGTGATGATAAAAGAGAAAGAAACAATATTTGTCCAAGTAGTTGTACATCATGACATTTATATATATATATATATATATATATATATATATATATATATATATATATATATATATATATATATATATATATATATATATAATATTAATATAGATTACTGGCTATATTAATATAGATTACTGGCTCCCGATCACCGCTCGCATCCAGTTCAAGACTCTTGTACTAGCCTACAGATGCCTTGACCAGACTGCACCCAGCTACCTCCAGACCCTCATCTCTCCCTACACCCCCACTCGACCTCTCCGCTCCGCCTGCACTAGAAGACTAGCTCTACCTCCGCTACGCTCCCCTGCCTCCAGAGTCCGCTCCTTCTCCACCCTTGCTCCGCAGTGGTGGAATGACCTTCCTACAGATGTCAGGACTGCCCAGTCCCTGACCACATTCCGGCGCCTCCTTAAGACTCATCTCTTCAAAGAGAACCTGTAGAACTCCTCTGATGGTATCCTGGGACACTATCACCCTTCATGTAAATGTGCTTTATTTTGCTCTTATCTGCCCCCTATTTTACTGCATTTAATCCTGTACTTCAGAATACTGTAATCTGCCAAGTATTTAACCTGTAGTACTTTGTATTTAATCACATCCTGATGTAACTATCACTATTTAATCATATCCTGATGTAACTATCACTATTATCTGCTGTATTATTTAATTGTGGTTTGTCACACTTGTACTTTGCTTGAACAAAAGTTATTGTATTTCTTGCTCTTCTTGTATTACTTGTATTGTAACACTTGAAATGTATTTGCATACGATTGTAAGTCGCCCTGGATAAGGGCGTCTGCTAAGAAATAAATAATAATAAATAATTACTTCCAAATATATTGATAATGATATGGCAACACAGTATTTTAAATTCATTCCAGTATAAGAAAAGGAGGATATACTGTACATGGCACTTTTCTTTCTGTAAAATGATCTTATTTAACCAGCTTCCCTGTCCTCAACCCCTTGAAACACCTGTGTCTAATATGAATACCAGCTGACAAGAAGCACAGCTACATTTTCAAACAACTGCATTTCATGCTGAGCAGAAAGCAGAAAGCTCTGGCTTTAATGATGCAGTATTGCATTAGGACCATAGAAAACAAATTCTTAATTCAGCAAGACCTTTCATTTGATGTCTCTGTAGTGGGTTACTTACTTGAGGCAGGGCACGTTGTCCCGAATGCCGTCGGAAGAGCTGCTGCTGGTGGAGGGCTGGGACTGAGGTGCCGGTGGCTGGGAGCTGGAAGTAGCCCCAGGGGTCGGCAGGGACGGGACTTGGTCGCCCTCCGGAGATTCAACATCATTGAGCTCATACTGTAACCGAACTTCTAGTAGCTTTAGGAAAGCACACAGAAATACATGTTAACAAAATTAACCACGGGTTACAGGCTTACTGTAGTCACGCCTTACCAGTGGGCTTGTTTTGGGTTGTAACGATAACAACAACAACAACACAACCTGGTATTTAAGAAACACAAAAAAACCAAGAAAAATAGGTAGTAAACAAGGAACTAAATTAGGGTTATTAGGTACAGTTTAAAATGGAAGAGAGACAACTTTATAAAAAGTGCATCACAAACAGTGCTTGAAGCTCAGTGACTCTAAGATGTATTGTCTAATAAAAAAGCCATTATAATTGATGAATATTTAAAAAGGAACATATTTCTGCAGGCTTAGCTGTAAGAGTCGAACGCAAAGCTTCTGAAACCAACGCGGGTGATCTCTAAAAGTTAGGCTGTGTGGATGAGAAGTGCCTATGAAGGAGGAACTATCTCCCAGTCTGATGATCCAATTTCCAGGTAATACTGAACCATGTAGTAATTAATCTTTTAGATCAGTGCTGATGACTATCATTTTTAGTATAGTCATTATGTTTGTTGAAATAAAGCAAGGGATGATACTTCAGCCACATACTCCTTTTACAGAATATTTCACTTAACCTTGACATCTGACACTGCTTGCTCACATAAGCAAAAATCCTGTTCTGTCTATACAAGCAAATCCTACAACTGACAACTCTACAAGCCTTGCTGCCAGTGCCAGTCAAAGTAACTGTATACCCTGCGCTAATGGCTTCAATTTAGTCCAATTAAACATTCTTTAAAACACCATACAGCTTTGTATTCTCACAGCACAGAGCAAATCAAAGGAGTGACAGCTGTCTGGAGTTGGCCAAGGTTAGTAACACATCTGGGAACTGCACTCTGAATTCTGGGAATTATTTTATCAGCAGTAGTTACGTATGCGACAGTGATTAATTTTGTAGTCTTTTTTTATCCCTTGTAATTCTCTTCAATCCCCTATAGGTATGTTGTACATTATCAATTTGACAGCAGCCATTACATCCTTGTAATACCAGCTACAGCAATATCTGGTTGACTCTACTATTCTTGTGCAAGAGTGTATAAAGTCTGTCATATTTTTCAGCTACATTTATATGTGATGTTGATGCACTTCAGTTTTTGATCTCCAATTATGTTATTAGTGTAATTTGCATCACATTTTCTTTATTGATAATTTCTGTTTGGGAAAGAAGACTCCAGATCTTTACAGACTGCTACAGCTTGATTTAACTACTCTTTAGAGTTTCAGCTATTAATTATGTGCTGAGCATTTCTATAAATCCTCTATCCTCTGTCCTGTGTGCTCTCCAAGCATTGCTATAAAGCTACAGCACTGTATTGTTTATTAGCACATTAACAGTCAGTTAACTACTTCTACCAAACAAAGCCACACTTGTATCATGTTTATGTGAATTGTACTTTACTCAATTCATTTTAACTTGTTTATCTTGACTCGTGGCCAACAGCAAGCAATGCATTGGCCTTTGTCCAGTAGGAGGTTGGGGAGGAATATCGGTTGGGGCTAGTTCACCTAATCAAGCTTCAATGACCCCTACTGGTACATCTGTTGTTTAGCTGCAGCTGGTGCAAACAGTGGTAACAGAAGTAGTAGCTGGATGATCTTCAGTCCGCCTGATTGGTAAGTGGGTTGCGGGACAAAGCATCACGATTCAAACTGGGCATTACAATTGGGTAGAAAATTAGTGGTAAAATTGATCAATAAAAAAAATATTTTAAGTATGTTATGAGCAACGTTTATTGTTGATTTTCTGGGGGAGGGGTGGTGGTTGTATTATTTTTATCTTATTTATTTATTTATTTATTTATTTATTAAGTCTGATGCATATAAAAACTATTACATTAATTAAAACAAACTTTAAATGACTTGTGTATTAAAGCTTTGTGAATAGGGCTGATTGAATGTGACAGTAAAGTATATACTGAACATTTGTATAAAGTCAAGAAACCATACTACACTATGTAAACATCTGTACAGTACTTCCACGCAAAATATTAATATTAAATTGTTTCTTTATTATATTTTTTAAAAAGACATAGCGATCTACTGGTTTCGGCACAAATGTGCCTTTATCAGGATAGCACATCAAATTCACTCAGGAGTTATATATTAGTTCCAATTACATACACAGACACACACACACACAGACACACACACACACACACACATATATAAAATAGCAATGAACCTTAGTTAATCTTGGTTTTAATCACATATTTAATTGATACAATTACTGCATCTCATTCAAGTTTGTTTTTTTACTGATGCTATTATTTTAAAGATCTATAAGGTCTTATATGGTCTTGGACCTTCTTATCTTCAAGATCTGCTAACCCCATATGTCCCTGGTCGTTCCTTGAGATCGAAAAATGCTAATCTTATGACAGTCCTCAATCTGTTTGAACTTTGTCGGAGCCAGGGCATTTAGTTATAATGCCCCTCGTCTTTGGAACTTGTTCCCGATTCATATCAGGAATGCTAGCACAATTGAATCTTTTAAATCTTGTTTGAAAACATATTTGTTTGGGTCTGTTTTTAAATAACCCTCCCATTCACTACAAGTCCTTCACTTGTACTTTGCTCCATAATGCAGTTATATGACTAACTTTCTATGCAAGAAATTGTTGTTAATGCAATGCAATGAGGACTGTACTCATTGCATTGCATTAACAACTCACTGGAGTCTCCTAATAAAAATGATAACTTCAGTGAACTTCAGGTAGTACCTAACACTCTACAAAGCAAAGGGCCAGTACCTGCACAACTTCCGTCGCCCCTTCCTGTTTGCTGAATTTATAGATGATAACATGGGCGGAGACTCCAGCAACACACAACATCCTGCTCTCTGGGCACCAGGACAGGATCTGAATGGCAAAGGGGTCCTCATCTACTATATCTGTGTTGGGCTTATCATCCTTGTTCCGAGATTTATCGAACACCTTCGCTGTCTTCAGCTTGTACAGTACTTGTAGCATCACTGAAAAGTGAGGAGTAAATACATAAATAAATACAAAAAACAGTCTAGATTTTAAAACCATCTTGCATTATAATTGCAACATTACTTTAATTAATTATATAGACATGTAGATCCAGCACAACAGTAAGTATATAATTAGGCAAGATCAATATTCACCGCTGTACTTCACAAAACCAGCCATAAGAAACACTTTGTCTGGTCTGGGACCAGTTTTTTGGGTTAAGTGCTTATACATTTCTGATCTATTGCATCACAAAAAGTTTCAAATATACCCTGATGGATGAGGCGTTTGACAGGATGACAATGCAACTACTGAAAGTGTTAGCATTTTTTGAGACCGATGAAAGAGGGGCCCCAGGTATCAATCCAACTGATCGTTGAATTTGTCAGGTCCAGGTACCAAAATCCCTGGCACAATTATTTACAGCCCAAACACATCAATGGAATGGCATTCCACAGGATATCTAAAGGAACACTGTGGATTCTACAGCTGTAATTCGTTCAAAAGGGGGAACAACCAAGTACTATACGTGCCAGGACTCTGTATACTCTTTAGAACTCACAAGACAAGTCCAGGACTGCAATTGGGTATGCAAGAATTCATCTGATCAATCGGTAAATGATTATCTTGTTTTTGAAAATATACTTCAAGACATGGAAATAAAAACAAACAATTATAAAATTGCTTTGTTTATGTGGCTACAGGTTTTGAAGATCACAATGCGGTGTTCCTCTTATATCCAGCATTACTTCAAAGTCCAATTGTTTCTACTAACTTGGCTTGTGTTTTTGATGCAAGTTCGAACCGCATTTATTGTGCCTGAAAAACACAAGCCAAGTTAGTAGAAACAATTGGGGCAACCTTGGCCCCCATCGGTTTTACAGTTGTGCCTATTTTCTTTGTGCTGGGCAAGGTTGCCCCAATGGTTTCTTGAAACTTGGCTTGCGTTTTTGATATCTCCACTTTAAATGGCTGGGCACTTTTGAGATCTCTGTGTTTTTTTACATTTCTAATGTGTTTTTGTTTCAGATGTACTTATTTTTTCACTTAATGGATAATAACACACACACACACACACACACACACACGCATTACGGGAATAGCAAAATTGTTCAAACTATATTGAGGCAATGTATTGCCATTTGGATAGGGTAAATGTAAATAGTAGCCTAGCCTGTTGAAAGGGTTAAGATGTGAATCTGTGCAGCATAGTGGTTATGTAGTTGGAGTGAAAGTATGACTAGTTAGGGTTCAAACCCTGCCATATATATATATATATATATATATATATATATATATATATATATATATATATATATGAGTTGTGGACCGTTGCCGAAATCGGGCAGTTGCCGTAATGCCCGGGCAGCTGGCGAAGAAAGACTTTAGTGTGCCCTGTTGTAACAAATGAAAGGCTAATGGAAATTAACACAGCAGTGTTCATCCTCTGGGTATCTACTGCAGTTCTCAATAATAGTTTGTCAGTCGAATAACTTTATTTAATCATTAGGCCGACTGAATCGTTTATATTTATTTTTATTTATTTATTTTAATGAAATGCAGAGGCAAATGTCTAATTGTCTGAGATCTGATGTCATCTAATGTTAGACATGAAATAATATTGTTTGAATGTGTAAAAAATATTTTCTACAGAACGAAAACTAAACATTTTATAAGAAAACGTTTTCTTCCGAGTCAAATTGTCGTTCATATTTCTAAATAAGAAAAATACTAACTTTATGCTGATTAATTATATGATAAATTAGTTTTGGCACTGCGTTCTTCCTGAGTTTCAGGTAACTATATTTAACTGGATGGCTTTTACATGTTTAAAAACGTAACTGTGATTATTAGTCTCTTGCTGATATTGAATGATCTCTCATTCAAACAATGTAACTCTGCTCAGAAATCTGTATTGTATTACTGCAATAAGAATAAAATAAAACATTGTTGCATTTTATTCTGGCCGTCATGCGGCCAAAAAGCCATACCTCCGACGTGGAAACAAGGCCAAGCGACTCAACTATGCACGAAAACACAGGCACTGGGGTGCAGAAAAATGGCAGCAGGTGCTCTGGACTGGTGAGTCAAAATTTGAAATATTTGGCTGTAGCAGAAGGCAGTTTGTTCGCCGAAGGGCTGGAGAGCGGTACACGAATGAGTGTCTGCAGGCAACAGTGAAGCATGGTGGAGGTTCCTTGCAAGTTCGGGGCTGCATTTCTGCAAATGGAGTTGGGGATTTGGTCAGAATTAATGGTCTCCTCAATGCTGAGAAGTACAGGCAGATACTTATCCATCATGCAATACCATCAGGGAGGCATCTGATTGGCCCCAAATTTATTCTGCAGCATGACAACGACCCCAAACATACAGCGAAAGTCATTAAGAACTATCTTCAGCGTAAAGAAGAACAAGGAGTCCTGGAAGTGATGGTATGGCCCCCACAGAGCCCTGATCTCAACATCATTGAGTCTGTCTGGGATTACGTGAAGAGAGAGAAGCAACTGAGGCTGCCTAAATCCACAGAAGAACTGTGGTTGGTTCTCCAAGATGGTTTGGGCCAACCTACCTGCTGAGTTCCTTCAAAAACTGTGTGCAAGTGTAACTAGAAGAATTGATGCTGTTTTGAAGGCAAAGGGTGGTCACACCAAATATTGATTTGATGTACATTTTTCTTCTGTTCACTCGCTTTGCATTTCGTTAATTGATAAATATAAACTATTAACATGTCTATTTTTGAAAGCATTCTTACTTTACAGCATTTTTTCACACCTGCCTAAAACTTTTGCACAGTACTGTATATATTCATGTTAAAAGTTATGTGTGCAAAAGCATGTATGTTCAGTGAAAGTGTCACTCATATCAACACATTTTTTTCATATAAAAAATGTGTTTATTATGCATAAATAAAATACATTAATTTTTTTTTTTTTTTTTAGTTTGCAATATAGGCCCTGTGTGGGACTCGAACCCAAGATATGCTTCCAATACAGCTTGCAATGCAGACGCCCTAGCTTTCATGCCACAAAGTTTGCCACATGAACAAAATTTTGTAAATAATGATTATGTATTATCAGCTTTCAAGTGATTTTGCAAACTATCATAATACGCTTGATCCGTTCATTTAGTATAGCGTAATGTTTTCATGTTTAGGAAGTAATACTCCGGTCACAGCTCACACACGCTCGCTCAGTCGCACCCACAGTTTCTCATTCAAGTTCAGCGCTGGACTGTCTCCAGTCCCCAGGCTCATGCACCCTCTTATATAACCTCCCGTCGTTTCCCGCCGCTGTCTGGCTCATCATCAACCAGTCACATCCATGCTCTACAACCCCCGAAACAGCAGAACACATTCTCCCCACTCAGTCACTCACTCCCCCTTCCCATGCCAAGTAACGGGGTGACCCGTTCCTCTTACAATACATGTAACATAAGACAGACGAGACAAACTGAACAGACAACAAGTCCTGCAACAAAGCAACTGTGCGGGCCGTTACAATATATTTTTTTAACTTGAAAGTAAAAAAATATATGAAAGCATGATGTACAAAAATCTTCACTAATATACAACTGAACAAGAACGGTTGAGTATTTATTTTCATTTCATACAGTATTAAATGGCAGTGTTTATATTTGATAGTGAAAAAGAAATAAATATCAAGATAGATAAAGAAATACATGTCTATGTATTGATTTATGTATTCATTTGTTTCAATATTTAATAACGTATTTATTTATTTATGTTTTACTTTTACCAACTATATAGGCTATCCTTCAGCATAGCTAATTCTCAGAAATTAACATTCCTTTTTGTCCAGTGGGGACCACAAATAGCGTTACGCTCATCAACCAGTATCGAGAGGAAACCGTACTTCCTTGCGCCAATAGGGACCACAATGACCGTTACACTGACAGGAAACCAACATTTTTCAGAGATCAAGATCAGAATCTCCAAAATGTAAAAAATAACAAAGTCCAGAGAATTCTCAGATGGCTGACTTCACGGCTGAAAATACTGCTGAGATGAATGACTGGGGCAGTGGAGTGTGAGAACAAATGCACCTCATTAATGCAGCCTGAGGCAGGGCTTGTGCGTTGGCTTACGTATATTACAATCATATGCTCTGATTTTATTTATTTTTAGTTGTGGCTTCAACATATGCATTTGTTAGCTTAGTAGTCTTTTTTGTTTAAGAAATGGTGAGTGTGATACCATCCAAGGTCTGACTAAGCCTAAAGTCAGGTCTAAAACACACTCTAGTGCAGTCTACCCGCTTGTCTGAAAGTAAATCCTATATCTAATAATTGCCAAAACCACAGGCATGATCCGAATATTCCTGCAGTAAAGAAGATTTGTGCTGCCAACATAATGTCACTTTGCTCATACATTTATTTATTTATTTATTTTTTTGCATAAAAAGATCATAAGTACCACCCTGGTAAATGATCAAGTACACAAGCATATATTTAGGAGATCAAGAGGTGTTATTCAGAAATAGGTAGCTGAATAACCCACAAGGAGCACATTGGAAAATTATATTATTAGTGCTGAGATGAACACAGGAGTTTCATATTCGGATATTCGCTCATAATTTAAATATTCGTTTGGATATTCGTTTTCAAAAAGCAATAAAAGCTCTTATATTGCTCTGAACGCAGTCAGAGACAGCACAGCAGCAGGGGCAGGGGGCGTGGCCCATGTGTGTGTGCCTTTATTTTACAGCAAAGCGTTACAACATGTTAAAGTAGAAAAATATCCCAGGAGTAAAGAATATGTTGTGTCGGCCTTACTTTACCCCAGTGAATTAACTACAAAACAAAGGATGCCAAATAGCATTTCAAGTTAAATGTTGTTTTGTTTGTTCCCAAAATAAATAGTACACAAAGGTGACACCACATTTATTTATTTTTTTCATTCCTTGCCATTGCCATTTCTTCACCATAAACAGTAGCCATAGACACATTTTCATAAAATAACATGAGGTTTACTTGTGCCTTTTTTTGTAGCTGAACAGGCAAATGAAAACTGAAGTTTAACTTTAAAACACTAAATAAAAACGTGTAAATGGCATTGTAAAACTAAGGGGAAAAAACTCAGCATTTTGGTTCTCGTTTATTACATTCCACACAACAGAAAGTCGCAACAAAAAATATGTAATCTATACAATCTATATAACAATTACTATAAAGCATTTCCAGTAAATTAGGCACTGTTTAAGTGAGGCATTTCAGAATGACGTGCTTGCCTTTTTTCTGTCCCATGAGATTCTGACTCGCGCTCCAAAGCAGCACAATGCTTTTTTTGACCCAGATGGCTTTCCATAGGGACCACTATGCATGTATGCGCATAATCTGGTTCGTTTACTTTTTGAGCTGATGTGTTGTTCCTGTGGTTTTTTTTATATATTAAATCTCACTTATCACACGGCGCTCTTTTTCATTTGCCTTTTATTAAACTGTTGCGCAACTCCTGGTGAGGCAGTAAATAATTGCAAGGTATTTTTGTAGTCAAATACAAACATCTGATTTTTGCACCCGAATCATTGTCAAAAAATATTTGTTTTAATATTTGGATATTTGTTCCAGCACCAATTATTATTACAATATACTCAAATAACAGCATGGCATGCATACTGTGGAAAGATAATATTACTCAGAGCTATGTAGGAAAACTGCAGAACTTACTTGCAGAGGCATCCCAGAATTTTACTGATCCATCTGCATGCCTGTTATTTAGCAAGGAGAGAAAAAAAAGAATATTAATGTACGCATTCAAAGTATTTTTCATCAAAAGTATAGCACTTATGTAAGCTTTGAATAGAAGGGTTATTGTGCTAATCATTTGCATCAGAAAGGCCTTGAACTTAATAGGATCTGGGTATGTTCATTGGAGTGACAGTGTACAGTATGGAGGATGTGTGGGATTTCAAATTTCCTATTTTTATTCTTAACAGCTTTTAAAAAAAACACTGATTTGACAAAGCATATATTGTGCAAGTACAAACAAAATACCTTAAAAACAGTACACTAAAGGAAGTGTGCATCATCTCATTCTAGCTGGTCCACTTTCCGCAGGTACCTTGCTTTGGTTTCTTTCTTCTCGGCTAGAACTGTGTAAACCATTAACTGCAATTTGGGGGCCTTGCCATTTTTTTAAAAATTAACCATCCGTCCTCTGTTTACCATGTCTCTAACCTAAATTTGTCCAAATCACAGCTTCAAGAATGGATGTCTGTCAGTTTCCTATTGAAGTAATAGTCCAGTCCTGTAGTCTCCTTTTACAGAACAGCATCCCCACCAGGAATCCCTCCTGCGACTTCAGCTACCTGCCACGGTAAATTACCGACACAGTAACCTGACCTTTTCATGCTGGTTATGTCAAGTCAGCTCGCGATAAGCATTACAAAATGGCTGGGATAAATTAACTGCTGTGATTGGCTGAACAAGATCACATGACCATGCGGTAATAATTGTCTTACCACACGGCTACAACATCATAGACCAACTTACTTACCTGATCTATTAATATTACTACACCTTAATAGTAACAATTATCTAAACAGTGTTTCTGTCACTAAGAATTACAGAAAAATTGGCAAATATACTGTGGTATTTATTTAGTAAGAGAACAGAACAAAGAAAACTCTGTGGCAAAGTAGCAGTGACACTATTCAAAAGCCATCTGAGAAATCACCACGCAAGTCTCACTCAGCATGTAATTATATATATATATATATATATATATATATATATATATATATATATATATATATATATATATATATATATATATATATAGCAGCGGCATCTACTTATTAAACTAAATATCGCCTTATAAAACTGACTAGCGAGTATGCAATGTTTAAACTTGACACAACAGATACATCTCACCACTCCCCTCCAATTTCAGAAACATATTTAAAACAAAATTCAAATCTCTCCTTCTCTCTGCTGACACAACCGTTGGGCTTTTAAACAAGGTCAGGTTCGGCATAGAATTCTATTGTGCTCGCCGCGGACGGGAAGGACTGCGGCACTGCGCAAACTGGAAGTCGTTTAGTCCACATATCATCTAATGCTGGTTTACAATCTAGGGAAATTATGCTGGTTACCGGCCATCAGTGTGAAAACAGCCACAGAAATCCTGAGTAGAATAATTTCCTACAAAAAAAAAAAAAAACACTCGGAAGCCCCTCCCTCAAGTGCCAGTGCAGTGCAGTGCAGTGTAGTGTTTGGATGTTCCATGAATCCCTCAGATGTGGGAAATCAGTCTGCTTTCAAATTTTATTTAATCTCGAAATCAAAGTCTTCAGGGACTATTTTTTCTGAGTGGAAGGGTACACAATATATATATATATATATATATATATATATATATATATATATATATATATATATATATATATATATATATATATATATATTCTTAAAAAAGCTAGTTTGTGTAATTATTTAAAAAAAATGTAGCCATTTTATAAGAGAAATAACCCACTCCACTGCAACACAGAGTCAAATGTTTTATTTTCTGTGTGCATGCTCTTGCTTAAGAGAAGAAATTGCAACAAACCTACAATGCTGATGCATTGCACTTTCAGCTTACCCAGTGATAATTATTTCTGGATAGCTTTGTGAGCCAAGTCCCCAGTTACCACCACTGATAGGCCATTCCTGAAAAGAATAAAAAGAAAAAAAAGAAATATAAATGGATTACATTTTTTTTTTCCTGAAGGCTTGGAATTTTTATTTAAACGTTTTACTCTTCGATCTAATATAATTGAATTTAAAAGCTCTGTTCATATGTGGGAAATCAAAAGAAAGTCAAGTACAGACTCAAATGCAAATGTGCCATGTTGCCAAAGGTGTAGAATCTAACAGCATAGAAAAGTGTACTTTAGATCAAGATACCAGAAGCATGGAAATTGAAAAAAGTTGTTGCACAAAAATACAGAAACGTGAAAACATAAAAAGGACGTCGTTGACACAAGCTTTAAAAAAAAAAAAAAAAAGGTTATGACAGCTTTCTAAATATTGACTTGGCAAAAACATTGTCCTTCTATTTATTTCAATGGTCAGCCACCTTGGAATTCATTTGACGATTCACCTGTAAAAAGGTATTTTGGCTGAACCATTTAGATTGTATTTTTAAACATTAAGGATACATTAAAAATAAATAAATATATAAATAAATAAAATGATCGTTCTTTTTACTTTTCTGTTTCCATGTTACAATTGCAATACCCCACTGCAGTCTTTGCACTGTTGTGAATAATCACACATGTTCCCCCATCTATTTTTAGGTGATATGGGCCTGTACTGAAGTTGAATTGAAGAAACATATCTTCAGGTTTACTCTGAGCTCTACCCACTACGGCACAACACCCAATAACAAACACACCACATGACCTCTACGGTGAAGACAGAAACAGTGTTGTACAAATATGCAGGAGTACCTTTTTACTGTATCCTTGCCGCTTCTGCCTTGACCCAACAGAATAAAGTGCAGGAATGAGGTCCACAGGGCAGTCAGCAAAGTATTCACAGCAAGTAACAGGGGATTCATGTATACTCAGAGGATAAGGGTTTTCAAATATTGGGTAACTGCAAAGATATTTCAAAATAAAAAGTAAAGGTGAAAAACTGATTAGAACCATCCGCAACATCTAAAATAATAAAATAATGTATAATACACGTTAAGTGAAGACTGGTGCAAAAACAAGGCAGTTATGTTCCTATATGTGAGTGCGACAGACATGCAAGTCTGTTAAATGTATAATTTAAATGTTAGTAATACTAAAACACAAGTCATACTAGATACTGTACTATAACCTCCCCAAACTAGTAATACCTGCTGCAACTGTTCATCATTGATGACACATTTATAAAAAAAAAAAAAGAACCACAGGCTCTGCTAAGAAGTAATGTTTGATGCCAACCTCTAATACAGCCAAGTTCAGATCTGTTAATTAGGACCATGTACTTATTTTTTGGTTGTAGTAAATGAAACCAAAGTTGCCCTAGCGGTTTTTAAGTCCTTTACAGTGTTCAATTTGACATTTTCCACTTTTGGAAATCAGGAAGTGATAAGCAAAGCATTAAACACACTCTCAATGACCCAAATATCTAGGTGAATGATGGCTGTACTTTTTTGGTTTTTTTAAATGCAGCAAGTACAATTTTAAGCAGTCTTAACCTAACATTGTCTAAAGCTATAAAATGAGGAACACAAAGTAACCAATCTTGCACTGCAGTGGAGTACATATGCTTCTTTACAGTTAAGATCTGATAAAAAATGAAGACGATTCTGTTTAAGCTTTATACAATCAATTCTGCTTTATTAACAGAAGAAACAGAACTCTGCAATTAGTTAAATTACACCTTGCAACGTTTGAAAAGATTAATTTCCTTTTTTTTTTTTTTTTTAATAATGCAAGTCTTTATATTGCATGTCAATCTTTTCCTCCACCATAAAACCTTTGAACAGGTTAATGTGTTCAATGGTTTTAACCCACCATCATTTTGAGGAAATAGTCTAACAAGAAGCTAACTGCTCTGTACATCCATTCTATACCATAACAATAGCTTCTAGTTTCAAGTTTATTTGCAGAAAGACGTAAAATGTATTATTATCTTCTGCTCAAGGTCTACTAGAGCAGTTTTCTGGTGCACTTTACCTTAGATACAGACCCATTAAAGATGTAATTAATAACCAAAGTTTTGGAAACATAAATCTTACCTTTCATTAGCCTAACAACTTCCTTACAAATCCATTGTCAATCTGCAGATTGTTTAGTTCTCCTGACTATTTTTGCTTTGAATTGGGTAATTTATCCTGCCACAGAATTGTAGATTTCACTTACAGTCCTACAGTATGTGTAGCAATCACACTGGGAGTGAAACTACAATGTGGTAGTGGGTTTAAGTGGCAGTAAATTAACATTGATCTTCAGAAGATATTTAAAAAAAATAAAAAAATAAAAATTGATTATTACTCCTTAAATTAAACACTGTACTTTTAATGAAGCCTCAACATATTTGTTATGCTTTCATTAAGCCAGTACCCTATAATCCAAGACTTTTTTCAACCTTTTTTTCTGGTTTACTGAGACACTTACCCATTTTGAGCAAGATCAATAACTACTAAATCCTTTTCTAGAAGGACCACTACAGCATACGGTTCCTGAACATCTGTGAGGATAAATAAATAAATAATAACTTTACATGTTTCAAAATGGTCATAAATACATATATGTATACATAATACCCAACATTTTAAAACCGTAATTAGGACATATATATATATATATATATATATATATATATATATATATATATATACTTTTTTCCCCCCATTCATTTAATTTAAGTGTATTAAGTGGTAACTACTGTACTTAACGGATACATGTTTGTTTCAGCTAAATGCTTTAGAACTACAGGTTTATCTGATCAATTGCTTTAATCTCTAAATTAATGTTCTGAATGATAAAGTACAATGTACTTTAATGATTTTTGCTTCCATCTTGACCAGGTCTCCCTTGTATTAGGGATCTCAGTCTGAATGGGACTCACTGGTATCCTCCTGCGGCAAATATTCATATGTTTTTAAAATTGGGATTATATATATATTTTACTTTAATAATTGTTTTTCTTTTGAAGAACCTACAACTGTGCCATGGTGATGAACCACACTCTTACACTTGCTTGGTAACACACTACATCACATGTTCTAGTCAAATCTGTTCTAGTCAAAGCGTAAAGACAAGATCACACATGGCATGTGATTCAAGTGGCTGGAATCATGCGTTTAAAAAAAAAAAAAAAATCTTCTGACTGCCTGCCACATGTAGCTATGGTCACTTCTCTCATCATCCCCTTCCTAGTAAAATGGTTAAATGCATAATCATTCCCCCATCTGCAATTAAAAATGTGCATTTTATTAAGAGCTGTTACACTAGTATAAAATAGCATTTTGACAAATTTATCCTTTTGTTGCTAGTCTCTGTTGAGTTTCCCCCAGAAAAGTAAACCTGGTATATATTTGGACAATTTACATATTTACCCATTATTATATAGATACAAAAACTGAATCCACCTGGTGGAAAACTCCACAGAACATTCCTTCAGCAATCTGCTTTGAGAATATTTTATAAAAAGACATGTGAGGTTGAGGTTGACCCATTTGCACACAACTGATCACCAGTAGCTACCAATGCTGCTGAACGAAATGTGCTTAGGAGAACAATCTCATTCTCTCGCCATTATATTTCTCTCAGTCTTCACAACACCACATTTAATCTCACTCTCTGGCACACTGCAAAGTATTTCCATAAGACGTTGTCATCAGTTTCATTGCTGCAACAGCCAGCAGAAACAGTGCAATCGGCAAGCAGAACAGAGGACTCAGAACAAAAGACTTCCCCTTATTATTATTATAAAAAAAACGTACACCATTTAAATATAAACATAAAATAAAGCACATGTTTAATTTCTAGGACATGTAACACAGTGCCTACCATTAGGATATGGCGTTTCGCACAGCGTTAGAAAATCAACAATAGGATAATCCATTTCTAGTACAGCAGTGCTCTTTCCATGCATTACTGTTAAACATGGTCTTCTTCCTACAGTATCGTATGACAGGCCCCCTGATAGAACCATGAATGGATCTCTGAAAATAAACACAGAACAGAATGAATGAAACCAATATAGATTATGCTTCAGGTTACAAAGTCTTAGCTTTCAGAGAAGTACAAATAGAGATGAAACATACCGCATACGATGCAGACCTAATATGAACAACAACATTTGCAAATGTAAAGTGATAGAGAATCATTTAATTTTCTTTCCATGTATTTTCCTTCTCTAATGCAATTCAGCAAAGGAGGGGGACCACAAGGTCTTTCAAAAATGAATTAAATCATGTATGAAATAGTACAATTGTAAATCCAACTAAAAGAAGTTTGGTGTCTTTAGAATTAGTACAGGATGATGTAATACCTGTTCAATACTGCTATATGGGGACTTTGCATAATGTATTTCATTCTAGAGACCATAAATATAGCAAACACATTTGAACAGATTTATTTAAGCAAGTACAATTTGGTATTGAAGGTCATATTGTTAAGAGTTTATATATCTTTATAGTATGAAAGAGAAATCCAACTACATTCGTGGCTGTGATACATTAAGAGGAGAGACCCACTTTGTTGGGTCAATATAATTTTGGTCTTAAAAGAATTCAGACTTCAGGTGAAAAAGACACATGGTTAAACAAAGCTGTGACCATGACAAACTTCTCACAGTTACAGTTAATGAAACAAAGAGTAGACCAGTCCAGGTTGATATTTAGGTCTCCAGTCCACAGAATCAATACTGCATAAATATATCTCTTATTTCTTATCACAGTCTTTAACAGATTACCACTGCATTTGAAGGGATAACTCTGGATAATATTAACAATTAAGCACAGCTATGCTAATACCCAATAACTTAACTAAAGACATGCATGTTATCAGGGGGCACTGTGCTGCTGGAGGTCCCAGTATCTACATCTCTTAACCACAGTGCTTGCACTCTGTACATCTTTTGTGGCGAACTCAAAACCTTCTGATGCAGAGAGACAACAAACTAGTGCTGCATTTACTTGAGATGACATCCTTTAAATCAGATGTCTGTGTTGCAACACTATGAAGAGCAATGATTCAATTAACTACTATAATACACTAGGGTTTAAAATATATTTAGAAATTAATGAAAAAAACAAAAAACATGAACAAAAAAACCAAAAACAACACATCTTTAAAAAGGCACTGGAAAAAAAATTCTTACCCAGCTCTGGTTGTTTTATATTCTACTTTCAGGATAGGTTTGCAGGGTTCTGGCTTTTTTCCATCCTTCGGCTGCTTACCTAAAATAGAACATTTCAACCATTATTCAAACAGGCCAATTCAGCGATTTCCCCAGCGATGCTGCAATTCTAAATGACTCTACAGACCCCACACCTTTGACTGAGGCAGCACCATTCACTTGTACCAACAATTGCACATATCTTCTTTATCATATACTCTTCTAGATTATTACACAGAACAGATGTACAGATTGTGTGTCTGTCACACACTCCCTGGTGAAGCACTACCTGCATATTGGGCATTAACCACTAATAATCATCATGTACTGTATCTGTTTATTTTTGCAGCAATACAGTAATAAAAAATAATAAAAAAATGCAACAGAAATCTCCCAAAACTACACTTCCAGTCAGTCAATGGCAAGATGAGCTTTTCTAGTTTTGTTTTATTTTTCTATTACTGTAATAAGGTTATTTTACATTTAAAAAAGTAAGTGATGTAGGGGCAGTCCTTGTCAGGACAGTCATGTCAGGATTTTGATGCTGTTTGGCAGGGATGTTGGTGCCATAGAGATATAAGATTTCCTCACGTTTCACGTCTCTAGGTCAAATGTTTGTGTGAGAGGTCACCAAATATTTGACCCAAAATGGCTCCCAGATCAGACCAATAACATCAAAAGTACCAATAACTTTCTTATTGTTAATGCTACAGTAAAAAGCATTAACAAAAGCTCTCTTTGTGCTCTATCCAAATATGCAATTTTTGAGCTTTGACCTCACTTGGACTGTCAGCCCCAAAATGGATGACCAAAATCATGGTTGGATACTGAAGTTCACACCATCCTCTAAATTTGTACCAAAAATTAGCCTGGGATCTTTCTGATGATGCTAGTGGGAATACATTTAAACTCTACAATTGTGCCACACTTGTTTCTTCAATAAGTGACTCATAGGTGACGCAATTACAGATTAAAATCGAGTGCTCTCATGACTGTCAAATGTCAGTCATGTAGAGCAGAATGGCTGCATTAGTACGTTTCTCAGTGAGATTATTTATTTGTTTGCTTGCTTGCTTATCAGAAGTACGTTCAGACAATTACAGTACTCTAGACTGACTGGCGACCCAAATGAACACAGGAATAATGAACCCACGACACAATAATTCAGTATTCTGTATTTTAACTGAAATACTTCTTAACCAATCAAAACCTCTGCAATTAGCATTAGACATTTTTCATTTTGCATCCTTTTTAACAACTGTTTTCAAAATCCCAAGCAACCGCACATAAAATGTCACCTTATACTTTATTTTTTTGGTTCATATTTAAAGCAGAATACTGGTGATAAAACAATACATTGTTTACATAATTACTGCTAATGATTTGTATGTAAATTATATTTAGTTTGAATATAAGCATAAGAAGTTGTACAGTGAAACTGAATCTTAACAGTGTGCACTAAACGTTATATTTTTTAGATTGTTTGGCGACCCAGCAGAAACCTTACCGCGAACCGACCCCCACATTGGGAAACGTTGCTCTAGAGCAGTGGTTTTCAACCTTTTCATTTCAAGTACCAGTGTTTCCAGCAGGGACCACCAGGTGTGCCAGTAACTACGTGCAATCTTAAACTGCTGTTGTAAAACCGAGACCGACCCCTTCCCAAGGAGGCAGTGTGGTCCAATGGTTAAAGTCCAGGGCATGTAACCTAGAAGGTCACCGGTTCAAATCCCACCTCTGCCACTGACTGACTCACTGTGTGACCCTGAGCAAGTTACTTAACGTCCTTGTGCTCCATCCTGTGGTTGAGATGTTAAATCAGTGTCCTATTGTAAGTGCCTCTGCATATAATGCACAATTCACAGCCTACCTCTGTAAAGCGCTTTTTGTAGTAGTAGTGGTAGTCCACTATGAAAGGCGCTTTATAAAAATAAAGATATTACACCAGGTTTGTGTCTGTACTCACTTGTTTGTTGCCTCATTCTGCTGAATGGTTAATCTATTCATGAACTCTGCATGTTTCTATTTTTAATATTTTGCAAGTGTTGTGTATGGAATTGGTGACTGCACCTTTAATTGTGTACAGTTGTACAGTAATATGGAGACAGCATGCTGCAGCTGCCATGCTCAGTGTTAGTGACATCCTGACAACATGCAACGCAGACAGCTCTTATGATTTACATACAGTTTATTCCTCAGCAAAAACAAGTTTAAATTGCAGTGAGTTCGTTCTGCTATATCTACATATTAAATACACCACAGCAAGCACATTGTCATATATTTTCATTAGCACAATCCGAGAGCTAAATTTAGTAAATGGCATTTTTTGTTTGTTTGTTTGTTTACTGCAATCAAGTAAGCTGCAGTACACAGTACACTTCCTAATTACAGTCCCAAGTATTTCTGTGTGTTCTGCTGTCACATTTTTTAAATGGTCAGTTTGAGAAATAAACTTTGTTTTCCCTACAACAGCTGACCCTGCTTTAGTACAAAACTCACGCTACATTCTGTTTTACATAATGGTAACGGTGCTCAAATTTCTGTGCCTGCTTCTTTGGCTGAAGTGATAATTTCATCTGGAAACTTTGATTAAATCATACTTAAACTGCTGACGGTAAACAACGTAAAGTCTATTATATCTGGGATGCAAGACACAATAGACGTGTTGACTTAACTTTATTTAAGCAGTCTACGATTTGACTGGCGAAAGATAACATTGACTTATTGGAGTTCGTAAAGATAACTTTTTTCAGCTTGGTACGGTAACCTTTTCACTTCCTTGTTTGTTTAATTCTTGCGCTTTTTGCTGCATTACAGCCCTTCATTAATTATTTTCTTTATTTTACTTTTCCAGGGCATTTTGTTAATGGCACGTGTGCAATACACAAACCTTAAGTGTATTTGTATTTGTTGCTGTTCTTGTTCTACATTTTTTAAATGTAACTGTTCATTTTAATGCAACTGTTCATTTTTTTTACACAACAGTACTCACACATGTTTGGTCACCATCACAACTGTTGCAAAAAAACGGGGTTCCGTATTCTGCTGATGTTAATGTACCTCTCTGCACTTACAAGTATTTTTATTCGATCAAATTGTTATCGTCCTTATCGCACTTCAGTTTATTAAAACATATGATATGTGTTTTTTTATATATATATACAGAACGACTTCATGTCGCACTTGTAAATATTGACACATGCTTTTAAAGGGAGATGCAGCATTTTTGTGCCTCTAACCCCTAAAAAACCATTGTCAAAATGTGTTTTTTGTTGTTGCATTTGTAACCACTTTAGTCGCAGTCTGGAGCACTGCATCATAATTTATAATTTCTCTGTGATTCAGTGGTACAAACAGATTGACACATTACGATGGTGCGATTGAGGGAGCTGTCACGAATGAACCTAAATCCCGTCTTCCCTTGTACACGGTGCGATCACCTTTTTTGAGTGAAAGGTGTATGCGGCAGAATATAGATGGCTCGTTGATAGAAACAGTTTAATTTTTTTGAAGTCCACTGATGATGGGAATGGGAATGTAGAGATGGAAGCCATGCTAACAAGATTTAAGTTTTTGCAGGTATAAGGCTTTTAAAGACACACCTGTGGTGGCTTTGACAGACTCGCTGAGAGCAGAAACTGACCCAAGACTGTGACAGCTACTGGAAGCAGGCTGATCATTGGGATGCAAATTGAACAATTGTGTGTTAAAATGTTGCAACAACTGTACTGTATTTTAAAGAATATAAAGCCAGCAGAAATACAAAATAAATTGTTAAAACACACTGTTCATACAAAAAGTTATAATATGCTCTGTATTAACCTATAGTTATGTCAGAGCATTCTATATTCCTGTTTATTCTGTTATAACAGTAAAAATATTATTGTATCTTTGTAAGTCTGAGTAAAAAAGGGAGCTAGGTTGGGGTCACGCTGACCAAAAAACACCTGTGAAATGAGCCAAGCCGGTCTTTGTCTGAGCTACTGGTGCCAAGGCTTATAACCTTGAGCAAAAAGGCAGACGCGAGCATCAAGTTTCTTATTTAGAAAAAAGAAGTAAGCTTGATCTTAAGTCTTTAAGCCAAGCCTAGGTATTCTATAATAATTCAAACAGAATATAAGTGTAAATGTTATTATGACAGAAGAACTAAGAGTTTGAAACTAAAAGAATATAATAAGAAATTAACGTAAAGTAAAAAACTTCAGTCAAAACATAACGATACCAGTGTCAGGCATATAGTAGGATCTGCCAAAGAGAATGTAATTAATTTGTTAACCTTGTCTTTGCTTGAAACAGAACGGTACCAGGCGTGGGTAATTGAAGGAAATAACTTTTTGGCAACTAATGTGAGTTTTAATGTTTGGGGGTTTTGAAATCCAAGGTTTCTATAATGAGTGATTTTTTTACATAATAAGAAATACCTCCTGGTACAGGAAAGGGGAGTCAGTGGTGAAATATATATGGCTTCATTAAATCATAGACATTAATGAAGACCTGGTAAAAACAAGTGAGGGGGAGCAATAGCATAGGACCATGTTATGCCATACGTCTGAGAAAATGCTTACAGAAGACTCTTCTATTAATGATGGATGACCTTTAACCCTTTGCGGTCCATTGTCGGACTGGGTCCGACATTGCAATTATTCCTCACAGGTCCTTTGTCGGACTGGGTCCGACATCATTATAGCAACGCAATAAACGGGTGTTTAGTCGTTTTTTCTCCGGAAAAAGCCGAGAAAACCATTCAATTGCCGAGTGGGAGCGACAGGAGCCAAGACAAGTCGGGGAAAAACAAAAAAAAAACAAACAAAAAAAAAGGCGTATCTCATGAATAGTCATACATGGTATCAGGTATCAGATAACGGGGCGTTCATAGTAAACAAGCTGGCTGAGTGCGTCAGCGCACTGAGACTATCATGGACATTTGCAGAACTTTTTTCAGATGTTATAGTAATAAAATAATGACTTGGATCGCATTATTGAGGAGTTTGGTGATAAAACGAGTGATACGGAGATGATCGATCGGTATGTACGACTATTATTATTATTATTATTATTTATTTCTTACATAGCTGAACGCTATAGCAAACGAAAGGGTGGGGCGGGGCTGGAGATGCCTAGTGAGTGCTTTGTTGATATGCAGGGCCATTTAAACCCGTTTGACTGTGAAAAAAAATACTTTTAAACAGCGCGTATAAAATTAACTGCGCGTGTGAAAATTAATTAGACCTGGCGTGCCTGATGCGCGATTAATAAATGGACTGCAAAGGATTAAGTGAAAATAACTGGATATATAATTGCAGACTTAGAAGTTTGCTATGAACCTTCTACCAGCCTTCATCCAATATGTTTTAGTTAATTGTTAAACCATATCTATACATGTAATACAGCCAACTTACTAAGGAGGATGTCTTTTGATGTTAAAAGGGAAATATATTTTTAAACCAGGTTGGAATAATAAAACCAAAGTAGGTGTTATATATTAAACACATCTTTATGTATGTATTCTTCACATACTTGCACTGTATTCTGTGCATGCTGTGTTCAGGAACTCCCTGGTACCAAAAAAGAATAACATCAGTTCAAAAGTTCACCTTACATATTTTGGAGATGTAGGAGAGGTGGATTAGGGGATGATGGCCAATTAATGTTATAGAAGGAGTTACCGGGTGTTTTGAAAATGTTATTCACTTGAAGGACAGGAACTGTCAAGGCAGATTAAAGTTTGAGATTTAATTAAAACTTCTGATGTAAGAAGCGAAGTAAAAACTCTATAAAACCCAAGGTAAAACCCTAGTTAAGTGTCACTCAGCTTGGTACTACAAGCTGATGTGATCCATGCTCTGAAGATCTCTAAATCGAGCTGATTGCTGTTGGTGTCGTATTTAGAAGTCTTTGCCATTTGAAGATAGTTTCTGTCCTTACATTATATTCCACACCATATATATTTTGGAAGGTAAGAACTATTTTGAATCTATATCTCTTATATTGATGCATTGCTATAAGGTATATGATTTATGTTTTAGTTGCAGAGAGTGATACATATTGGATGTGGTAGGATTTTGTGGTGGGCTTTTTTAGCTTTATGCATGCATAGCTTAAGGACAAAACATGTTCTAACCATAAACATATTGAAGTATTAATGCTATTATACCTGTTAAGGCATTGGACTTCCCAGATTGCCTGTCAGCTGGGATTTGACGTAGTCTGTAACTACTCAATCCATTTTAAAGCATTTAATAAACCGAAGGGGTACGAATACTAGTGGTTTGTTAAAACTTCACATCGAATGAGTCTGTGAGAGTTTCTTGATTTTTAAAAGCCATCTGGATACGTTGCAAGCCCAGTGCACGACCGACCAACTTCCAGGAGTCCAAAACATCTTTATGTCCTCCTGAATGTCTCCCCTGAGTTTAAGAGTGTGCTTAGAGTATATATATATATATATATATATATATATATATATATATATATATATATATATATATATAGAAAGAGTAGGTGTGAATCTGACAGCATTGTGTTTTGAGGAATAGCATCATCATAAAAGAACTGTTGGTGCGTACCAGTTGCAAGTATGTCACGTACCAGTAAAAGTACACGTACCACAGGTTGAAAACCACTGCTCTAGAGCATATTAAATAATACTGCCTACAGCATGTATAACTTCACATTACTGAACACGAGTAGGCTAAAACCTACCTGGCTTTTTACAAAAAGAAATTCTAGAGAGCTAGGAACTCATAACAATGTTTCATAATAAAGAGTTGATCACTCGCATTACATCACCTAAAGACCACTGCATTTTATTCAATCAGCACTTTAGAAGCACAGTCTAAACTATTTCCTAAATTATATGGGCAGAAGAATTCATAATTGCAATTCCAGTTAATTTCGCTTCTGGGCATATTCCAAACTGTATTTCCACTCAGAAAAACAAATGCATAATTTAGATTTGCTGTGGAGATTATTGCATAAAATTTTTCATATAAATGTGGCAAAAATGACTTAGGCCAGTTTCAGACGGATGCTCTAGAGGCGTGCGGAACTCAATTCAAGTCCCAATCAAGTTCATGAGTAGAGCGCCGCCTGAAACAATTAAGTTTGCCTCGACGCTCTTTTGACAGTAGCACGCCTTCCTCTGCCGCTCCGAGCGGCTCTGGTGCACCTTGGTTTCATAAGGAGCTCCAGCGGCGAACTGAACTAAGCTGCACTTAATACTAATGTAGACAAATGATATACAAATAATATGCTAAACAGTATCGTGTATCCAACAATACTAATCAATCATGGCAGAGTCCATGGAGGAGCAGCGAGCCAGGGACGTATTCTTGACAGTCTTCTTAAGACAAAACAAGAAAGTTTGTAAGAAAATAGTTAAGATCTTCCTAAGATATGGAGCTGCAGTTCTCAGTCAGACTAGAAGGAGGTGGAAGGAAGCCTCCAATTCCACAGACTGGTTGACATGGAATGCTGAGATAGTGTTTGACAAAAGGCAGGAGTGGTACGGAGCATAATCCGTGTCCTGGCCTCTGTAAAAATTAAGCAGGCTCTCATTAAGGAGAAAGCCTGCATCTCGCTCACCCACTTTGTGAAGGTGATGGCAAGCAAACAGTCGCTTGAGCGATAATATTTCAGCTCAGCTGAATGCATGGGCTCAAACAGAGGCTTCAAGAGTGCATTGAGCACCACGTTTAACCTCCAGTGAGGAACATGTCCTTTATAGACGGCCGAGCCACTGAACCCCTTTCAAAAAAACGACCCTGCCAGGAAGCTGCGCTCCTGGGGAAACCGAGTCAATTTTGACACAGCAAGCCGAATGGCTGCCAGATAGACCTTTCAATGTTGAGGGGAATTTCCCCTCATCAAACAGGTCCTGCAAAAATTGCAGTATTACTGCCATGGGACAAGGTCGTGGAGTCAAACCCACGAGTCAGACACGAAGTCTGTAAGATGTTCCACTTGTATGCATACTGGGAACACGTGGACACTGCTCTGGCATTTTGTAAGGTGTCAATATCCATATTGGACAGACCCAGATGGCTCAAAGCAGCCGTTCAGGGGAAAGACCCAGAGCTGCAGGCTCGATCGGTGGGCATGTCATACGGTCCCCCGCACCTGACTAAGCAGGTTGCGGTGTTTGAGCAGTCTCCACAGCTGGCCACATCAGGGCTAAATACCACTGTTCACTTTAAATTACAAACACACATCAAAACACACCAAACACCCTCCAAACAAAGGATTTCTGTTACCCTTTATACAGGTGGCCTCTCCCCAGTTTGCACTCAATTACTTTAACTGGAGAATGGCCACACCTGTGATTTTTGGCAGGGACAAAATTAACCCCAATCCCTGCCAACCTTACGTTCCCACACACACTATTTACACAAGCAGGTCTTTTGCCCTGCCAGAGTATTTGAAGTAGTATGAATATCTTGCTCTTACCATGTGGCGTGATTATCTGTGCAGACTTGGCAGGGGATCTTACATTCCATATGGTCAAACTGCCATCTGAATGGCTGCATATGAACTGTTTTCCTTCATGATGCCAGGCAACAGAGTGGATAGCCTGTTAGAAAGAAAAATAAATATGTTTAGGGGTAAAACAAAATGCCTACACTTTTCACAAGAGCATAAATACCAATAAGGGTGCAGCTGGCAAAATCTAGTACAAAAAAAAAAAAGGAGGTGAGGGTGTATATTTCCTTTTTGTTAGACAGCAGTACACCACAGCTTGAAAAGTGGAACTAAATCAGATGGCTGCGAGAATAAAAGTTATATGTTGTGCTGATGCTTGTACATATTGGCTTCCTATACCCCGAATGATTAGTAAAAAAAACTAAAGTAGTCACAAAAGGCTGCTTGTCAGAACTGCATTTTTAATTTTAATAAAGAAAATGCATAAAAAGCAGCATGGTTCAAAATGTAAAAATATTTTATTTTTAAAACTCTGATACTGCCCTCTCCAAAAAATAAATTGTACACACGGTACAGTAATAGTAGCATGGAATGTTTGTCTGCTAAGTAAGTTTAATTGTGCTTTGACACAGACTGCTTTGAACAACCCATTTACAAGAAGGAAGTCGAACCAGTCAAGAGATTTCAACTCCCTAAACCCAAAAGTTCCACAAGTGTTCAATCAGCTTTTGTGCTGCAACTGTGTCACTGGGCCAAAGAGTAGATTCCAATACAGTTCTCTTGAGGGATGGCTGATGTAGGACAGTACAGTATCCTCACAGGAATGAAAACAGAGTCTCACCTAGTTTTAGAGGTGACCCTGTAACACGTTAGAAATTAGGCAAGGGAAATTAATCTATGGATTTATCTGTAAACACACATGTTTAACAGCCCCCCCCCCCCCCCCCCGAAAAACCTTCTTATTGTAATGCTAATGAGCACAAGCCCCGTTGGGACATTCCAGTCCACGCCCTTCCCATACAATAAAATACATTAATTAAAAGTAAATATAGCCTAATGAGGCATTATTATAATATTTATTATTATGGTGGCAATTAATATTAGTAATATTGCTCATAATACTAATAACTGCAACTATTGTACTGGTATTATAGGTATTTATTTTGTCATTATCATTATTAGTTATAATCCTATAAATTATATAATTTTTCTCAAACATTATTAATGGCTGCTAAAACATCTTTACACAAGGGGAGACATTTTTTTTTTATTACAACTGGAGAATTCTTCTCCTTCAAATCACAATTAAACCCTCACTTTATTTTTTTTTTTAGCCACAGAGATGTCACATACCCAAGCAAAAATAACAAATACATGGCTAGAAATTAGGAAGAAATCACCTGTTATATGGAATAGGGAAAGACAGCTTCACTTCCAAAAGTTACATAAAAACGAACAAAAAAAAAAGCGGCAATAATGAATCATTCCGTGTGGTGTGCAGGGTGAGTCATACAGCGCAGGTTTGCGTCCTGGCTGTGCAAAGTCGCTGGTCTTCGCTGGGGATTCTGAAGGGAGCGCCGCATTGACTCTGGTGCTCCTGTGGCTTAGGGAGGCAAAACTATCAGGGACGGTTTCTCCTCATTGCGCTACAACGAACCCAGCTGGCCAGGCACCCAGTGACCTCAGAACGGACACCTGCAGCACTGGCCTTTGTCCTCCAGAGGCCTGTAGCTCGCCGACATCCGCTTTCGAGTTCCTGGGTGTAAAAGAGGAAGCTGGCTTGGTCCTGGGATCGGAGGACGCCCACTGAACCTTTGTTTCTCCTGAACTGCGTGTGAATTGTTGCGGTGAGGAGAAAAAAATAATTGGACATTCCAAATTGGGGAGAAAATCAGGAGTAAAATAATTGGGCACACTAAATAAATTAAATTAAAAAATGATTAAAAAATAACAAATCATTAACCTATTGATAGATGAGTAGGATAACAAAAAAAATGTATATAATATTTTTTAGATATAAACTGCATTGAAATACATGTTTCTATTTATTTATTTAGAAAAAAAGAGTGAAACGATTCAGAGCATCTGAAATCAAGAATTTTGATACAATACATGGTGATACATAAACTGTACTCCCCCTTCTCATTTAAGTTTGAACTTAGTAGAACAGTCCATCATTAATGATTACTATATTTTTACATTTCATACAAAGTAACCCATGAGGAGCACGGTTTCATTTTTATTACTCAACACCAGTAAATGGAACTTAACAGAAAATCATAAAACACAGTGTTGTGTCATTTGTGAAGAACTGAAAGTGCACGCTCTCCATCAGAAACCTGACAAGTCACATGACTTCAATATGGCAGCCATATTCGGTCAGAGGTTGATGCTTGCAATAGGGTTGGCCGTGCACATATATCAGCATGTTACTGTGTGACGGTTTACGAAGAATACATTCCCTATCAAGTACAAAATGTAACCATTACCTAATGGGTATTTCTCTCTAAAGACTTGTAAACCTGAATAGATATAACAAATACTGCTCGTCAGAGCCTGTGATGCAGTCGTGTGTGCCCCCCCTCCCCCTGAAGGGCACATTATAGACTGTACACACAGATTTTTCCTTTCCTCCGACCTGAGACAACAGAGACTATGAACGGATAAGTATCAAGTTACTTATAAGTCTTTCAGGCTGCTAGCCTCATGTGAAGTTTAAAGATAAAATTTTGTTTTCTGTACCAAAATGATATTAAATTAACGGTACTCGATACTGTGTTGCGGTGGAATATACGTTTCTCAGTGTGTCTTTTTCACAGAAATACAAATAGGCTCAGCAGTCCTCGTTGGACCGAGACGCGAAGTGTCTCGTTGCCACATTAGTTCTGCTCGCAGAATTAGTGTGAAGATCTACTAACAGTAGGCTTTCCTCAGTTTTCTCGGACTGTTGGTTAGCCAACAGCGTTATAGGTGGGTATCCCTTTAAAATCGCTCCCAGGGTAACTGTAGTTCCCAGACCTACGGTTTGTCCATTCTTGAAAACGTGGAATGCCCCTTGCTTGTGTTTAGAAGAAAGGCATGGATAGATAATGTTCTACTTCAGACTGCAGTACATTTAGAGAAATTCTGGTGTGTGTCTGTCTGTCTGTCCCCCCCACCCCCAATTTAAGCACTTTGGGATGCCTTGTCATGAAAGGTGCTATACAAAATACATTTGATTTGATTGCATGATATTGTGTGTGAGACATTCTTCCTGCTCTGCCCCCCAAGCCCATCTGTCGGCCATCCCTTCGCCTCCCCTCTTCCAGAATCCTGGAGTCGCCACTGCACATGTACCGAAATATAATCACTTTCTGAATATGGCTAATTACTGTAGATTTCTAAGGCCACTTTGCAAAAATGAAACCAACACTAAATACTTGCAAGAAAAAGCAATGGCCATCTTGAAGAGCTTTTGTGGTAAATTAATTCATTCTTTTCAGATATAACTTTTCTGTACATATTTCCTATATTTGTTTTGCAGATTTATATACAAAAACCATTAAAAAAAAAAAGAGGATGCTTACATATGTTTATAAAATATGCCTAATAATTCTAGGAGGGTTGTAACATTGAGAACTGTAGTCTTTATTATTATTATTTGTTTCTTATGATCTTGGTGTAATATACAATGCAGTTAACTTTACAGTAAAATACATTTCAATATGGAAAAAATATATATAATTGATTGCTGGGACTAATATTCACATTTTTCTTTTTTTTTGCAACGGGGTACTTACCGATTTTGGTTTATTTAGAATGTTTTGAATTCAAGTGGAAAAATGTAGTGATGGCTTTCTGCAGGAGGTATTAATTATGTTATTAATTATAAGTTTTACATTGTGTATGTGTATCTCTTTTATAGTTAAGTTGTTTTTAATCATTATGTTTAAATTGTGTGTGTGTGTGAATGTGTTTTTATAGTCGTTTTAATATGCTTACTAATTCAGTTGCTTTAATATGCTTTTATGTTAAGTTTCTATACAGTATTGTGTAGGTTTCGAGTTCTTTCATTTCCCATCAGCAAAACCAATGATAGAGTGGAAACCCCTATCATTGGACAGAAGTAAGACAAATGGGAGTGGAGTCAACAATTATTTACAAAGGTATAAATGTCAAACATTGTAAAGTTTTGTCAGTCTTTTCATCTCTTTCGAATTGACGCCATGGATATCCGTGCTTTCTAATATAAACATATGCACTGAGCTGTACTGAGGCCTTGTCCAAAGTCAGTTTAAATCTTGTGCTTATATGATTGTATTGGAGGTATACCTTTCTTGTATATAGTGTTTTTGAATCAAAAACAATGTCAGCTTAATTTTTTCACTCCAAAAACATTTCCACCAATGCCTATCAGTGTGTTGTTTTCAGTTTCCAATTTCCCTTTTATTTACCCCATCCAACCTTGGCTTTCCTCCAACTAGCCACATGCAAATCACCTAAACTGGAGCCAATTAAAACCTTGCCTTAACATCAAAAATAGTAATTGATCTAAAACCTCCAGATGTAGCATGCTTCAATATGCTATCTGGAGCACTATTGTGTAACAGAGTCATACAAACCATTCACCTTTAAAAACAGATGGATTCTTCTGGGGGAGTGAAAAAGCTAAATAGATCACCACAACAGGACTGACAGGCCTAAACTGTAAATGTCAGTAATACAGATACAGCCGTCAAGCATTGGTGGCTGGAGGAAACAATATTTTTGGTGTGTAATATTAACAACAAAGGTTACTGATCAGGAAGCAACTTTATATTTTTTTTCTGAAAATAAATAAATAAATAAATCACACTGGAATCCTTTTTATTTGTTCAAGAGAGCAACAGAGCACACAGCACATTAAAGAGAATGCTTTGAAGACGTATGCAACCTTGAGGCTGGAAGACAACATTTTGAATGTCTGTTTTCCATAGGTGAATGTGTAGGGTAAGGTGCGGTTAAAACTATGTTAAATGTTAAAGCTTGAAACTGGGCACAAAGAGTGCCCTGTTTCAAATGTAGACACATACTGTATATACTGCAAAACCAGCAACATGGCTTCGCCAGTTATTTTTTATGGTGTTACGGTTTTATTCAGTGATGAACTAAAAAAAGTTATTGTAAATATGAAACTGCTGTACAGTTTTGCATCTACTAATGTATATAGTTTTTCTTGTGTTCAACAACTGCCTAATTATTATTATTATTATTATTATTATTATTATTATTATTATTATTATTAATAATTATTATTTCTACATTTAAATCTTAGGAAAAAATGTAAATAACTTATTGTATGCTGAGATTAGTTACTACAGTACACTATGTCAAACGATGGGGTGGGCAGAAAACAAAAAAACATGAACTGTAGTTTGATACGCGGCATAAAACAAAACCTGTTACTTCTCACAATTCTCAGATTCAAAATGTATGCAGATTTCTACATTGCCAGAATCCTAATGTGGACGTCCTCACTTCAACATAGTAAGTGAACGTTTGTATATGTATTTGTGAAACGTACATACAATGTATTGTAGAAATTGAAAATTGATGTGCTTGAGTGGGGTTTATTTTTAATAACCAAAAATAACCGATTTTGCCAAATAATAATAAAACCCCCCTGCCCTAAACAAAAAATAAAAACCAAAAACATATTTAGGGATTTAAGGTAATTGAGCCTTATAAACAAAGAACATTATTTGCCATCCTGGTCGCTGTGAATCAGGTTTGTGTCTCATTCGCTGACCAGAAACCGAGACACAAATACTCAAAGCAACTGTATGCTTCTCTGACAAAAAACAAACAAAGAGACATGCGAGTACATTGAGGAAAACAGGGTTGCAGCCAATGACAAATAACTAGTTGGGATAAAAGCTCAATTAGGGAGTTATTGTTTGGATTATTATGTAGCACCAATACAATGCGCTCGTGTATAGTGAAAGAGCTCAATGTTTGCTATTTTTTTGGCTTTTCCTCTGACAAATTGTTTGACGTAGATCCATTTTATAAGAATGACGACAGTAATTACTCAGGCCACTCATCAACGTCACTTGCTTGTTTAGTCTACATGAGTTTTTGAAAGGTTAACTCAGCAAGTCCACTAAGTGGTTTGCTGTTGATTTCTTTTATTTATTTATTTTTGTTTAGATGCCTGGAAAAAAAAACATGTATTAACAGAATCAATTGGTAATTACCATGCTTTGAAAATCATCATCATCATCTCTCTCTGTGCTGATTTTCAAAGCATGTAAATTACTCCCATTTTTCAAAATTACATAAATAAACAACCTTGCTTAAGTGAAATACCTTCTGTGTTTATTTCTAGTTTTACTTAAGCAGGTGTTTTTGTTTTTTAAAAAAAAATGTAATTCACTTTTTGAATTAAAAGGGGTTTAAAAACAGCCCCTTAGGATTTCAAAGTTTCAATTTTACGGTGAAATGTGAGGTGAAACGTACAATACTGGTTGCTGGTGCTGGCAATACTGGATATGTTGCTGGTGTGCAAAATATACAGAACTGGAGATTCTGGTTGGTACTGTGAGCAACTACCAGTATCAGCTGAGAATGATGCTCAATTCCTTTCACGTGTTCCACAGTAAGAAAATACACAGGGGTGTACACACCTTGGCTTTAGTGGTTTATTAAAAAGACTTCAGTAAATGGCAAAGGGCAGCATTATAGCTGGAACTAAAATGGTACGTATTGCAAAATTCTGCAAAATGAAGAATTACATTATTGCTATAGTGTAGAGTAGATCCTGACTATTGGGAACCTTACTGTATATTCCTGGAAGAATTTTCTACTCGTCACACTGTAGTTTTATTCCTTTGCAAGATTTTTCTTTTCATTTTTAATCACTGTTCCTATTTGAGTTTAACATTTTTTTTTCTACTGTAGTAATTTACAAGATATGTGAATGTTATTTATGCATGTTAGTGTGGTTAAGCTGAGCAGGCACAGGTGAGATACGGCTCAAATGCAGTTACCTCCAGCAATCATCAAGCTTTAATCAGGCCTGGGGATAACGTGGGTATAAATCCTCCTACAAATGTACAACCGGAAGCCTAGTGTTGTATGTGTGGGTCCACTGGGCTGTTAAGAGGTTTTCTTTTGAAGATAATTAACACATAGGTCTACAGCTGTTAACCCACCTTCCACACAATAGTATAATAGTATACTACTACTACTACTACTACTACTACTACTACTACTACTACTAATAATAATAATAATAATAATAATAATGTCTGTTTAAGAGTTTAAAAAAATGGTGCATAAATAAAGCCTACAGTTGATATTACAAAGTAAAGCAAAAACATACATTCCCTTACAAGGATGCCCACCATTTTTACTTATTACTTACCTTCACCGTTACGTTTTTCCCACATTCATCAGACCAACTTCCAAGTTCCAAAACTGTGATCTACATTTTAGCACTTGGAACAATGTATGAGAGTATACATTTTACTAGGTAAAATGATTTGTATCTTATTTTAGATTGATATCAGAAAATCTATTATTCAAAAGAGCAAGCAAATGTTTTTGTTTTGTTTTGCTTACTATTATAATGGTTTTACTTACCATTGTCATTATTATTTTTGATATGACAGGGAAATGCTTTTGAATGGTTTTCAAAAGCCTAGCTACTTGTCAAAGTTGCCAGAACTTCCAATTTCTCTTGCATTTGCTCATATATTTTGACACTATCCCCCATGCCCTTTAGTTTGACCCTCCACTGAAGTGGCTTTGTTTCTTGAAATTGGTCTATCATTTTTTACTGTGGGTTATGTCAATTTAATTTGTGTTATCATAATATCGTATTTATACAACTTCCTGCTCTGCAAATAACTGAAATAATCTGATCGTCAAGGAACGGACAGTGCCAGTTGAAAAATGTAGTAAAATGTACATATTAACCAATTCAGACCACTGTCAGTTCTTTTCGATATATCTCCCTCTATTGTAAACAGCTCTCTTTTAAAGCCATCATACACAGTCCACTCTGAGGTTGGAATAGAGTAAAAATCAAATTCTATGTTATTCTGTTTCATTCTCCAGTCAAAACAGTCCTAATGAAGTACACAACTCAAAAATGGAGATGAAGGTATTGTAGTTTTTACCTGCTTCTGCAGGGTATGATACTAATCAGATACTAACTGTTCCGCTAACATTGAACCAAAATTACTTTGTTCCTGTGAAATACATTTGTATTCTGTTAACTGGTAATACTTGGACATTATTATGGATTGTCTTTTTTATTTAGAATACAGCATGGATTGTAATGAAACATCATTCATAAAACAGGGCTGTGTTCGAAGGTCCGTTTGCTAGCCAGGAATTCAAAGGTAGTTTTAAACCTACGAAGGTTTGTCAGGCGGCATTCACGCACTGTATGTTTTTTGTATTGACAATGTGTGAATACTACATTGTCAATAAATGTCACATTAAATACAAAATTTGATCTTTTGATTTGTATAGTGCATATTACATAAACAAAAGATGTTGTATTAAAATCTACTACCAAATCGTTATAGGTAGCAACTCTATATGGCGCCTCTGCCGTGTATGGAGCAGGGTAACTGCCAAAGCATTCGGGGTGTACCTATAACGGTTGTAGCGCTTCAGTAAAATATGTGCGGAATACCTAGTGTACGAGACAGTGTAAGAGAAGTGATACGGTAGAATATGTTTGAAACATACAAAATATGTGCTAACTAATCATTTTAATTTTGAAAACTTAGCACCGTCCGCCCATCCCGCCTCCAGCTTGTGTTATCCAGAAGCAAACTTTTAATTTCTTCATTCATCATCTCGACAGCAAAGCATTGTATAACGTAAGCTGTATTGAAAGAAATCTCAAAACCCCTCCGCTGTTTGGGATTTCTTTGTTAAATGCCCAGATAACCAAAATAAAAGTTGAATGCAAACTGTGCTAGTGACTGTTGATGTATCATGGAGGCAACAACCAATCTCCGGGGTCACTTGACAAGTGTAAGTTCCTATTATTATTATTATTTTATTTTTAGTCGTAGTAAAATGTGACTGATAACCTGCTTGGAACGGTGACTGTTAAATAAAGCTTTGTTTTGTCCACTGCAGTTGGTGCTGCTGCAATGCAAGCTTACTGTATACAGCATATCGCAAGCAAAATCAATTACGTGTACATAAACAATGTGTATTTTTATTTAAATTATAAAAACATGATTACTGTTCTATATAACGTATTTTAAACTACATGTGCATATTTTATTCAATTTATATGGCTTACCTGTAAAATAGGATTTTCAATCAAATATAAACTAGTAGCTATGGTGATGTCACCAGTACATTTTGGTAATGTGTTCCGAACATTCGAAGGTCAAAATGTACGCTTCGTTGCAGCCCTATTCATAAAGGCATCATACTTGCATAATTCAATAGACCCTTACATTTAAAACCTGTTTTTTCCATTATCATTTCTAATTTAAATGTTGCTTTAAAACACTTACCGATCAAGAGGATTGAAGACTAATAGGCAACCTCAATTTCCAGTTTCAATCCAACAGCCTCTTTTCACCCACCAAACCTAATCAATAGATGTTACCAAGCTACTGAACGCTGAAGATAATGAGGTAAACTATACCCATAAGCGCTCCTTGTGGGGATCCAGCAAAGATTAGAAACACCACAACCAGGATTCAAACCAGTGTGCTCGTGTTCACCGTAATATATACTTAGTATTCCTTTTAGACTGGCCTACTCATTCTTTACATTTACGAGATATTAAATCAACTGTTTGTCTGTTGTCTGATTCTTAACACATGACAACCAGATCTAGTCTTTATCAGTGGCACAACATGCCTAATATGAGGATGTATTTTCAAAAACAACTTCTCATAGCCTTCTTTTATGTGCTGTGTGTCACACATGTCTTAGCCTTTGTTTTCCAACTGTATGGAATATGGTTTCAGACCTCTCTCAGGGACAATCTGGCTGATATATACAGTAACGACACAAATTATTAAAACAAATGATTTATAGAAAGACCAGGGGTGGGGATTTAGTTGTCATTTTTTCATCACTCAAACCACTTACTAAATATCTTGGTGTCCCTCAATAGATAATAATCTCCTCTTTAAGAATATGCAAAACAATATAAATGAGCAAGTATAATTGTATCCATGAAATGTTCTCTTTAAATATGAGGAGATTGGTGCTTAACGACCTCATTCAGACTACTTGCTCACTAAATATATTTGTATCCCTAAATAGATTTTAATGAGCAATCCACAAGTGCAGTGGTACCCTAAACATTATCTATATTCTACCAATGTTGAATGACTGGGTGGAGCTGTCAAAACTGGGACAATATTCAATGTAGTGTTGTCCTTGGCAGTCCTCAGCCAGAAACCCCTTTTTGAGGGCAAAATGTCAAAACCAGTAATTCCGCATTGGTCGTAAATTGACCATATTCGGGGTACTACTGAACTGGTGGGACAGATTGCTCATTAAAATTGTTAGCATTTTTTAAAGATGTGTCTAATTGAAAGGGCTTTTTGTCTTTAACTAGAATGTGTATTTGCATGGATGCACATGAAACTTTAAATTGATGGGACATGAATCTATAAACCAATTCATGACAAAAGTCAGTAATGTAAGATTTACCTTTAATTAGCTACACTAGAGAAGTCAGCAACATTTGATTAATATAAATCATCTTTTGCTGACTGCATTCTTCAAGTTTTTTTTTTTTTTTTCCCCCCAATTGTACTTCCTAACCTTTTGATATTCTACTAATGCAATTAATGCTTTTGGAAAGGGCTTGACAAGAAGACAGCAAGCAAAAGCCCTCCACAGTTTTCCACAGAATACTTTACCACATCCCTAAAAGCCTAGATAAGTACATTTCTGGACAAGTAACAAAACAGAAGACGCTAGAATTTCCACCAAAAACAATACTGATAAGGGCCCTTTCTTAGTATGTTCATTCTTTCAGGGCACCTTCACACTTAGTTCACTTGCATGTAACTTGAACCATGGTTCACTTGTAAACAAACCAATTTTTTCAGGTTTGCTTCTGTTCGTTTCATAGCAGAAAGATTCAAGCAAACTTCCGTTTCTTTTAAAGCAAATTCAAATTTGCTTGTTTGGTTCACTTGCAACTTTATCCAGACTACAGTTCTATTGGTTCACATTGCACTTCCAAAATCACTCTGCTCTCTTGCTGATTACTAGAGCAGAAGTTCTCTCTAGAAAAACCTTTTCCATCAAGCCCAACATGGAGAATACTTTACGTGTTGTACTGTTCTTCGTGTTCTTTTGGTTTATTTAATTGCAGAAGACACAGAACATGCCAAAAATATTCTTTTGGAGGAAATGCGTGAGCAACATCTGGTGTTTCGAAGAATTTTCAAGTGAAGGCAAATATTACAGCGGCGTGCCTTTTATCATGCCTTATTGTCCACGGTGTCTTTCTACCAGAGACAATCATACCAGGTCATTATGACAAAGATTTACAAATTGTACATTCAACAAACAGCAAATTAGCTGTTATTGATGATGATGACTACGACGATAATAATAATAATAGATTGTTGTGAATGTTGTATGCGTGACAGTGTGGTGAGATACAGATGCAACAGGAGCTGGTTTACTAAATGCAGGTGGAGCAGTGCAAATGCAACACTAATGTCTGTATCGCTTTGTCTTGGCACTGATCTAAATGATCAACTCAATTTATTGAACCTGGGCCTCCTAAGCATGACCACATCCAAATACAATAGACTTCCTTTGTACACCAACTCATCGGTTTTGAAGAGGAATACATGTTCTTTGTCCCCAAAATGGCTCCATGGATAAACTGTGATGTTTTAATGTTTCTGTGAAACATGTAAATCCATTGAGCTTCCAAATTTCAACACAGTATCCTGCTGGAAACTTCTTCCCACCGTTAGCCCAGAGAATCTGAAGCAAAGTCCTACAGAGCCCTGTACAGCACACTCTGTTCAATGACTCACCTGTGTTGTTTGATTATTCACTCATTGAAAACAATATAAACTAGAAAATGTCTGTCTTATACAGCAATACAAGCATAACTATTTATATGAGATTAAATGGAACCTCCTTCAGTTATTGCAGCAAATTTAAAACCACCAGCATCAATTTCACAGGTAAGAAAACCTTGAAAGGAATGTAGAAAGTTTCTACCTACCTCATCGTATGTGTATCGGTAGTCTGCTTTCTTTGACTTGAGGTCCCATAAAACTACTGTTCCAGACTCAAACCCAATGAGAAGCTTAAAAAAAAAAAAAAAAAAAAAGATCAACATAACTGTTCTTTACAAGAAGTACAAACTACATAATTTATCAAGTGCCAATAATCATCAATAGCTTTACGTGATTGCATCACTAACTGTAGACTGAAAATAACAATTTTTTATCTAATTCTACTTTAAAACAATTACAAAACTTCAAAGTCCTTGTTGCACAAAAAACAAACTACTGTAAAAACCTTTGTATAAGTCTATTTTTGAGATATTTTTAGGGGGTCCTAAAAAAGGGGGGAGCGACTTATACACCGGTGTGACCTATAGGCTCTTTCCTGAAATTGTTGTCTCAAAAAGGGGGGGGGGGGTGTGTGTGACTTATACATCGGTTTTTACAGTAAGTATTTTGCCAGCAAAGAAATGGTTAGTAAAGTTTATTATGTAGCACTAAGTACAATGTAAATACATATGGATGTATGTTTTACCTACTGTATGCCCATGTAATTACATCATCAATTTGCTGAAGACTGCATGTTCACAGGACATTCGATATTCATACAAAAAACAAACACTGCTGCTGAACACTTTAATATTGTATCTTTAAAAGCTAGTGAAGTTTTTATAGAACTGTACCTTGAAAACGAGCTTCAAATGTTACAACTACAAAATGATTAATGAAAAAGAAAAAAACCTCACTTTAAAATAAAAGATGACTAATCTTATTCCCAGTGCTAAGCAGTAAATAATTCTGATGTACCACTATTAATCAAGCAATACCTTTCCTTCGTCTATTGGATTATCACTTATGTGGACGACTGGCCCTGGGTGGGCCTTGGATGACCTAAAAAAAAAGAAGAAAAAAAAAGGAAAAAGGTAAATTTTTTTTAATAACTTGTTGAATATAACAGCAGCTTACAAAGCAGAGCAAGCACAGCAATGTTACATAAGTAGTGCTCACATGGATAAGTCACACCATTAGCTCTTCAGGCTTTCCTCCCAGAAGACGACCCCAGCTTGTCAGTCTCTGGAATGCTCTCTAATGTGACTACGACAGCATACCCTCATGGGTGAAAACTTCTCCCCACCTTCACGGTGTGGTGGATTCCAGAATGTGAAGAGCATCTATCTTATTTTTATTTTTTCTTATGATCTCAGAATAGCACATTTTCAAGATGAATGTGCTTTATTATAAGAGTAAAGATTACTCAAACAACTTTAATATATTGCTTAGCAGCAATGTAATAATTTAATTTGTAAATAAATTGGCAGAATGCGCTAGTTAAAACCATGAAACAGTCAGGGGTCATGGTTCCACACAGATCAGGAGTTGCAAGAATTCAGAATGTTAAATCACCCCGCCTCAAAAATGGTATTTGCAATCTAATACTCTGCAGAGCTTGAGCACTTGGTTATATTAGAAATTCACACCCCTTTAAACACACACAACAAACCTGCAATTAATTCTATCTAGAATTAGGTCAGACCATTTTGATGGAAGTCTATACTTTATATAAGTACTGTGATGTAATATTTTGTGGCCGTGCTGCCCACACCCACAATGACTAACTGAAAACAAGCATGACTCTCTTGTTTTCAGGCTATAACTAAATAAAACAAAAAAACTGCAGCAAGTAATTTCCCCTTCTATTAAATTCTCCAGTTGGACTCAGTTCTATAATAAAAACACTGTTGGGTTATATTTTATATCTTCTCATCCATTTCAAAGCAAAAACTGTGGCAACCGTGCAAATTAAATCATACTGATCGTGATTATATTATGCAAACATCATGTAAAATACATGGCCTCAAATAATACTGCTTTGACAAGGGAGTGTGTAATGTTTGGTAATGTAAGGGTAGTAAGATGCGAACATTAAAGACTATGCCATCCAAGGAGTTTGTCTTTTATTGAAAAGCTGTTGATCAATTTATATTATATATATATATATATATATATATATATATATATATATATATATATATATACACACACACACACACACACATATACACACACACACACACACACACACACACACACACACACATACTACCAGTCAAAAGTTTTAGAACACCTAAATTTTTCCAGTTTTTATTGAAATTTACGCAGTTTAATGTCACAATGTACTCTGAAATTAAAGCATAGAACAAATAAACAATTGGAGATAAAAAAAGAAATCATGGAATCGTTTTGTTTAACAAAATTTAATCTAAATTTTTGACTCATCAAAGTAGCCACCTTTTGCAGATATAACAGCCGAACACACTTGTGGCATTCTTTCTACAATGGAAATCAAATATTGTTCGGAAAGTTCTTCCCAACACTGTTGCAGAAGTTCCCACAAATGTGTTGCACTTGTAGGTTGCTTTGCTTTCACCCTTCTGTCCAGTTCATCCCAAACCAGCTCGATGGGGTTTAAGTCTGGAGACTGTGCTGGCCATTCCATGATTTGAAGCCTACCGTCTTGTTCTTTTCTTCTAAGGTAGTTCTGACATAGCCTGGAGGTATGTTTTGGGTCATTATCTTGCTGTAGGATGAACCCCTGACCAACTAGGCGTATACCAGAGGGTATTGCATGGCGCTGCAAAATGCTGTGGTAGCAGTTTTGGTTCAGGGTGCCACTCACTCTGTGCAAGTCGCCGACTCTGGATCCAGCAAAAGAGCCCCAGACCATCACGCTTCCTCCTCCATGTTTGACAGTTGGTGTCACACACCGAGGAACCATCCTTTCGCCTACTCGACGGCGTACAAAAACCCTGCGTGATGAACCGAAGATTTCAAATTTTGATTCATCGGTCCATAAGACCTTCTTCCAGTCTTCAGTAGTCCACTGGCGGTGCTCCATGGCCCAGGCAAGCCTTTTTTCTTATTTTGCCATCTTAGCAATGGCTTTCTTACTGACACTCGACCTGTCAAACCTGCAGCTCAAAGTCTTCTCTTCACAGTTGAAACTGAGACTTGCTTACTTCGACCAGTGTTAAGCTGTTGTCCTGTGAGCCGCCTATCACGCAAGCTGTTGACTCTCAGAAACTTGTCTTCTGATTCTGTTGTGGCTTTGGGTCTGCCAGACCTCTTCCTGTCAGAGTTTCCTCCAGTTTCCAAGTGCCTTTTGATGGTGTAGGAAACTGTACTCACTGACACCTTGGCTTTCTTTGCAATTTCTCTAAAGGAAAGACCTACACTTTTAAGGGTTATAATGGTCTGTCTGTCTTCCTTTGCTAATTGCCTTTTTCTCACCATTATGTTTGTAAGTAATCAACAAAAGTTGGGACACCTGTAGGAATTGTTAGCATCAACTTTCAAGGCTTAATTTACTTCCATTGCTGCAGAACAGCTGTAAGTTGTTAACCCATTACTTGTTCCCTGAAAAAGGCCTTTTTGTATAACTCTGAAATGTACATTATTTTTCAGTTTTTGGTAACCTAAACTTTTTATCGCTTACCTTTGTACCATTTCAGGTTATTCACTAGACTTGAACTGCTTAAATTTCAATAAAAACTGGAAAAATGGGGGTGTTCTAAAACTTTTGACCGGTAGTGTATATATATACAGTACTGTGCAAAAGTTTTAGGCAGGTGTGAAAAAATGCTGTAAAGTAAGAATGCTTTCAAAAATAGACATGTTAATAGTTTATATTTATCAATTAACAAAATGCAAAGTGAGTGAACAGAAGAAAAATCTACATCAAATCAATATTTGGTGTGACCACCCTTTGCCTTCAAAACAGCATGCACTTTACCCTTAGCCGTCTGTTTGGCTCCAAAATGTTCAATATTTCATAATACCACAGGTCACGATAACTTTAAAAAAACAGCAGAAATTCACATGCACACACTGTTCTTGATGCTCTGTATCTTTCCTTTCTGTTTTTCCACAGTAACATTGCAGTCGTTTCACAGCCACTTTATATACTGTAATGCTTTTTTATTTTATTACCAAATACTTTTATAGTAGCAGCAGGTATTCCCGAGTTGAAGGTGTAATTTATTACACACATTTGCATTTATTTTCTCTATTTCAGATTCATGCACTAAGCCAATAACAACTTATTTTTAGTATTAGTATTAAAAAAATTCCTTTGCAAAGCAACATTTACTGTAGTGGCATACGGCAGCCGTTTCACTGTTGCTTTTCATTAAAAGAAGTCTTGTTTGCAGAATTCTAATAAAGTTCCTTTAAAAGAGACAGGGTGGGGCATGTGGTGATTCTGAAAAAGCATGAACACATTCATTATTAACTAAACCAGGATGATCTATTCTGTCAAAAGACACTCCAAACAGACAGTAGGAAATACAGTCAAACCCGCTTAATATCACTTAGAAGGGGACTGGGCAGAAATGGTGATAAGTGGAGTTATCTGGAGTTCAATAAACTGTCAAATAAGCTACCATTTTGCATATACAAGTTGATGTTACAGTAACATTAAAATGCTTCTTAAATTGAATTTCACAGGACGTCAAGAGATTTCCAAAACAACTTTAAGCAACTTTCAGTTCTCAAATATACACCCCATCTTGCTGCTTAAATTCCCAAAAGGATTATTTTCATTGAACAGAGAAAATGTACTACATTATTATTTTTTATTTTTTTTAAAGGCCATAACAGCAACTACTGAAACTTAAACTGTCCAATTATCATATTTAATTTCTCAAAGGGTGATTTTTAAAAATTATTTGTAAACATTTTATTAAAAAGGCATGTTCAAAAGTCCTTACTCTTGTAAAATTGTCAGTAGACTTTTCTGCTTTGCCTAATATACCAATTATTTCAGAATTTGTGGTATAAATCTTTTCGTTTCTGAGACTTTTCCATTTTAATTTGCATGCTTACAAAGCTAAACACCCAAGTTATAACAGACGCTGCACAGCCAGCAGTTGCTGCATGTCAGGAAAGGTGATCATGTAGCACAAGGAGAAAGCGTCAATATATTGGACATGCACGCAGTTTACAATTATATTAAATGAGGTGACAATTCATTGCATGGCTGACGAATTTGACGAATATTAAAAGTAGAGTGTGATAATAACCAAAGTGATATTATCAGGAGCTTGTCCCCATTGACTCAAATTATATTCTGGTTGGGACATTTCAATGTGCCGATAAAATGCAAACTGTTACGTTAACAGGAGAATTAAGCGGGTTTATCTACTAATTCCTGAATATGATACAACACAATTATTACTGGAATCAGATTATAACCTGAGACAACATAAAACACAAAAATAAAAAGCTGGAAGCTAATAAAGGATGCCCTTTGCAGCATGATGCAATAAAAAAATCCCGTTCTAACAAAAACAAAGCATTTGATACCTCAACTACAGTATATTGTCTAGGGGTGCTAGATTCCGTTTAATTTAATAAATGTTAAAACTTAAAATAAATAGTTAAAAATATATATTTTTAAGGGTTAAACGTTAAAATAAAAACATTTTGAAAAGACGCTGTGTAAGTGGGGTAGTATGCTTCCCCCTCGATGTGAGGTCTCGACAGAAGGAGAAAATTGGAAGTCGGCCATCTTGGGAGAAGTGCGTTGACTGCAAGGGCTCTGAGCATTTTACCGCATATATGTCTATAAATAGGTCTTTTACATTGGCTTTTCTACTTTCCTTAAATGCAACTGATACCTGTTAATCCATGCATGTATCTCAATCACAACTGAGAAACTCTTTAATAGTAAAATTGGTTTAATGTACTTTTTTCTTCTTCTGTGAAACCACTAAATGGGCTTTTAAATCGTAAGTCTTACTTTTTCATTTAAATGCTGAAGCGATTCATCTTTATTAATTTAAATACAGTTACTCGTCATAACGATTGTAATAGTGTGTCCAGCAAAACATTACATTTTCATTATAGCTTTAATAAAGATTAGTCGCTTATTAACTTGTTGCAATCTTGTTTGTACGTGAAAAATGAAGGCTTGGCCTATTTAAAAGCCCATTAAGTTGTTCGACAGAAAAAAAATAACTAAATGAAATCAAATAAATTACTAAATTAAGCTGTATATATAAATACATTTTTAAAAACAGTGAAGTAAAAATAGCATCGGCAGTACGATAATGGTCTGTTTTGATTAGAGGGCGAGCATTAATTGCATTATTACAGAAACGTTATGCAGTCTAATTATTCAAACAGTCTTAAAATCCGAATCGCTAATTTATCCTTCTTCAACACAGTCTACTGTAATCTGGCTCAACAAAAGACATTAAAGTTGAATCCGATATCCTCCAGAATTGAAATTGGTTGCATGCCATTTGTGATCGTCTGATTAATCAATCGTGTTATGTTTTCAGCCCAAATTTTATCACATTTCCTAACATTTCGCTTGCATGTCTGGTCTGGGCCCCACCTCGTCCACGTTAGATCCAGCTTCATAAAAGCATACTAGTCACGTGACCAAAAGCATGCTGGACACGGAGGTGAATACCCAATGACAATGATGCCACAAGACAAGGTAGGAAGCAATAATAATAATAATAATAATAATAATAATAATAATAATAATAAAAACACTGAGTAGCCGTTATTTGCAGCCAGCCGCTTCTTAATACTTGACCTGCACATTTTTGACAAGTTTAAACAATTAAGCAAAATTAAAAATGTTTGACACTTTACTCTAATATTGTCATCTTGTTTTCAAACTTCTTAATAGATCTTTTAATACAAGTTTTTAAAGTATTGTCTCCACCATCTAAATCATCCTTCCTCAACCTGGGCTACATTCGCTTCACATCTTGGCAGCTGCTATTATGAGAAGCATAGAGGCTGTATAGTAGTTGCAGGCCCTCTCATACAGCAAGCCCCCGACATTCCCAATGTCTTAAAGCCACTCCAGTTATTGAATAATAACCCCACTACTGACAAGCATTGCCTCCACACTGGCTTGCGACAGCAGTTATATAAGTATGATTATGATGCAGAAACAACATTAGGGAATGATTGAGAACACACACAATAATGTTGATCTGATACACCTACAGTATGTCTTGCTTTCACAGTAGGAGGCCCAGCTGGATTTTACAGCACTACGGAATCACCCTGGATTGCATCAACCACCTATTGTAGCCGAGTACAAGTAATAATACAATGAAGAGCAAGATAAATACAATTCATAGAATTCCCCCCCCCTTGCATAAACATTTTCATACTTACTTTTGTACTTGATGCTAGAAATCCAATTGATGACTATGATTAATATGTTTTTTGTGACCAATCTGAAGCTATTAATATGTTTCAATATTAATTCATCCTAGCGCTGGCACTGGTGCAGTTGTTGGCATGCAAACATATTTTAAAAACAGACATCTTGCCACTACACTGGGTAAAAGTCTGCTTATCTTGCCTTCCAGGAAGTCTGTTACTGCTTTACTTCCTTGGTCATTTCACCCCAGCAGTGTCTTCTGGGTCAGTGCATTTTACTGGTTAAAACATATGAGTCAATAGGGGAAGCAGCTGATTGTTTATTGAAAGTAAAGAAGCCAGGGAAAGGGTGCAGACAATTTTACCTTTTCCATTACCACTGTTGTACAGTAAAAATGAACCTTTCAGAGATTTCTTTAACCTAGAGTAGTACCAGACATCATGCTTTAAAATTTAAATACATGTTTCTTTCAAAACTGCACATATGAAAGCTGTTACAAAAAGCAAAAGAAAGTGCAGCAACGCAACAAAATGAATAGAACCTATCGTTCACATCACAGACGACACGACAAAACTTTAGTCCCCGACAAAGCAATTCGTGAAATGTGTGAGGGGCTACGGGCCAATTTATTGACGAATCCTGCCAGTAGCCAATAGGACAAGCTAGCAACAGTGGCGACAAAGAGAAAGGTTGTGCCCCACAAGGTGTGGAGCCTTGAAATTGAGGAAAGGATGGTGGAGATGTGGCAGGAACACCCGTGTTTCTTTGACATAAGTGACATTTCTTATCATGATCGCTCATTGAAGGAACAAAGATGGAGGGAAATTGCTTTGCAACTTCACGTACCTGGTAAGTAATTGTTACAACTTATTAACGCCGAAGCCGATACTGTATGTGACTGTGTGTGCTCTCATGGCAATCAATTTCTACAGTCACTCGTATTCGATATCCCTTTCAAACCCCTACTGTATGCTTGTATTGCTCATTTAATCAAAATACGAGGAAGAGGGGTGCGCGTCTGTGTGTGAGAGAAATAGAGAGAATGTAGATTATGTTGTTACATATATAAACTTATGACAAACTTGTAGTAGCCTACTATTAAAGTTGTATTCTAGTCTGTTCAAAAGCGCAACACTTGCTTGTAGTACAAAATATTTTAGTTTAAAAGTCTTCAAATTATTCATCAGAATTTGGTATTCTGATGAAGATCGCTTGACGGCCAATCTCTCTCGCTGTTGTCTGTGCAAAACAATGCACAGACAACAGCGATTGCCTCCTTGCTTGAGTCCATGATTCTCCCGAATGATGTCTACGATTCTGCAATGAAAATAGGCGCAGTCCGCGACAAGATGTCTTGTGTAGTGCGTGTAGCTTGCAATCCCCGATCTACAGTGAGAAATCGTAGCTCAATTGTGAGTCGCGCTGCGTCTCCCGATTGCAAAAATCGTGAAGTGTAAGCCTGGCTTAAGACCTATAATATGAATGTATGTTTATGGCAGATCTTTTTTTTAACTGTTTTGTAAACTACAATTACTTTCAAATCTGAACAATAAACTGTCAATGAAGTTTAAAAGCAGTGTCTTTGTTTCTGAAACAGCAGTGTGTCCGTTGGAGTGCAATGTACTGCTCAACTTCCTGTCCAGTTTTCTTTGTCTCAATGTTGATCTGTTAGGGCTGGGCAGCTGTAACACAGGCAATCAGTCAATGAGAGCCTTCGGTTTAATAGAGCAGCAGGAGGAACAGAAAGTGCCTGAAGTTGCACATCAATCATTAGGAGACAATCAGATGAGTCCCAAGCACAGACTCAACCCAATGATGTTTCTAAACAACCATTCTCAAAAGAGGACAAAATAAGAAACCAAGATAAATATTATATTATATATGAGAGATTATACTGTACTACTTACCCACACCAATCTGTCAATTTTGGCCTGAACAAGATATGTATTTGCACTTCCCAAATAATAAAAGTTAAAATGCATTAATGTAATATACGTAATTGAGTATTTACATGATGGCTATTTGACAAGGGTGCTGCAGAAGGTCTTTATGTGACTGATCGCTAAGGGGTCAATTTGAACATGAGCACTGTGGCTTTGCTTGTATATTTAATTGATAAAATGACTGCATCCATCAGATTTGTTTGTTTTATTACTGATGCTATTAATATTTTTATTAAAGTTCTTCTTATTACCTATAGGTCTTACATGGTCTTGGACTTTATCTTCAAGATCTGCTCACCCCTGGTCGTTCCCTGAGATCGGAAAAAGCTTTCATATCAGGAATGCTAGCACAATTGAATGTTTTAAATCCTGTTGTTGGGTCTGTTTATTTGTAGCTGGATTATATATTAGACACAGACTTTTTTATATTTCTTTTGTAAAGCGCCCTGGAATGCTTGCATGAAGGAGCGCTATGTAAGTGAAATTTGTATTATTACTATTATTATTATTATTATTATTATTATTATTATTATTATTATTCAAAAACAACCCAACATAACAAATCTTAATGCATTTCAAATTAAACTGTATATCAGTTCTCTTTAATATATGTTGTAAATCGAACCCTGACGTTGACATCGATTATCGTGCAAATTCTAACATTGATTATTTTTCTTTAGACTTGAAATGCTTTTAAAAAAAAATATTCCCTCACAGTAACAAGAGCATGGTATAAAAAAACTCAAACAAATCCCAATGTTTTACGACACGTTTGATAAATACATTGGCATTTAAATATAGCACTCTCCAATTTTCATATTCCTGCCGTCACTAGCCGTTGCCCTGTTTTGTGTAAAATCTAACAAATTTCCAGTGTAAACATAACGGTAAAATTAAGAAAAAAAAGTCAACCCCACTGTCCAAAGGAGAAAAAAAAACAAGGTTCAAAAACTACGTTAACATTATGGCCTATTCACATGGCAATAATTCGATCTCTTTTTTTTTTAAATTTGCTGTTGGTTACAATTTATGAATGATGTAGCCCAGCTTCTGCTAGTGAAAGCAGCAGTCCCTTCCAGTGTGCCACGCCTGCAGAGATGCATTTCACTTTTTGCTGTCATATTTTAATCAAAACTTTACATGACTTTGCATAGCCACTTAGATTTGCATTATCTTCAGTGAATACAACTATATCGTCATTTTTCCAAACAGTAGAGGTAGCCGACCCTTTCCTGCAATAGAAACTGTCTATTGTGTACTTTCACCCTGCACTTAAATCCAGTTAAGCTGTGTATCGGTCCAGGTTCCTGATGTGATTATAAGCTTGTTTCAATTTAAAAAAGAAAACTATGGACACATTTTTATTTTAAATGCATTACAGTAGCATTACATTTGTATTTTAAATTATAACAAATGCAATGAGAACAAATGTGGGGGGCACCGGGCTGCTGAACAGTTTACATTTTGAGTTACGTTTTGCTTTCAACATATCGGAATGTTAAAGTAAAGTAAAAGTTAAACTAATCTGTCTCTTAATAGATGCAACACAGATGTCCTATTATTTTTACTGATATGTATTTGGAGTTCACAAGGACACACTGTCACAATTGTTACTTTATTCCTTTTGGATTTGTTTTCAACCAGTCGCAGCTTCAGAGCTCATTTTTGGAGAGGGGGGTTGGGGGGGGGGGGGGGGGGGGATGTAAGTGGCCTGCTCTGCAGCTACCCGCAGGTCATTTGGCCCACCATGAAATTTAATTGCCGACCCCTGCAATAAACTGTCAGGCAATGGTTCATTTTTCTTGTATGACACATTAGAAATGCCTGAGGAGTTTCCTTAACACAAAATTTGAAGTTGCCAACTGGTTTATGGGATATTAGGCAGTAGGTCTAAACTCATAGATGCTCCAATTCCAGGGCTGCTAAATAAATTGTGAATGAACAGAAAGAAAAAAAGACAGATTTTACATGTTGAGAAAGTTTAGTTTAAAATAAGTCACAGCTAATGAAAGTATCACAATGAAAATCAGATGAACTCAAGTTTCTTGTGTCAAAAAATCATTTACTTCAGACTTACTTACTACTATGATCCAATTCCTACTCCTCACTACTGACGGAAAACTGTGTGCATGTAGAGTTTACTATGGAAATGTGGTGTCAGAAATGTTACTGGAGCAGCAGTTATGTAATTTTCAAAAAACTAACAAACATTCTGATTTAGTTTTTATAGGGGTTTGTTATAGCGAGAGGACAATCAAAATGAATGATGTTGGAGTAAGTTAATGAGATGAGATTGTGAATACAAGTAGATTTTCACATACCTGTTCATCTCATGTATGTAGTATTCTGCCTTTGCCTTATCCTGTTCGTTAAAGAATTAAAACGCAGTACAGAAAGCACAAATCCCGAACTGAAGCTGAACATTTATTAAAAATCTATCTGACACGAATTGTATATAATTAAGACTTGCATTTTTTTTATGACTCTGTTACAAGTGAGTCTGAATACTAAGTTTCATTCATTGTGTTGAGTTTGAAAAATAGTCGGACTGACGGACACATAAAAGCTGCGTCTTTTTAAGAACTTGTACTGTATAATAATTTATAGCACAAAACAGACCCCGAAACCACTCAGGGATGCTACATATATATTTGACATTAATTCCCCCCCCCCCCCCCCCCCCCCCAAACATAAGGCAAATTAGAAACAGTCAGGATAACAAGTTGCACTGTTTTTTTTTTTTTTTTTAATAACCTTTAAATCCGTTAAACCTGTTCTGCAGTCCTACAGAACCTACACCAATTTTGAACACCATTTCCATCACTTCACACCAATTTAAATCAATTACTAATACTGTCTATTAAGCTTCTAAACACACATTTACTATCTTACTTATAATCAAGGGGCATTCAATGTATTTCATAAGGTTTATTTGCAAAAAAAAATAACTGCACTCTTACCGTAAACTCAGATAAGCAGGAAGAATGGACATTAAACCAGCCAAGTACTGTCTCCACGAATGACATTGAAATGCAACTAAATCCTGTATTTTGGACCTTGGTGATACTGCAATAGGACCGTCATAGCCTTGGTAAGCAAAACCCATTAATTTTCATCAGAATATATAATACGTTTTCATATTTAGAGTACAATAAAGCAGGCAGATGCGGTTTTCTGCTTTCCTTGCAGACACTTTTTCAGAAATTAAAAAGACCCCGCTTTCACTGAAAATGGAGTGAAGGACTGGAAAAATCTAAAGAAAAAACTTCAGAAACATTCATAATCTGGCACCACAAACAGTGTTCTGAAATGTGGCATTTGTTCAAACAGTCGAAGGAAGTATGTTCTGACTGTAGAGTCACAGTTATCAAATTATCACAAAACGGTGGTGCATGAAAACAGACAGTATACTACGAAAATATTTTGCCACAAGTTCTGTAAAATCAGATTCGGATCAAGCTGTTTGTATAAATAACAGCAATTCGAATAAATCTAGAAATTGTGAAGAGGATGTTCCAGGCAAGTGAATGAGCGAAGTGTTTCCCCACTTTCTGCAGCCAATCCAGCACAAGCTCCTCTGTCATCCATCCTTTTTCCTGTACCTGAACAAAAATGCCTTTTTTGGAAGTATTCCTTTGGCAGGGTTTTATGCTTAAAACCGATGTATGGAGGCTGTGGCTGTCTGCTGTCACACAGAGCATTACAGTAATGTGCTGTTTTTTATTTCTGGTCGTGATTACTCGCATCTGTTTTTCTCCCTTTTTATGAAAGGTGGCATGTCGAAACAATACAGGGGGTTTCATCAACATTTCCGATCTGTCCAAGCTGATGCAGTTTTTCCTCGCTATAAGACTCCCGGTTATAATGTGCCTCGGATATAATGCTTCTATAGCATGTCCCCCAATTCCCTATACTTGTGATTCATGTAATATTTCTACAGTAAATACAGTACCGGTATTGTTCAAACTGTAAACAACTTCTCAGTCTAACTTCTGTTTCTGCCTCTCCCTTTTGATACAGTATCTGAACTGAAGAAAAGCTGCCCTGGCACTTTATAACACAGACATATTAAGCATTCATTTTATAATTAAATAAATATTAGGCCTATTACGTGGTTATCTTTCCTAATGTATCTGCTGCGAGAGGAGTTGCGGCTTTCTCCGGGAGACGAAACGCTTCAGCCCCGCTCCGGCAGCCGAACCTGGGATGAGCCCATTCCCTCTTCCCCTCTCCCGACCCGCTGTCCTTCTCGCACTTGGTTTGCTTGCCTGTCGCTTCAAACTGAACTCCCGACCGCTGTTTAGCCAGGCTATTTATAGTTTAAAAACTGCTAATTAAAATGATCCATGAGTGGGAATGTTACCTTTTTTTTTTTGTAAAAATATAGCGTTGATTACATGGTGCTTTATGCATGTTATAGCCAGGGAGCACTGTATTGTTTGTTAGAACTGCATCTAATAACAAAATGCTGGAATTGTAAAAGCTTCTCTTCGAATTCGTCAGGAAGCTTCTGACACCGTGGTTCACCAGCGTAATGAGAAGCCTTGCCGTTTCATAAACTTCTCCACCCAACTTAAACTTGCTTTAAATTGTGAGCGCTTTATGCCTGCTGCATCAGCCACCTCACAGTCTTTGGCACAAGTCACTTTGACTGACAAGGAAGCCAGAATTTCGTTGTTGAATTAAAAAATCAATAAACACTCTTCTCCATTTCTGGGAACCGCACACGTTTTGGTCCATTAAATCCTTCACTTGTTTTTTGTCCGAAAGCTTCAATTTAAATTGTCTCCATTTCCTGACCCAAGATTCATTAACGTCATACTTTCTTCCTGCCTCTCTATTCCCCATATATTTCTCCAAATTCCAAAACTTTCAGTTTAAACGAAGCAGTATATCACTGTTGACTATCCATGACTCCCGCTTCTTTGAAAACAGCTGCCTGTGTACGTCATGGATGATTAAAAAATTGGGCAGCAACATTTTTGTTCGTCTCTACTTTTATTATTATTATTTATTTCTTAGCAGACACCCTTATCCAGGGCAGCTTACAAGATATCACATTATTTTACATACAATTACCCATTTATACAGTAGGGTTTTACTGGAACAATCTAGGTAAAGTACCTTGCTCAAGGGTACAGCAGCAGTGTCCCCCACCTGGGATTGAACCCACGACCCTCCGGTCAAGAGTCCAGAGCCCTAACCACTACTCCACACTGCTGCCCTGCGCTGCCTACTTGGGCAGTCATTATACTCTAAGACGCAGGGCAGTTTTGAAAAGAAAGCAATTGTTTAAATTTGAAGGAATACGGTAATCTCAATAAATGCCTTGAGAAAATCACAGATTTCAATTGTAGAGTCAACCCTCTTTATACCTCCAGGTAATGGCCATGGGCAAAAACGGGCAATAAGTGAGGGTGGCGTTATAGTGCGGGTCAACAACAAAAAAAAAAAAAAACACACACACACAACCTACTATGTTTCCAATAAATTCAAACATTTTATTTTTTTAGTTATACAATTACAATATCACCAGGCCATTTTAATAAAACCTTAATCATTTTTAAAACTACAGTACTAGTTCTTAACACAACAGTAGGTCTACTAGTGACGTTTTATCACCTTTTCCCATCTGTATGAAACATACATGGTTACTTCTGAGGAACAGTTTATACTTAAATAAATAAATAAATAAAACAAATTTTTGTGTCAAATCACCCAAACAGTTCCATAAAAACTAAAAAGCGTACCATTTTTTTTGTTTGTTTGTTTTTTTTACTGTACTGGTCATTTGAACCTCACTGTGTGGCAATTTGTTTTTATCCATTAGAATGTCTCAGATTGTCCTTCGATTAACAGTATATGCCTCACTTAGGCGAGAAAACATTTGCAATGTCTTGCTTTCTTATTTTCAGATGCATACATGCAGATTTTTTTCTTTTGCTCTGGTGTTAAATGTAGGGTTGACTCGCCATTTTGTACTTTCTGTTTTGCTTTCGGAGCGTGAGTGTTGATGACATTGGCATGAACGTTCAGTTAACAACAAACTAGTAAAGCGAGTCAAAGGTTAAATGCATAACTTTGTTGTTTTAATTGGCCATGATTATTTCACTAGCGCTACAATGAAGGAAACTACAATGCTTTTATTTACGTTTGCTTGGCTGGGGAAGTTGGCGGGTGGCGGACAGCGGGGTGGCGATATAACGGGTAAAAATAGCACTGTTTTATATTGGTGACATTTGTTCAGAGAGAATAGCTGGCGGTATGCGAGGGGGGCGTTATAAAGGGGGGCAGTATAATGCGAGACAACTGTAATAATGACTTGCCTGAGCAGCATGAAAAATGCTGAAGACCAATTATACTTTATAACCCGTTGCAAAACTGTTCATGATCCCCCATTTTTTCAACTATTAATTATAATCTGTTTACAGTTATGTGAAATGTAGCCACGGAAACCATTTCACTTAAGCAGTGAAATTTTTTTTAAAAGTGTATGTTTATTTGGTACACATGAAGCTATTCTATCTAACTCCATTGCAAATCAATTTGTGTTTTACTGTATTTCAAATCAGATTCCAAATCTAAGAAAGAGAAACATTCACATTATGTGTTTGCCATACTGTTGGTAACTCTTAAGTAGCCATTTTCTATGATGTATCTGGTACATTTAGGAATTTACAGACCAATTTACCCAGAATGTATACATCAGTTCAGTGTAGTATTAGTGTATGAGCTTTGACAGATTCACTTCAGATGAAGCAGATTAAAATGAGTCTACAACCCACACAGTCATTTTGTCCCACATACAGCAATTACCATTATGTTCTTAATAAACCCGGGCAGCCTCCACAAACTATTCAGAGGCTTCAAGGGAAAAAAAAAAAAAGGTAATACTGACATTTTCTGATTCATCAAAAAAAAGAACACACAAACTACTAAAAAATTAATGAAATGTTTCAATGTATAACTGCCAGAAATGGAGTTATTATATATATAAAGGTTAGCATCATTTAGGAACATGTTGCATTTCACTAAGGGCTGGTAGGTATATCAATGCTAATCACATTTGTTTATAAATTGTTTAAAAATAAATAAATAAATAAATAAATAAATCGCAGCCCCATAAGCTTATATCATTTACCTAGATCTGACCAATATGTACAAGAGTCTTTTGGAAGAAAGCAGGCTGATTTTTGTATAAAATATGCAGTTAGAGAACAACAGTGCTAATCATTGAAGTACATGGTGTTCTTAGTTCTTTGTTCTGAGAAAAAACGCAATTGTTTTGCCCTAAGATGGCAAAATTACATGTCACTATATTGGAAAACACAGGGGCATGGCTACAGAGATAAACGGTTCAAAAATATATACTAAAAATAAAACGGCACAAGAATTCTGATTAAAACAGATTGCAAAATGGAGACAATACAATATTCATGCAACTGAAAAAATCCAAGATATTAACCTACTTTCATTTCTTCCATTATGACATCACTTGAGCCAGACTTAGCCTTGTTCCACATTAAAGTGCATATCTATTGCCGAGACACCTGGGCTTTTTCGATTTACCTTACTGTAGCAATTCTTATCTCTATGGAAATCTGCTGTTTTATTTATTTTATTTTATTTCAGAACCATAGTAATTACAAGGTTAACACTTCATTATGTACAGCCTTACACCTGTACATCAATTTCAAGGAGAATGATTTCCAATATGACAATACAGATTACATATATATTTGACAGGCTGTTGGACTGCACTGCATGAATAAAACTCGGCATAGCCTTGCTTTTATAAGTGATAGCAAAATTCAAACTGAACAGGACGATAGGCTACGTCTTATTTCATCTACAGATGTGGACAATATTTTAGCACCAATTCCACCATGTTTAACCAAGCCTGATACAACTATAACACATTTTAAAAGACCAACAAATATCAGAAAATATACTGGGTCTAATAAATAAACTATTACTTTAAAAACTCATAAGTTATATAGTAGAACTCTAAAAGAAGAAGTCTTTGTTGTGTTATAACTCCAATATAGTGTTTAATGGTCCTCTATACAAACACGTAAGTAGTCTGTACACCAACATCGTACACAATGGTGCAACTGATGCTGTTACTTTTTATCTAAACTCTACATCTATAGATGGAAATACTCCTCCTTCGGACTTTATTGTAGAACTACTGGAATAATTATATTAAACATCAAAACTAAAAGGTCATTTAAATGCAGGGCATGTGTGTATTGAAGGAACAGGAAAGCAAAACTACTGTAGGTGTTAAAACCTTTTCACGGTGGCACAGTTATCCATGTATATGTGCGCCTTCTGTCAGCTAATGAACAAGAACAGTGCCTGCAGTCTGGAAAGTCCACCACAAAGGGGCTATAACGCAATACACTGACTTTTCTAGGTTCTCAACATACCGTTTGAAAAGTAAACAATAAGGACTGAAGAGAATTTGCTCTATACTTTATCATGTCTCTTCTTTCAGGCTTACAGGTTCTCTAGTCACTCAGTTCATTTGGAAGCGTCACAGCACAGGACCAAACAAACATCTTTATTCCCAAAGGTTCCATCGAGTATCTGAAGGTCAAGACAGTTAACTGCAAGAATAATGCTGATTCCTCTTTATCCACCTGGAACATGTCTATTTCAGCTCCCAGAAGAACGATCTAGAGCTGTAAGCCGCTGGGACCAGAATACAAAATGTATCAATCCATCATCGTCACTAAACGTATCATTGTCCTAAGAGACCTTTTTGTACTGTATTTGTGGAAGAATCAAGGATAATGCATGCAGACCCAGGTTGAGATTCAAGTAATGTTTCCCTCCTCCTAAGTTATTATTTACTGATTTATTTTAAAATCAACAGTGAAACCTCAATTAACCAGTCACCAATGTGCCTGCATAATTAAGAGGCAACTGCCTCTTATCATTCGTTTAAAAAAAAAAAAAAAAAAAATCTAAATACTTTCTGGGTTCACCTGACAGTAAAGAATACTGCCTATCTTGTAGATATGTGAAAGTTTGTACATTTTCAAAATGTTTACCCCAATCTTGAATAAACTATGATGTCACAAAATGTGAAACAAGCAACTTAAGGGTTACTCAGAGACCCTGAATTATATCACCTTTGTTCTTTGGTTCAAGATTTGTAACACTGACAGTGTCACTGTAATTAAAGACTGTTAGTGTCTTACAGTTTTAACTTGTATAATGCACTGGGCTATTGATACTGAAACCAACATACCTCAAGTTTAGCACTTTCATGCTTTACAGTAGTAATTAGGACCTGGTTTTACCGGTCATATTACTGCAATCATAGGCAATGCTAGGATGCATCTACTATATTCAAAATTTGAAACAAAGTGGTAGTTTTAAAAATCACTAAGAAGTGGAAACATGTACTGCTAGCTCACTGACACTTTACATAACATAATTGTATTTTGTAAATAACATATTCAAATTATGGCAAAGATGGATTATTAAACCATTAGGGTGTGTTTGAGATTTAAATGTAACATTTTTGCAAAACTTACAAAGACCCCACCTTAACTTTCTTAATTTCCATGATGTGAGGCAAATCAGATCTAAAAGGTACTTTAAAAAAAGACAAGTTCTGCCTTTTCTAATGCAGCACTGAACAGCTGACACTACAATGAGGAACTCATTCTCATGCTTGCCGACATCATTTTATGTTATTTATTAGTGACCAATGTGAGGCCATTACAATCTAATTTGCCAGTTATTTTTAGAGCATGCTATTATAAAAAGGGTAATTACTACCTGCCAGGAGTCTATGTAAAATTAAAATTTGACCTTCATTAACTGTGGAGATGTTACTTTCATTGAACTTATTCAGTTGTCTGTTAATATTAAAGATGGAATGGGAATAAAACAAATCCACTTATTTTACATAGAGTCATCCAGTGTTTTTCATTGTCCTGCCTTTTTTTTTTTTTTTTAAGACTTCTTAGGGTTTTCAATATCTGAAACAAGTCAGTCATCAGCATAGTATTAACAATTATTAGAAAACAATTCAGTACCACCATGCGCTTCCAGATATAGCGGATATTATTGCACACTAGATTCCCGCTGGAATGTCACCGCATCACCTGTGAAACAAATTTAAAATCAATCTGCGCAAGTGCATCTCAGGCAAGTAAAAATGTATTTACCTAATGAAGTTACTTTTTTTCTCTAATTGTGTGAGATCCTGGCTTTATGAAAATGCTGGGACTGTTTTCCTAAAACTATTCTCAGCGGAAGGGTATTCGACGAATCATTCAAGGTAAATGTAGGTTTTAAAGCGCACGTGTGTGTGTGGTGTTTTTTTTTTTTTTTTTTTTTTTTTTTTTTTTTAAAAGACAATAATGAGAAAATCGTTTTCTAGTAACAATAGTACACTCTCGATGAAGGTTCAACCGTGTGGTAGTTGACCTTGACTTTCGTTAGCGCCCTCACCTTCGGCTTGGGACGCATAACAGAACACCAGTCGGGCACTATCGCTTAAATATCCTGGTTGTGCATAGGAATCCACAGAGTCACTGCATTACTCAATTTACTACCCTTACCTGAAAGACCTTTAACTAAATTGATTTATTCTTATCAAGTCATATTGCTGAATATGGAAGTACATAACTCCATGGTAATAAATTACCTTAATAACATTGTACACACTGTAGGGCTAGAGCGTTGTCCCTGCCAGTGTACTGTATTTTGTTTCTGCTGAAGCCAATATTATAAAATCTTACTGTAACTTTTTTGCTCTGGTTATTCCTCTAAAAATTTAATTGACTGACAGATAGGAGGCAGAGACAGCTCACAGCAGGGGGTGTGGCTGTGGCCCTGTGGGAGCGCTTTTATTTTACAGCAAGACCTTGCAATATGTAGCACGTTAAAATAGAAAAATATCCCAGGAGTAAAGAATAAGACTTCCTTTACCCCAGAGAATTAACTACAAAACAAAGGATGCCAAACAGCAGTTCAAGTTACAAAAAATAAATAGTACATAAAGTGCGTTGTCAACTTTAGTACATAAAGTTGACAATGCATTTTATTTATTTTTTCCTTTTTTTCATTCCTTGCCATTGCCGTCTCTTCACAGTAAACAGTGGCCATCAACACGTTTTCATAAAGTAATAACATGAGGTTTACTTATGCCTTTTTGTAGCTGAACAAGCAAACAAAAACTGAAATTTAACTTTAAACACTTCAAATAAAATAAACGTGGAAATGACGCTGTAAAGTGAAGGGGGGAAAAACTCACTGTTTTGGTTCTTGTTTATTACATTCCACGTAACAGAGTCGCTATATATAAATAAATTACAAAAATAAACACCTTCCTACTGTTTTAAATAGACTGAATAACCCAAACTATCACATGGTAGACCTATATTTAAATCAGAAAGTATTTATTGAAACCACCTTGTGCTCAACTAAGTAATGGAAGTAATGCAATTCCTTGTCTAAATGTATTTTGTTTTATCCTTACGTTCTACAACAATGCAACCACAGCTGTCATCTAAGCATATGATATGCCAACAGTACGGTTAACCAGGTTATGTTTCATCTGTGCAAATTAAGTGGTACGAAATTATCCTCTTATGTCTTCAGTTGTTGAGATTTCAGTAACTAACAAATCACACACACCTATAAAAGACCGCGATTAATAAAAAGTAACGTGTGCCACAATATCGTTGAATCCTGCATTGTATGACCTTATAAATTATAAGGTTAAAACCAAAACCGAGCTGTTTTGAAAATGAAAGCTAATTCTGTCACAGTACCGCTACATTTGAAATATTCATAAAATGTGCTATACTAACTGGTTTGTTCATGACTATGTCAGCTCGCAGTTTTGTAAAGAAGAATGGTCAAATATTGCCAAATCTAGGTGTGCAAAGTTGATAGAGACCTATCCCAACAGACTCACTGCTGTAATTGCTGCCAAAGGTGGTTCCACCAAGTATTAACTCAGGGGGGTGGAGACTTATCCAATTATGATCTTTCAGTTTTGTATTTTTAATACATATATATTTTTTCTCCATAAAAACCTTTCCCCTTAACAGTGTGGAGTATGGTGTGTAGATAAGTGGGGAAAAAAAATCCTCATTTAAATGCATGAAACTCTGAGGCACTGACACAACAAAATGTGAAAAAAGTTCAAGGGGGTGTATATATATATATATATAGGCTCTCTGAATTTTGAATTGAACAAAGAAAGAATTATAGAGATGGAGTTAAGAAAAGTGGATAAACTAAAAAGAGATGATCTACTAGATTATAAAAATAGAGATAAAAAGGTCAAAAGAGTCCCATTAATAATGACTTACTCTAAACTTTTGCCCAATATTTCTAAAATAGTTTGGAAACACTTGCGGATTCTACATAATTCAGAAAAATTAAAAAAAGTATTTCTTAAGGCCCCAGTTGTAGCATTCAAAAGAGAAGCTAATTTAGGTGATATTTTAGTTCACAGTAAACATAAAAGAATAATTGACAAAATAGGTTCTACGAACATGTGCACTAATAGATGTAAAGTGTGTAAATACATAGACAAAAGTAAAAATATAATTAAACATAAGAACACCACATATCCACTAAAAACTAATACCTACTGTAAAAATAGCAATGTTGTTTATGGAATAGCCTGTGAAAAATGTGATGAAATCAAATATGTTGGAGAGACTGGAACTACTTTATATAAAAGAATTCAGAACCACCTTTCATTAATTAGAAATAAAAAAATGAATGAACCAATAGTACAGCACTTCACCAGTCAGGGGCATGACATAAATGATGTAAAGTTTGTAGTATTAGAACAGCTCAAATTAGACAATGCGACATATAGAAGAATAAAAGAAAGTAAATGGATAAATAGACTGAACATGATTATGCCAGCAGGACTCAACAGAAAAGAATGAACTAATTAACTTCAATAAATATATAACATTTAAATAAATAAAAAAAATTCATTCAAAAGTTGTGCATGCTGATGCGCTGGGGAGGCCAAATCTAGACTGATCCTCAGAGACAGCATTGCATGATATAATGATGTCACAATATATAGAACACCATTACATCATGTAAGAATAAATCATGGATTTGAATGTAAACAATAACAAGTAGTTGTCATGCCGTCAAAAACCTAGAAATACCTCCAATGTTTTGATTCAAACACAGGCTCCCTTGAGAAAGATATGTACAACATATCGAAACGTTGGGCAGCTGGCTCTTTGAGCTAAAATATATATATATATATATATATATATATATATATATATATATATAGGCTCTTTGAGCCAACATTTCGATATGTTGTACATATCTTTCTCGAGGGTGTATGTGTTTGAATCAAAACATTGGAGGTATTTAGAGGTTTTTGACTTGTTATTGTTTATATTCAAATCCATGATTTATTCTTGCATGATGTGATGGTGTTCTATATAGTGGGCCATCATTTTTACTTCTGTCTTTTAAATCTGTATTAACTCTAATTAACATTTGTTTATATAAACTTATATTTATATTATCATGCAATGCTGGCTCTGAGGATCAGCCTTGATTTTGTTGGCCCTTTTTGTATATATATATATATATATATATATATATATATATATATATATATATATATATATATATATATATATATATATATATATGAATCTGTGATTTGAAATTCTGGCCTGTGATTGGTTAAAACCTAATCATAGAAGTAACAGATTGAACTATTGCCCCAAGATCCTTACACCACCGGTCAATAGTCCATCCGTCAAAGGATTGGTTCACATCACTGTAAGTCCTGCCCCTTTTCAAAGGAACGCTTTTCTCCCCTGCATTTTTCACAAGAGAAAATGGCTGAACACCGATTCTATGAGTTATCAGAAAATTAATTACTAAAACATACCACAAAAGAAAGATGCTCCAAACACTAAAATGGTGATTAAAATGTCACTGTTTTCTGACTTTCTGAAATTCAAACAAATTCAACTCTGACGTAAACCAATATGACGAGCGGGATATAAACTGGATTATGCAGCAGTTGGCAAACCAGATGAAGACAGTGAAAAAACTTTGCTAACTATATGGATGAAAAAACATTTACTGTTATTTATATATTTACTTATGTTGTATAAGCTATATTTAAACAAAATATACAAGTCAATATTTATTTACGTATGCTGTATCAGCTATATTTAAACAAAATATATAAAGTCGTATTTACTATCCAAACTTGCCTCACTTATTTTCTGGACTGATTCATATATTAAATATGTACTGCAGACTCAGCCATAGTGGAAAATTAAACGCCCCTCGGGAAGACTTTTGTTACCTCCAGGGTGCAATGACAGCCTGCGGCTTCGGGCATTAGAGCCCCGTCAGTAACAATAGTCTTCCACAATAGACCTCCCTCCAGTCCATATTTACTATCCATCTATCTATCAAACAGATAAGAAATCCCATTATAGGTATCCCACTTCACCAATAAATAGAGAGATAGTGATATGCTTTGAGTGCTCTTGTCAAAAAGCTAATTCCAGGAAAGTGAATTAATACTCCAAGGAATAATATTTGCAGGGATGAGTAAATGACATATTATGTTCTGCTGAAAATAATTCCTGGTGAACTTAAACATATTTATGGTCCAATCAGTTATCATTTTATAGGCCTCAAAAAAGGGCAAGAAAAGCTTAAGGAATAGACATGACAAGTCAAACACAGTAAAGGCAAAATTATAATGTAAACGACATCTGCAAAACGAAATCATTGTCAAGTAATGGGTGGAGAGACAGACTCACAGTTCGATGGCTTTATTCCACATAATGACGTAGCCTGAGAGGGTGAAGGACTCCACATTGACAATGTGAATATTTCCTCTTTCGGTGCCAACATAAAACCATTTACTCTGGAAAGGCAGATGGCAAAATGTTATCCTGTAAAACACAAAATAAAAAGACATTGGATACATTTTCAGCACAAAGCATTTCAACACATACTAGACCATTGGGATAACTAAGTAGCTGCTAGATAAAAAGAATCGATTCTTACTCGTTAACCTTTGAACACTTTAGCATGAAAACATTTACCAGAGGTAGAAATAAAACATTAAACTAATATATGATAAAAATTCTGGAAATAATTATTAAAATGTTACTGTATTTCCCAATAGCTGTATTTACAGTTACTGTGCATACATTTTATTTTATTTATTTATTTATTTATTTGTTTGAACTAGAGCAGCTATTCCCAAACTTTTGATTGTCGCATACCACCTTCCAGACCTATCAACTGTCTGCGTGCGCTTAGCATACATGTTTATATTTTAATGTTATTTTTAATATGCTTTCATAATACACATATTTATACACATACAACACCGGAAAAACACTGGAAATTGTTACTCGCGTTGACTTCATCACCACTTTCTCACTTAAACTAAAACTTAACAAATAAAAAACAAAAACAAACTATGTTTCCCAGTGCAGCAGTCTTGAAAAGAAATGCAAAAAATGCACCAAAAAAAAAAAAAAAAAAGTTAGTCATTACACATTTTGTCCCGCATAACCCCGGACACGTCTCCCCAGGGGTACGTGTACCAGTTTGGGAACTAGAGTAGAGTATCAAGAGCAAGTACTGTAAACGTCCTATCCGAGATTATTTACTGAATGCACATTACAGAGGAGGAAGAATGCAAGTGAAAGCTAGTAAGTGAACTATGTTTCTAGAGGTGCTGTTAACCATTACAGTGGCAAAAGCATTTCAGCACTGTGCAAACTGAACAAGTATAGCTTGTTAAGTTCAGACTGCTCCTATATACTAGAATTCAAAAACTCATTCTCACCCAACAGCTACTGTCCAGTTTTACATGCTTTATGTGAAAAAGAACATAAGGAAGTTTACAAACGAGAGGAGGCAATTCGGCCCATCTTGCTCATTTGGTTGTTAGTAGCTTATTGATCCCAGAATCTCATCAAGCAGCTTCTTGAAGGATCCCAGGGTGTCAGCTTCAACAACATTACTGGGGAGTTGGTTCCAGACCCCCACAATTCTCTGTGTAAAAAAAGTACCTCCTATTTTCTGTTCCGAATGCCACTTTATCTAATCTCCATTTGTGACCCCTGGTTTCTTTTCTTTCATGTCGAAAAAGTCCCCTGGGTCGACATTGTCAATACCTTTCAGAATTTTGATTGCTTGAATCAGATCACCGCATAGTCTTCTTTGTTCAAGACTGAATACATTCAATTCTTTTAGCCTGTCTGCATACGACATGCCTTTTAAACCCGGGATAATTCTGGTCGCTCTTTGCACTCTTTCTAGAGCAGCAATATCCTTTTTGTAACGAGGTGACCAGAACTGAACACAATATTCTAGGTGAGGTCTTACTAATTGCAAGATCAGGAGTGCAAGAGGAGGAAAGAATAAAAAAGTGAGATTAAAACACAAAAGGAATAGACAATAGTGAGAATGATGATGCAGAAGGTACTAAGGTAATAAAAAGACAGAAAAAGAAAGAATACAGCATATTTTAAAATATATAAAACAGCAATAAAATCCCAATCTGAAAAATCTAAAATTCAAAATAGACAAATTAAGAGAGAGAGCATGCAGATACATGTACAGATTGATGAGCACTACTAGGGTTCTACTTCAACCCCTTCCAATACACCACCCTTCTAGTATATACAGTACACTCAAAAAATAAAAAAGCTAAGGTTGCTAGAAGTTTATAATAAACACACATGTATTTATCTGTCAATCTGGTACTACATATACATATCTATTAGGGCTTGAACTCTCTTGTACATGATTCTTGGCCGCTATCTTTGAGCATTATAGAAACTCAGTATAAAATAGTATAAGTAAATAGTTTTGAAAACAAAAAAAAAACGATATTAAGTCTATCTAGGTGTTTTGCAAGTGGTGACTTTCTCTTTAACTCTTAAAACCTAGCTCTATTCATTTTGGGGCGCCAGCGCACCAAAGGTTACGCACATATAACTCAGGCACCGTAAAAGCCACCTAACAGTTTGTTTAAAAGTACAGACTCAGGGCTTTCCAAAGACGTATTTAGAGTGTGTATGCAGTCCTCCTAGACGGAACTACGACTGCCTGAAGTTAAGCCTCTCATCATGTGTCAAAGTTCACAGCTTAGGTTTCGTTTTGAGTCTATTGCTCTGTCACTGAAGCAGCTAGACTGAAAGCGGCGGTATTGTTGGAAAGCTATATATATATATATATATATATATATATATATATATATATATATATATATATATATATATATATATATATATAGCAGTGACCAAACATGATTTTTTTGGAAAAGCATTTTTTTAAACATATTCTCATCTCTACCACATATAATATGCCTGAACCTGTTGCAACTTAGATAATATGAAAGGACATTTTGTGGCAGAAATATGATCTATCTATAGATTTCAATTTCACAGTTAATGACTTTTCATTTCTGTGATAATTTTCACATAATCTGATTTAAGCCCTTACAACACCTGGTTTGGTTTCTTACAGTATACCTGTATGCAAAAACGCCTCGTAGCTAATATTCTGATGGAACACAACATTTCTCACACTAATGTAGCTAAACATCATATTTTCAGGCACTAACGAGAAAAACACCAGAAAGTTTCCATAGCAACCACCTACTAGGAATCAGGCAATAATCATGCATGAGACACCTTGAGGTGTTACTGCAGCAGGAACATTTTAGAATTTCCAGGAGGTGGAAAGTACCAAATGAAACCTGTAAGTCTAAAATACATTTCGCCAGCCTTTTTGCATCATTTAAATTAAAACATACAATACTACAATTTCCTTTGGTTAAAAATACATTACTAGGCACTTTGAGAGATTCGCTAAAAAGACAAGTGTGGCTATTTCACTAGTATCAACTGGCCCCTGGATCTAAATGCAGAACATTTCACAGGGCGGGAGCCTTCAGGTTGCTGAACTGCTGCGTTGACAGAGGAGGCAGGGACCATGACTGGAGAGGAGGGGCAGCAGCAACTGCCTGTCCTGGGATTCTGAGATGGCAGATTTGCTCAAGTATGTCTGCGAAAAGGAGGGAACATGGGTGTAGCAGATATGAAGGTACAGTACATTTTAAACAGCGCCATACAATCGCTTCCAGCTGGGATGCTGATGTTGTTATCATGCATGGTTTAACCATTTGGAAAGCGGCCAATCTTTATAAAATAGCTGCTCTGGAGACTCAGCCTGTTGGTGGGAGCATTTTGATCTCATTTTGATCTCTTTGGTAGAGGTTGGCGTAAGAAGTAGAAGGTACTGGATTTCCATTGGTAAATGTGAAGGAGAGGTTTTGAGGAAAATCCAGCAGGGATGATTCCTGGTCTGAATTGTCAGGGAGTTGGTCCATGCCGAAGAATCGTTTGATGAATTTTTAATTTTTTTTTAAATTCAAGCAAACGAACGGTCCACGGTGTATGCAAAAGCAAAATACTTGACAAGGGTGATAGATGTGACTAAGCTTTAAATAGGATTTAGATAATGACTGACATAGAGATTAATGATGATTGACAGGCTGAAATGAATAAAGCCCTAGCTCCTGCCCCCTGAACATGGTGTGGAACACACTGCACAGAAGAATAAAGCCAGGTAAACCTTACATTTCTTTTGGATGTATTTAGTCATTTAAAGCAGGCTGCACACTGTTTGCTCCAGACGACATTTAATTAAATTTGAAAACACAATTCTGCATCAGAGCACATATACATCCCTCGTGAGCTATACTGTACAGCTCTTTAAGTTCATACATTTATTTAAGCCCCAATTAAGGAAACTCAACCTAACCCATTACAGCTACAACCCTGGACTAATCCTTGATTTTTGTACGAACGATGGCTTATTTTATGGGGGATTATATTTTTCCCCACTATTTCAGATAATCTTTTATTATTTTTTTTTATTTGTTGAATTTTATTTTCATTTATCTTTTTTGGGGTGTAGTGTAAAACTGTGTCAAGCTATTGACATCCACAACTCGTGACTAAAAACGCAATTATAGAAATCTGGCACTACCAGTAAATAATTTAGCACATGTCTTGTTTAATAAAAATCTAACAGTTTCCCATCTCTGTTTTTTAATATACTAAAGTGTCACGTCTTGGCAGCTGTAAGAGGAACAGAATGTCACATTCCTTCGTGTAATCAGAATCCTTTTTCTGGATTTTTCCCTAGTGGGGACACTGCTGCTGTACCCTTGAGCAAGGTACTTTACCTAGATTGCTCCAGTAAAAACCCAACTGTATAATGTATGTAATTGTATGTAAAAATAATGTGTTAAAACAATAAATAAATAAATAAATAAATAAATAAATAAATGTAATTGTATATTAGAAAAAATGTGATATCTTGTAACAATTGTAAGTCGTCCTGGATAAGGGCGTCAGCTAAGAAATAAAATAATAATAATAATAATAATAATAATAATAATAATAATAATAATAATAATAATAAGACAACTAAAAGGAGTGGGTTTGGCCTGCAAGTATAATGGAAGTCCTATGATTAGAGTAATGAATACACACACAGAGTACTGGACGGTCAGATTCTTAATGTTAATTACAGTGTTTATTATTATTACTACTATTACTATTGTTATTATTTATTTCTTAGCAGATGCCTTTATCCAGGGCGACTTACAGTCGTATGTAGTTGTTTACTTCATACATTAATTGTGTTTGTATTACTGTACCCCTCTCTATGCCATACAGACTTCTAGATCACAACATCAGATGATTATTATTTTTTAAAATATATTTTTACACAATTACAAGCTCATTAGCGCCAAAAAGAGAAATGTGTCTTGCGTTATCACAAGATAATATTGTGTTATTTCGCAATAATGATTCAGTTATTTTTGCATTGCAAGGAGGGGGTCCCTGCTTCCACATTTTTGTCTTTAGGGGTCTGGACACACAAAAGGTTGAAAACCCATGGCCTAATCTATGTGATCATGAAATGGGCTGAATCATTCAGACTGAATGATAATGTGTATAAAATTGACTGCAATAACAATATTATGTATTAGTAATGATTTATTCAAAAACTAGAACTACATTCTAGAAAATGTATGTGTGTGTTTTTTTTTTTTTTAACAAAACCAGACATCCTGACTTGCACAAACTGACACCATTGTAAACACATTTTTCACATTTAGGGAACTGTAAAAGAAATACTTCAGATTCAGCTGCACTTCACTTCTGCTGTACATGACTTCTTTATCGCTGATGAAAACTACCTTGTAATGCTAGAATTGCAAAATAACACAGAATTCTCATAATAATGCACTAATTATTGCTAAATAACACCATTCTCAAATGCAATTATTGCTAAATAACACATTATTATCTCGTAATAAACTTAATTATATATATGCTAATGATTGTTAGCACAATTTAACCCAACATACCACATTGCAGAAATAGCTGAGAGGCAGTTGTAGCCACATGTTGAAAGTTTACCTAGCTATGTTAAAGATACAAAAACATTTTCTGAATAGGATTAACAGATTAAAAAATAAACTTTCAGAGAATACTATTTTATTTTGCATGGATGTGAAATCTCTGTACCCCAGTGTTCCTAGGATTGAAACTTTAGAAGCATGTAAACAGGCACTGGATAATAGAAAAGATATGAACCTAATACCTACAGAAGAGATACTAAATATGATCAAGATAGTTTTAGGAAAATAGTTATTTTACATTTGGAAATAAATGTTTCAAGCTCAAAGTTAGGCATGCATTTTGCAAGCACATATATGGGTAACTGGGAGGATATGTTGTTGGGTAAAGTATACAAGAAACCTTTAGAATACATAAGATAAGTGGATGACATTTTCAGAATATGGACACATGGAGGGGAATCTCTTTTCTAGTTTCAAATATCCATCCTTATATTTCGGAAGATCTAAGGTGGACAAAATCAGAAATTTAATTCTTAGATACCTTGGTTCAAGGACTTATTAAAACACATTTTTACTCAAAACCTACTGATATGCATCAGTTCCTACACATGTCATCTTCACATCCTAACCATACAAAAATAACCATTCCTAAAGAACTGGGTATAAGGATAAAAATAATCTGTTCTGATGAAAATGACTAAAAAAGAGAAAGGAATTAAATAAATCTTTAAAAAAAGAGGATATAAAAGAACAGATTATTGAGAAATAATTGAGAAAAGTTGACAAACAATAGAAATGAACTACTTGAATATAATAAAAGGAAAAAAAAATGATTAAGAGAGTACCATTAATAAATTATATATTCTAAATTATTACCCAACATTTCAAAAATAGTTTGGAAGCGTATATTATTATTATTTATTTCTTAGCATACGCCCTTATCCAGAGCGACTTACAATTGTTACAAGATATCACATTATACATATTATACAGATATCACATTATTTTACATACAATTACCCATTTATACAGTTGGGTGTTTACTGGAGCAATCTAGGTAAAGTACCTTGCTCAAGGGTACAGCAGCAGTGTCCCCCACTGGGGATTGAACCCACAACCCTCCGGTCAAGAGTCCAGAGCCCTAACCACTACTCCACACTGCTGCCCGTATACTTCATAATTGATAGAAAATGGAAAATATATTTCCGAAAGCGTCGATTGTGGCTTTTAGATGGAATGCAAATTTAGCTGATATTTTGGTACATAGTAGACAAACAGATTGTAGACACATTACAGGACATTAAAACCTGTAAGAGCACATTAAGGTATGCAAATCTATTTGTAAAGATAAAATTGAAATCACAGAGAGAAAAAATGTACTCAATCTTAAAAAATCCCTCATGCAAAACTAGCAACCTTGTTTATGGTATATTTTGCCAAAAATATAATAATATTAAATATGTAGGAGAGACAGGTACAACATTATCCAAACGCATACAGAACCACCTATCAAACATAAGAAATACAGAAGTAAATTAACCAGTGGTTCAGCACTTTACAAAGAATAAGCATAGCATGAATGACCTAAAATTTGTAGTTTTAGAAAAAAATTAATTAGACAATATACAGTATAGAAGACTAAAAGAAAATAAATGGATAAATACTCAGTACCATGATGCCTGAAGGTTTAAATAGAAAGGAATAGTAGATCCTTACATCATCATCTACAGTATGTGGTGAATGACATCAATCACATTCATATATTTAAATATAAATAAATGATTGTAGTTGCCACGACATCCAAAGCCTACAAGTACCTCCACTGTTTGTTTTCAGACACACTTTCCCATACAACGGTATGTAAAACATACCAAAACATTGGGGAGTTGGCTCTTTTGAGCAAATTTATATATATATATATATATCAGTGTTTGCTCCAGGACTTACAGACTGAGGGTCAATGTGGCCCCTTCTCAAAATTTTAGGGGGACATTTTCTTCAGTGATTCAGAACCAACCACAATTTCTTATTTTTGTTTGTTTTTAAATATGCCAGCAGAGTTTACACAAGCCTTGGAGTGTGTGATGGATACAATTATAAAAGTTACAGTATTATAATATATATATATATATATATATATATATATATATATATATATATATATATATATATATATATATATATTATATTTACTTTTGGCTAAAAATAGTCCCTCAAACTGGTTTCTAGTTGTTGGAAACATCATCATCATTTTATTGTAAATATTAATTAATTAAAATCAACGAAGCCTCTGTGCTAGCCTCAAATCACTCAGAAATGACACAGAACTATTCCATGATAGCAAATGGCAATCGTGTATTTTTATTGATAATAAAATTACAGAAAAGGCGGCAAAGTAAAGTTCACTAACCATGCATCTCTACAGCTAACCTCATTACGAAAACATATTATTGGTATTTTTTAATTCTTGGTGACTAAAACGTACAGTACTGATGCTAATTAAAAAACAATAATAAAACGCTTACTATGTGATGGATGTCCCTGCTTGTTACCACACAAATCACTAATGAGGGCAGTGAAATTGGAAAGAGCTTCAGTCGCAAGACATTTTTGGCGTTTTTAATCTATAACGGTATTAAAACTCTTAACTCTCACACCAGACGTAACGCATGGCAATACTAGACCGCATATATATATTTAGAATCCTGGAGATAACATAACAGTTTGAACCATTAGCATTGTTTAGCCATCAGTATCAATCAAACTTAATCTTTAAAAAAAAAAAGTCCATTGCATGTCTTACTTGTTTTTTTTCCTATACATTTGGAATAACTCATTGTTTTTACAACAACAAAGAGAGGCTCGAACGAGTGGTATTTGTGGAACTAATCCGTTGTGTTTATTCAGCAACACACATAGGCTACAACTAGTAGTGATTAATTTTATTTATTTTTTGTTCGGCAGACTTACACAAGGTTACGTACATAGTAAACCAAGAAGAACTGTAAAAAAATTAAAAAATAATTAAGGGTCACAAACTGATTTTATGACAGCGTGAAGCAGCTCTCTAGAAAGTACACACTGTCTGGATCAGAGATATACAGCTATGGTCTGGAAGATGTAACTGACGCCATTTTGGCTCAAACAGAGTTCTTATCATGCACTAAGTAAGCGGGAATTTGGATCCAACATGGCACATACGGTCTTCAGTTTCATAACACTCAGTGGCTGAGTGTTACAACGAGCAAATCAGCCACTTGATAGGCTGGTAACTTGACTCCTGTGCGCCACTCAGCTTGTTCATAGGGTGAATCAAAAGGACCGATTCAATGGGGACTCTGATCCGATTCCCATCGTTCACCTAAAGCCAGTTTACACTATAAGATGTTTTCAATCGGGAGACGCAGCGCGACGGACACGTACCGATTAAGCTACGATTTCTCACTGTAGATCGGGGGATTGCAAGCTACACACACTACACGAGATATCTTGTCGCGGACTGCGCCTATTTTCATTGCAGAATCGTAGACATCATTCGGGAGAATCATGATCGCTGTTGTCTGTGCATTGTTTTGCACAGATAAAAGAAGAAAACGTGGAGAGATCCATTTGGACCCGCAATTGGCTTATGTAGATTTTTTTTTTCTCTGATATGAAAAACATTAAATACTAGAAAAAACATTCTCATTAATATATATATATATATATATATATATATATATATATATATATATATATTATATATATATATATTTTACTTGCTTCCAAACTGGTTTCATTATGACGGTGCACAAGAAATGGCTTTAAGAATTCAAGGTTCTTTAAAGTCAATTTCTGCCTGGAAGTGAGGTGTTTTGCCCCACTCCCACTGTGACGAGGTTTCAGCAGCTTTCTGCTTGTGTTTGGACTTCTACCACTGACCAAAAATAATTATAAATACATATTACAGTATCATTATTCATATCTATATAATTGAAAGCATACAGTAATGCATTTTGAATATGTAAGTACTATATGTGTGTATAATAGGACCATGGATATTGCTAATGTCATACTTTGCAAATTCCAGCATGAGAACTTATACTTCAGGGGCATATACTGCACAAATGTTCAACATATTGCGATAAAAAAAGGTTACAACAGTTATAACATTAGGCTATAGCAATGTCAATATTTATTTCATTGACGTCTGTGCTCTGAACCAACTTGAGTCGAGGTGCATCCAAAATAATAAAATCGAATCTGTTCAAAAAGCGCAACACTCGCTCCTAGTACAAAATATTTATTAGATTAAAAGATTGGCGTGGGAGATTGGCCGTCAAGCGGTCATCAGATGAATAATTTGAAGACTTGAAATATTTTGTACTACGAGCGAGTGCTGCGCTTTTGAACAGACTAGAATACAACTTTAATAGTTACTTCAGGTTTGTTATAGGTTTAAATATGCATTAAAACCTGATCTTATTGTATTACTTGTATTGTAACAGTTAATGTATTTGCTTACGATTGTAAGTCGCCCTGGATAAGGGCGTCTGCTAAGAAATAAATAATAATAATAATAATAATAATAATAATAATAATAATAATAATAATAATAATAATAACGTAATCTACATTCTCTCTATTTCACACACACAGACGCGCACCCCTCCTCCTCGTATTTGATTAAATTAGCAATACAAGCATACAGTAGGGGTTTGAAAGGGATATCGAATACGAGTGACTGTAGAAATTGATTCTAATGAGAGCACACACTACCACACACATTATCTGCTTCGGCGTTATAACAATTACTTACTTACCAGGTACCTGAAGTTCCAAAGGAATTTCCCTCCATCTTTGCTCCTTCAATGAGCGATCATGATTGGAAATGTCACTTATGTCAAAGACACACGGGTGCTCCTGCCACATCTCCACCATCCTTTCCTCAATTTTGAGGCTCCACACCTTGCGGGGCACAACATTTCTCTTTTTTATTTTTCGGGATAAAAATGCTGCTCTGCCTCGGAGGTGTCAATCACCGGGCTACGTATTTTTTAAATGGGAATAATATTGTATTCATTTTTTAATACATAAAACCCAAATCCCCACAACACAATTGAGCTCGCTAGTAGTAGTATCAACTCGAGGAGACGGCAACATCTTTACAATACCGTTTAAAATAAAAATTCAAATGCCTAAAGTTTTAGACAAATTCTAGTAGTACATAGACTTTCTGATGATCTGCATTGGTGTATGTGCTTACTACATTTCACTTCATTTGACCGAATCCTAGTTTGTGTGACAAGTGTGCACTGATAATATTTCTTTGGTTCGGTCAATTAATAGAAGTCAGTGATGAAAAGTGTAGTCGGTTTATAGTCAAAATCTAAATCTTGAACATTTACTGTGCCTTGTTCGTGCTGATATTTTCGAGTTTATTTGTTGTATGTTTTTATTTACTTACAATCACGTTTGCTAGCGATCATTGTTTAGGGTACGGGCGGTTTCTTATTTAATACTCGGATACGCATGGCAGTTTTCAGAACTTGATCTCTGGTATCGTGTTTTTTATTTTTATAGAAAAAAATAATTTAAGACCTTTTTAAGACCTTCAACTGAAAATCGGTCATATTTAAGACCTTTCAATGCTTTAAAAATTGAAAAACTAATTTAAGACTTAAGGATCCGCGGGAACCCTGATATAGTACTCTTGAAATACACATTTCCCTTCATTACATAACCTTTCAGGTTCTGAAAATCATTTTTGTATTCCATGTCAGGAAAATAATGTTTCCTACAGAACGATTACCAAAATAAATCGTAGCCACGTATAATTATAGACAAACAAAACGTATACAAATGACTTTTTTTGCTCTCTTTTTACTGCTGACAGATACCCAGAAATAATGACACAGGGAAACCGCCAATCCTTGAGAAGATATCAAACTGCAAAGTTAAAGTCCCCTTGATATTAATAAATGTAGCAGCAGCTGATCTGACCATAAATTTGCTTAATACGGTTAAAAGCCAGGGTCTGTAGCTCTCATACAGTTAACCCTTTCTATCATTAATTACGTGCCCACAATGCCTCTTTAAGATACTGGTTTTTATGACAGCACCAATACCTGAAATAAATCAAAGTAGAAGGTGCTGCCATACCGTAGCTGTACTTTATAGCTAGTACGGTATTCGCATCTTTTGATTTACACAGAACAGAGAAACAACCACAAATTAAAGAAAATGTAGTTAACCAACCTGAACCACCTCTATTTGTAATTTCTAGCACTGACTGAAGATCCATTAAGGACTGATTTGACAATTGCATCCTAGTTTAATAACTTGGAAACCACAAAGGATTAAAATAAAACAGGATGCAGTATATCTAAAACTGTAGCATCTGCTAATCTGGTCTTTCTAAGCAAATTGTTTTATTATTATTTATGTACCGATTATAAAGCTAAAGATGACCATTTCGTTGACAGGAACAGCCTTGTAACCGTCACCAAGACAATCAGACCCTGGACTAGGAAGTACTGTAACTCCCACATTAATTTCAACCTTCAAATCAGTGACAGTTACCAATAACATTCAAGCCAGGTAAATCTAAACATACCTCTCTTTCCAGTCTGTGCCTTGCTATTGGGTTTACAGTACATCTTCAGAATTTATTGCCTCACCAGGGGGTTTGGCAGTTGCACTGCCTCCCAGCCAGCTGAAAAATGTCAATCCAAATTTCAAGGCAACACCAATTGCGCCAAAAGGCGAGGCCAAGTGCCAAAACTAAACAAAGTCAAAATGTGTGCAACTGTTTTCATTACCTAATAAAATTATGTTTGTAAAAATCACAGGTTTTCAAAATCACATTAATCCATTGTTCTCACAACCAAAATTGAAAGCTGCCACTGTCTAGTGGATTCAGGAGTCTTGGTGGTCCAATGGTTAAAAAAGAAAAAAAGGGGGGGCTTGTTACCAGGAGGTTCCAAGTTCAAACCCAGCTCAGCCACTACCTCACTGTGTGTAGGTGCGTTTACACTGGCACAAATATTCCAGATCGAGAGGATAAGAGGACAGATTCCGGTCACTTTTTTCAGTGTAAACGCGCTGAGGACATATTCTGGAAAGATTGCAAAACTCCAACTCGTACATCTAAAAAAATTAACGCATTTCTATATTTTTTATATTAAGTATTGATAATATGTTTGATATATCAATAAATAGTGGTGGCTGCATGTGTTTACATTTTTCGATGTGTAGCGACTACTGGCTAAACCCAATTGTTTTGTATTACAGATTTTGGAAATAATGTCTGAAGGAAGCTTGTGCAACTTCACAGAGGAAGAAAGCAGGGTTTTAATATCTAGCTGGATCAAAGACAGGATCCAACGAGTAAGTAAATGGGCAGCGTAAAAATCTGTCACTACAGCAGGGCGTCAGCATTTTTTATTTTTTTCCCTTTCCCCCTCAAAAGTACGCATGCTGAGAGTCTGCTCCTGTGAGAAGTACCCCCTGCTGTTCCAAGAGAGTGTAAACGCACTGTTCCGGTACTGACTGTCCCAGAATCTTAACGGAAAGATTCCGGAACGCTAGTGTAAACACACCTTGTGACCCTGAGCTAGTCACTTAACCTCCTTGTGCTCTGTTCTTCAGTTAAGACGTAAAACCGAGGTCCTATTGTGTGACTCTGCAGCAGCACTTACAATCCATAGTTCACCTTCTAGTTTCTGCAAGTCGCTTTGGATAAAGCATCTGCTAAATGACAAATTATTTCACTACACATGAGCCTAAAAAGACAAGTTCTGTTGATTCATTGATCCAGATCTAAAAAGGGCTGACATTCCTGAATGAGGAAATATCATTTTGAAGCTTCGAATTGCAGTCAAGTTGTGACAAACTGGTCCTTCATAAACACTCTGACTAGATTCTGCTTACGATTTACATGGCACAAGTACACACATTCACATGCATCTTCAACTATTAGGCCTCAAAAAACAGACCAATACTTTTTTTATTCAACTTTGACAATAGTTTGATAAAGGAAAGCCCTTTGGGAAGGTTCCCAGCCGCTGCAAGATCAATTTCCCCTTTTTAATAGTGCAGCGAGTTCATAGCTTATCTCTCTGGGAAGATTTACAGCCATTCCTGGGCTTGGTACTGACTTAGAGGCAACCTTGTGGGAAGGCTCCAGCTGGCTGTTTTTGCACTCTCTGTGATTAAAGACCACCTTGAGGTAACAAATGTAAAATGTCACTGGCCGCTACAAGCCAGAAAAACAAAACAGAATTAGATACTGTGTCTGAATAATTCTTTTATTTAAAATTCATCATCATCATTTATTTTTTATGTATATTCTGTGGGACATGTCTCCATCACATCCATCTACTGTATATTACTGCCTTAACCTTTGCAGTCGGTTGTAGCACAACATGGAAAAACTACAAAAACACAAAAATTGGTATTAATGTCCCAATAAAAGGAATATGCGCAAGTATGCTGCCATTTGACAAATTCTGTCACTTTTGATCAAAAACTCCTAAAACATATTTATACGGTTTCATAAACCCAGTCTAGCACTAACTCTGGACAACTTAATGTTATCTTTGGTATAGTAAGGCAGGCTAATCAGTTTAGTGCCTTTTTTTTTGTTTTGCATCTACTGTAAAAGTGCACTTTAATGTCAACCAGAGAGAAAAGCTATTAAGAAACTTAAACATAATAACATAATAATTAAATCTGCAGATAAAAGGAGACTCCATAGTTGTTACAGTTAGAATTGTGAGGATTATGTAGCCGAAGCTTTAATTAAATAAATATTACAGAAACTATAAAGAGTAATGATTCGACTACACAAGAAAGAATAACTTTTGTCACCGAGTATAATTATATCTTCATGGGTGTCATCAAGTATACATGGTTGATTTGTCATTGCTGTTAACTATGTTCAACTCTGTAGAGACCTTAATATACAACAGCAAGATCTGTGTAAGGGACAACAAGTTCTGCCGTATATACTTTGCCCATTGGACAAATAGTTTTTATTTATTTATTTTTCCTACGTTCGTTCTATTGCTAGAAAAAAAACTGGGTATATTTCTAGAGCGCCACACAAGTTTCTTAAAACTGAATTGCAGAAATCTAGCACCTACCTCACAGAGTTTACATCCCATCCCTATCACTCTGATTGGCTAGCTGTGGAAAAAGCTGATCTTCTATTGGTTGCAAAGAAACCCCAAAATGGCTGCCAAGAGAGCCTCTGTTAAGGCACAGACTAATCTTTTAAACTTAAGGTATTATTTACATGTTTTTGTAAATTCGCAAATAAGTCATGCTGCTTTCTTATTACACGAACCTAGCATTTAAATGCAGCAATCTAATAAAGGTACAAAAAAAGTAAACCACCATAGTCGCTAAAGTATTAGCGCGTTAGAAAAAAATCCTACAATTATTTCTGCGTCTACTTTGTGGTCAAGTGTGTACTTGTTCGGATGTTTAAAAAAAAAAACAAACGTGAAGTTTAGTATTTCAACACAAACTTTCCCTGGCAAAAATTGTAATATTTTTTTTCTTTCGATTTTAGTGTTTCTAACTAAGTTTGCCATTTACCATATTTACATATTTGTTTTAGATTTAAACACTATTTAAAATTTATTTATTTATTTATTTATTTTTACTAAATTTGAAACAGAAACAATATTAGTTATTTATTGGACATGCACAATCCACTGATTTGTTTAACTATTAAAACACGAAGATTGACAAATACGTTTATAATGATATAAATAAAATGCTTATTATATGAGAATAACTGTACAATATTTCAATTGCAGCAGTGTTCCAGTTAACCATCATGGGACAACTTGTTAGATGAGGAAAAATAGCTGTAAATGTTGTACATTGTTTAAAAAAAACCAAAAAGTATATAAATCTTAAACAAAAGAAAAAACATTTTGTCTTTGCAGAATTTGATGGAGAATCCTGTAAACATTGCGTGCACTTTGGTAGAAAAACAGTAAAAAATGCAGAGAAACTTGACAGAAAAATCAGAATTCCACAAAACAGCAGTGATGCAACAAACTAAAACACCTGTACATCAGCTTACAGAGAAAGTGGGGAAAAAAACAGGCAGAAGCTATTTTTATATTTGAATAACTCCAAGCATGCTTATTCTAGTTGTACTCTTAGTATGTTACTTAAATGTGTATCTTGAAGAATTTACTGAACCAGTCAAGCTACAAGGCTAGATCCGCCCCTGTTAATCACTAATTGATTGATTGTGTTCACTGTTAAATAAAACCTTAATCCTACATGCTATATTCTACTTTTTATGTGTGTATTGTGAGACGGGGAGGGGGCAAGTAGATTTTTTCAAAAGTTTTTTTCAAAAATTGCGTGTGTGTGTGTGTATGTATATATATATATATGTATATATATATATATATATATATATATATATATATATATATATATATATATATATATATATATATATATATACACACACATTATTATTATTTTTAAATGTAGTCGTCGGCAATTATTTTTATTATTTTCTCCCAATTTAGAACGTCCAATTATTTTTAAGCTCAGCTCACTGCTACCACTCCTGCGCTGACTCGGGAGGGGCAAAGATGAACACACGCTGTCCTCCGAAGCTCGCTTCTTTACACACTGCAGGCTCACCATGCAGCTACCTCAGAGCTACAGAGTCTGAGGACAATGCAGCTCTGAGCAGTTTACAGACAATCCCGCAGACACCCGGCCAGACCACAGGGGTTGCTGGTGCGCGGGGGGCCGAGGACACCCTGGCCGACCTAAGCCCCCCCGCCCCAGGCGGTGCTCGGCCACTTGTGCACTGCCCCCTGGGAGCTCCCGTCCACGGTTGACAATGGAATAGCCTGGACTCGAACTGGCAACGTCCAGTCTATAGGACGCATCCTGCACTCCACGCAGAGCGCCTTTACCGGATGCGCCACTCGGGAGCCCCTACACACACACACACACACACACACACACACACACGCACACACTATGGTGGAAATGGTGGACAACTATTGTACTGCAACCTGTCTGTACTGGTCTTCTATGGGAACACAGACAAACATTGGTACAACAACAGTTTATTTACAAAGCAATATTAGGCTTTGATTTTGCTAATCATTTTTTAAATGTTGCTATCCAAAGTCTATTACAGTCAGTATCCCCTACCACAATATATCACCTACTGTTGCTGTAGGTTTGAAATCTGAATTTTTACTTGTTAGTCATGTAGCAGGTCTATTTACAATGTGTAAAAAAAAAAAAAAAAAAAGAGGAAAATTAGGCATGTTCATGAAATTCACCCAAAAAAAGCATTTGTCGTTATCAAAATTGTTGCTTGTTTTCTAATCTGTTACTTTATGAAAGACGCTACAAAGAGTAGCCACATAAATATAACAAAATGCTTTACATGAACAAGGAATTTGTTGACTATTACATTTACTAATTATTATATGCATAATATAACACAATATCAAACTAATTTGCATTTGATGCCATTGGGAACATTCCAACCAAGACAGTGTAGTCACTCGAGGAGCAATTTACAAACCTGCTCATCACAAGGTATCTTTCCCTATCTGCAGCCCACAAGCCTTGTCTTATAAAGTGTGACAGCTCATTAGAAATGACTTTTATCTGCTCAGGAATCCTACAGCAATTCAACACATCAGAACACTCCCATTTAGGCAAATGACCTTGAAAAGTGTAAAGCTAGAAGCAGACAGCCTTTTTTAATGTATGCCAGTGGAATTATGAGGTCACAATGCAAAAATGGCATATGCCTATTTCTACAAGAGTTTTTAGTTTACTGCTTTAAACCTATATTAGGCATCTTTTATGTGTCGAAATGGGATACTGTCTAACCTGCATGACATCACAGTAGAAGATGTTGTTCTTTAGTGTTATGTTTCATGGTTTTTTTCTGCCTTTACAGCATTGGCACAGCAGGGGTGAGAAAAAGGGCCCAAACTAGGGTGACCTGACCATCTTCCACATATCTTCCATCAATTGCCTCCACTGAGCAATGTATACAGAAATATGAATCAATTAAATTTTCCAAGGGTATTTTTTTTTAAATAATTTGTTTGGATTCACACAAAGACATCACCACCAAACATTAACAGTTTTAAATATAGCAACAGTAATGGTATATAGAATGTTTAAGTCAATTTTAAAATTAACTTAAAAAAACATTTCAGCTACAGGTGTAGGTCAGACAATTTAGGATAAACTATTAAAACTGATACTGTATTCGAATTAATTTAATTGAAGCTGTGATAATCTACATAGGACTTTAATTTTGCTATAAAATATTATTACTGGTATTTCATTTAAGAGACATACAAAAGCCCAGGGTATTGCAAAATGGAATCAAGTTGATCGCATGATACTTCCTTATGAAGTGATCACTGGGTATTCAAACATGAACAAGAAGTACAGGGATGTTCTTTGACTTCGCTCCCTGTTTATTGAGGCATTCAATCCACCCATTAGTACAATAGCTTGGGTTCCATTATATTTGTTCACAGGTTTGACAGAAGTAGCTTTAAATGTAAAACTAAAAAGACATGGAATTATGTAAACTTGATCAATGAGCCTACTTCAACCTGCTGTTCTAGACATCTAAATAAAACCAATAGGTAGCATTAGTTAGGCAGTACAAGAACAGAAGTGTATTGAGCAGTGTAATTCAAACTTTATTTTAGTTTTTATATATAAATCAGCAGATCAGAATTGTGACAAACAATGTAATATGTGCCAGTCTCGCCCCCCCTGCCAATAACTATTTAAATGTAGTACAAAAAAATAAAAAGAGAGAAAGCTTTAGGGTATTTGGGGTCTTGTTGTAAATGCCAAATGAATCCACAATGTAAAGACTAAATGTTACAACGATTGGACTGAAATGTTACAACCTAAGGAGGAGATGCTATTCTTTGATGCAAAAAATAATAATAATAATAAAAAGAATCAACTTCAGTTTGATTGTATGCTATAAAAAATATTAAAAAAGGTGTTTAGTCACTTTGTGAAATATGGCCATCAAACTGTAGTTATTTGGCCAAAAATAAGAAAAACACTCAGCGAAACCACCTAAACATTTAGTCATTTCTTTAAATGCTTAACTGTAACACATATGCAGTGAAGGATCACTTTAAACAATGCAGCTCTACAACTATAACTCCTGACAGAACATTTGGACAGTACATTTAAAAATCAGACAAACCTTTTTAAAAACTTTATTAAAAAAACATACCAAAACGATACCTGAGCTTCTATGTTTTCTGTAATTTAAAATCCATTTACACAAAATGGCAAGAAACAGCAGAAATGCTAAGACAAGGCCAGTCAGAAAGCAACAACAGTGTTTTATGTTTGATAAATGATACGGTTTTAAGAAATCCCATGAAAAATCAAGACAAGCCAGAGTAATATATACATCATTAACATTTCTGTTCATATACACTGTCAGCAACAAAAGCAGGGAGTAGTATAATTTATTTAATCTCTCAGGGGCTTTTTGCTTCAGGTGAAATAAATTCATACGGTTGAAATGTTCAAAACCTCTAGAGATTACAACTAAAGTTGGCCTCTGTCTGTTCTTTTGAATCAGCGTTAAATCTACAGTTATTTAATTTCAAGGCTTCTTTAGTTTCGCAACAGATTTCCTAGATCTTAATAGCACACTTGGGACTTCCACTGCTGTTCAAGGACAATTGTACTGACCCCAGAGTCAAAACCTATGAAACAAGTAACATAAATCTCCTGCCACGTATATATAAACATTTAAGCTCTCAGTATCCACGAAAAAGTAAATGCCCACGACCTACATCTAGCAAATATAACAGACTGACACCTAAATATACTCCCAGATTCTTATACTATAACAACCAATTGTAATAATCACAATAGGATAAGCTCTCTGATGGGGGATACAAATCTATATTGCAAGCAAAAAAAGTTTTTTGTTTAAAACTGAACAAAAATATACAAAATCAGAATTAATTTCTCAAAGTTTACTTATTACTGTGAAGAAACGTGTTTTGGCAGTTGCTGAAAGGCAGTAGCCGAATAAAAGGGAAGGAAGGTATGAGAAATAAAGGAAACACAAACTAATTGAGTTAGCAATACAGATATATTGTACTGTAATTATATACGCAGTGCAGTTTAAGATTACAGGGCACCTACAGTAAGTTGTAGTACATGTTGTCCTGAGGAAAGAAACCAGTGACCTTCTGATTACTGTAGTAAATAAGATATGTCCTACCTCTCCCTGTTGAATTTGAGGGAATGAAGAATGGCAGGTCGCTTTTGCCGCAGGTTCCAGAGGTGAATGCTGTCATCTGCCAAGGCACTCACAAGGGCTCCCTAGCAAACAGGGAAAGACTTTGTCAACATGCAGATCAACACTTCAACTACTGTACAATACACACTTGCTCAAAAACCTCCCTTTGTTTAATCTTAGTGTAATTCACCATGGCCAGAGCAGAGGATATCATAATGGTTAAAAGCTTTCCAGATGAGCAGGGTCTGCTTACAGTATACAAAAAGCCTTGTTTTTGAAATGGCATATCTGTAAAAAAAATCATATCTATAGCATGCACACCAATGAAGTGCAGATAGTTAATTTTTTTGTAAGTAGCTTTTTTTTTTTTTTGACGTACTAGTACAATAAAACCTAGATTATACAAACACGTCTGCTTTCTGAACTCCCGCTGGTAACCTGTCTTTCTGTGTCCAATGTTCTTGTGCCCAGTTGTCAATGAAAATGCACTGACTAGCCCTCAGTCTGACATGTACAGTGCGGTGCAGTGTAGTGCTGTGTGTATACTGTAAAAGGTAAAGGTTTAATTTTTAACTGAGGTTTCTTGTCAGGGGAACATTATATAAACAATCAATCTGAACAATTAGATTTTACTTAGTATGGTCCCAATCAGTTCAGTGTTTTTTTTTTTTTTTGTAAACTACAGGAGTAGCATACCGTGACCTCTTTCCCTCTCAAAAAACATGTGAAGAAAGATATTCAAATATATTCTCTCAAATTTCTCAAGACATCATAAAAAAAGAATGATTTTTTTATACTGTGCTCAGCATCATCCCCTCCTGCATACCATGAATATTAATGTGACCCCTTCTGCTGGAGTCATCAAGAGTCACTGCAACTGGCAGAGAAGTAGCTGGAGCAGCACAAAGCCCCCTCGGGCCCAGGGCCTGCTACTGCTGACAGGCAGGCTGAGAGGTGGGTGGAGTACAGAGGGATGAAGATAAGGGTTTGCTTAGCAGATGCTGATAGACTGTCAGCCCTATAAGCTCTACAGCCATAATAAGGTTTATGAGTTTTAAAACTTACAAATTATCCTACAAGAATCAAAAACCCGAACCGCCTGTCTTGCAGATGCTACTGTGCCTTTAACAATAAGGATTGATTTCGCTTCTAGCAGACTAGATCAGTTGCAAGTTGCTGGCTGAATAAAAAAGTGTTGTGTCTTGACACAACTTTTAACCAATCAGAGTGTTGAAGGGGTGGGTTTTCTGTGTTAAGCACTTCGAGAGGCTAAAACATTAAAAATGACTGCTAAAAAAATAACCAATTATTTTCAAAGCTAAAATAGTGACAATGAATGCAGGGGGTCAAAATAAGCCGGTGATCGGCGCAATCCACTGCCTATTACTATATTTGCGCCGGCTACTTTATTAAAAAGATATTGAAAATCGTTCAGACCGGGGCGTTGACTCGGAAGAATCCGACAGACAGATAGATTTGCTTAATAAACTAAAAGGACAAAAAAAAAAAAAAGTCTCCTAATAGTCTCCTTAATAACAAAAATGTGATAATTACATCTGCCTACATAAAAGATTAATTCATTGATTTTCCAGGTGGTCTTTCAGATGCAAACCGAGGATGCATCTAAATCAGCTTGACACAACTCATCCAACTTTATTGAAGTTCTAGGCTGACGGACATCCATACATCATTTCAAATCTGCTCAACACTACTCCATCAGATTATGATCCAGTGACTGTCTTGCTCCAGGACTAGGTTGACAGATGTGTTTTCTTACAAGATAGACTCAGGTTGATATGGTATGTTGTGTGTCTTTGGGTGGGATGAACAGCTCCAAATTCCCCCAGTCTTAACGTTTCACACAGTCCATCAAGTCCAAAGGAAACTACACAATTAAATGTTTGGACCACACGCTCACTGCAGGCATTGTGAATTACTGGTTACACTAGACTAGGTCTCCTTCATGTACATACTGCTTTGTGAACAGTATACGAAGACTGGCTTTGATACAGACTTTTCCTTGCAAGCCAGTTTTTTTTTTTTTTTTTTTTTTGTAAAGTGTACAGTTGACAACTAAATGTCGATCTCCTACCTCATCACATTACTTCCATATTTGTCCAGTAAATCCTAAAGGGGTAAAATGAATCCAATAGCTTTGGCACTTTCTTCCAAATTCTCTAATTGTATACATTTTTATTGAGTAGCAGTGATAATTAGAACATAAGAAAGTTTACAAACGAGAGGAGGCCATTCGGCCTATCTTGCTTGTTTGGTTGTTTGTAGCTTATTGATCCCAGAATCTCATCAAGCAGCTTCTTGAAGGATCCCAGGGTGTCGGCTTCAACAACAATACTGTGGAGTTGGTTCCAGATCCTCACAATTCTGTGTGTAAAAAAGTGCCTCCTATTTTCTGTTGTGAATGCCCCTTTATCTAATCTCCATTTGTGACCTCTGGGTACTTGTTTTTTTTTTTCAGGTCGAAAAAGTCCCCTAGGTCAACATTGTCAATACCTTTCAGAATTTTGAATCAGATCACTGCGTAATCTTCTTTGTTCAAGACTGAACAGATTAAATTCTTTGAGCCTGTCTGCATACGACATGCCTTTTAAACCAGGGATAATTCTGGTTGCTCTTCTTTGCACTCTTTCTAGAGCAGCAATATCCTTTTTGTAACGAGGTGACCAGAACTGAACACAATATTCTAGGTGAGGTCTTACTAATGCATTGTAAAGTTTTAACATTACTTCCCTTGATTTAAATTCAACACTTTTCACAATATATCCAAGCATCTTGTTGGCTTTTTTATAGCTATTCTTTGCCATTATGACCAGCAAGCAACCTGCCCTTAAGAAAATGACTAAGCAAGCCCATTCACATGATCAGTTTTTCCAACAGCTTAATTTGCATGATGACATGAAGTGAACGATTGTAGACTGAAGTGGATATACTGCAAGATGTCAACACTTATGTTTTACCTATTGTAAATGTGCCAATATTTTGTATGCTTTCACCATTGAAAAGGATTAGGAAAAAGGGAGTCTTGCACAGCGTACCCTCCAAGGCTAAAATGGGCAATTTTTCGCAATAACTGTCAACAGCCTTCGCACTCAAATCGAGATTCCAAAATCGAGGTAAACATATCACTTTGAGTGCATTCTTGCAACACATTAAAATAAGAATATTTGTGTCTCTTGACTCTTGCAGCTGATTCGCTCACTTCCCTCTGTAAAATTACACGTCACCTTCGTGCAGAGCTCGCTACCAGCAGTGTAGATCGGCCTATAAGCTCAGAGTCTGCATGAACGTAACTTGCAGGATTCTAGTGAACATACTAGCGATGCTGGACCTGCCATTGCTAGCCAAAAGTGTTCATAAAACATCTGACAACCCTCCTGCCACAAACATCAGTCCATCAAGCACAAAAAGTAAACAACCTAAAGCGCGCTCTGCGATACTTTTCTAGATACGGTCTGATTCAAAGCTTGGTTAGAATTGCTGTCTATATTATCTCTATATTATTATTTTAAATGTTCACATTTTAAAGGGGCAGCAGTGTGGAGTAGTGGTTAGGGCTCTGGACTCTTGACCGGAGGTTCATGGGTTCAATCCCAGGTGGGGGACACTGCTGCTGTACCCTTGAGCAAGGTACATTACCTAGATTGCTCCAGTAAAAACCCAACTGTATAAATGGGTAATTGTATGTAAAAAAAATGTGATATCTTGTAACAATTGTAAGTCACCTTGGATAAGGGCGTCTGCTAAGAAATAATAATAATAATAGGGTATTTTTTTCTATTGTATTTGAAGCCAAACGTCTGCACATGTAGGAATGCGTTTATCTTGTATTATTTGTTAGCTTGTTTATTTTACAATAGTAGCATTAATTAAGGCTGAAGGAAAGGCATGAGGTATCAATGGGTGCTGATCATATAAGAAAAAACTACGCCCGAGTTTGTGGATGCGTTAAATGAACCAGTTGAGTCAGAAATTGTGAATGCTTTGCGAAAGTCAAGGTTCCATACTTTATATATTTTATACGAAAGCAAAGACATAGCAACAGAGTAGCAGCTGCTGCTTTTTGTAAAGGAAGAGCCAGAATAAATGTCTTGCATATGTTTAAATGTAAAGCAAATTCCAGACTTGTTGAGATACTTGTTTTGAAATATTGTTTCAAAATTGTATAAGGCAACAAAAATAATAAATTAAACAGCTGATGCAAGGTCGAAGTATCTCACAGATAATTTACACTCTCTCAGTCAGGGCAGGATTTTCAAAAGTTCATAAATGATAACTCCAATGTTAATCAAGAAATCGGTATGTAGCATTGATTTTGGCATTTTCAAGCAGTCGTTATGCCTATTGTGTTATTAAGTAATCATCCTAATGTGATTTCCAAAATTATGTTGATTTACGAAATAATGTTAATATCTTAACGAGCAGGGCTTCTTGCGACTTTCTTTTGTTTGCATGGGAATTTAAAAGCAAATCCGTGTTAATTGACAATTTAATCAGGAGTTAATTTGCACTTGGAAAAAAAGAGGGTTTTCATTAAATGAAAGAGAGTATATAAAACTCACCCTGAAGCAGACATTTAACAGACCGCATCTGTGACGCTGACGATACGGACAGGACCAGGTTTAACTTCTTATAGACTACCTCGATAATTCAATATTTGTAGTTATGACCTTTTCTATACTAGTGGTTATGAATTAGATTTATTCACTTATTTTAACCATTTGTAACCTTACAGAATGTTTGTTGTATTACTAAAATGATATACCGTTATTTGCTCCCAGTGACTAACAAGAAATTATTAATGCAACCGTAGACTATTTGAATTCTGCATACATACATTATATGACAGCTGACATCTATTGTAGATTTTATTTGAATTATACAACTGAAGTCTTGGTATAGAAAATGGCATTAGACATTACAATAAAGTTTCCTTAGGTGATTTGCTAAGAACAGGCGTCAAGGACACACAGCGATGCACTAGGAATGTGATCGAGATCATGGACATGGATTTTGCCTATATATTTATAATGTTGTCAGACTCCCCCCACACTATGTACAATGTACACTTTCACCTTCACACGTTTGTTTGCATATAAAATGTTCTTAATACTGTAAGTGTTCCATGGCAAATCATGTTGAGTTTATTAATCGCGGTGGAGAGCGAAGAGTAACAGAGAAAATGCATGATTAGAGGAATTCACCGAACAATTAAAACAAATTGTGTTTTGGGTTAGAGAGTTCTACCGTAATTTTAAATGCTTATTAAATATATAATGAAGTGTTACATACATGGTATACATGTGTAATAACTAACTACAAACACCAATGGCACCTGAAATGTATGTATTTATATATAGCCTACAATCGTACATACTAAAATACTGTAGCGATCCTGCGGGGAGGGGAGAGAATTAGGATTGTGTGTGTGTGTGTATGTGAGTGAGTGAGTGAGTGAGTGTGTGTGTGTGCGTGTGCAGGGGTTGCTTTGTGTGTGTGCATGCAGGGGAATGGAGTTGCAGGAAAGACGTGGGGAGTGGGGGGTCTGTGTAAGGGGTGGGGAGAGCGAGGGCACATAAGAGGATGAGAAGGATGTGCGTGGAGAGATGGAGAGATAGAGGGCGGAAGTGTATAGGGAAAAGCAAATAATTGTAATCATTTTCGACTTAATTAATTTCATTAATTACTACTGTACCACAAATAAAAGACTTCAGCCTTAATCTACTCATGGTTGCAGTCTCATTTCTGTCCCAAAAAGAACATGAAAACGCTACAATTACATACAAAAGTAGATGTCATAATAAGAAAATAAATTCCAACAAATATATATAGATGGCTTACGGTATTTTTTTCTTTCAACCAAAAAAGGACTGCAAAATGCACAAAGAGTAAAGCTAGCTTATAACTCCTTACAGTGTGTAGATAGGGTCATGGTTACTATGGTGTTTAAAGTTATAAAGCATCGGGACTCACGAGTGGCGCCTCCAGTAAAGGCGGTCTGCGTGGAGTGCAGGATGTGCCCTAGAGTCTGGATGTCGCGAGTTCGAGTCCAGGCTATTCCTTTGGCGACCGAAGACGGGAGCATACAGGGAGCGGCGCTCAATTGGCTTAGTGCCGCCCAGGGGGGAGGGAGGGTTAGGTCGACCAGGGTGCCCTCGGCTATAAAGCATCGTGAGATAATGAACTAATGCAGTATTTTGAATTGAAACTGCTCCATAAAACTGATCTGCTGCTGACACTTGTGCTGCAATGCTACAGCTTGCCAAAATTTCCAACTGGTACTGACCTTGGAAGCCATAAAACTGCTTGGCAGTTCTAGATATTTTTTTAATCCGTGCCATTCGATTTTTACCCACATGCCAGATAAATCATAAATCAGCATTTTATGTGTGAAGTGTTCCAAATCAATGTAAATTCTGCATGACATAATGCACAATTTTAAATGAAGTTTAGAAATTATACACAAAATCGATTTTCCCATTATTTTTCATTTCCATTTGGCTGGTGCAAGAGCCATCTCCCTGTACACTAGTAGTTTCCATAACAGCGAATTATGCTTCCATTCATCTTTCTTGATCTTGTTAACTAACAAGCATTGAGTAACGAGTTCCCCTTATCAAGTCGTTGAGACAGGAAGTGATGTATGTGACCTGTGACAATTAATATTGCCCTCAGTACCTAAAAAACTTAGAGGGAACGCAGGTCTTGCTTTAAAATAGCTACTCATCTAGGGAATGCTGATCTCTATACATTTAATGTTTTTGTAAATGAAAAAACAAAGAATCCCCAATGGCACAGCATAGTGCATTTAAACTCTGGTTCTTGAGGGCCATTCTAGTCCTTTGTTCCACAAGGTTCTAAATTATTTAATTGATGCTCAGGAATTGAGACTGGAATAGACCTCAAGGACTGGAGTAGAGTACTACTAGTGTAGTGCATTAACCCACTATGTCACCAAGTCCTTTTTATAACAACTGTTTTACCTGTGTGCTGTCAAAACATGTATTGTAACACATTTCCATTTTAAGTTCAACAAATTTAGACAACCTGTGAAAGTGAATTCATGGTACTCGTTATATCGTTACCTTCTTGCACTGTAAAACCATACGTTTGAATGTTTTCCGTTTAATTAACTGTTTAAACGTATCCTTCAGTGTTACCACAATAAACAGTACAGTTCAAAATATATAAGTATTACAATGTGTGGCTTAATAATTATGTTTCATTCTTAAACATTTATTTGACATTATGTAACGAGACTGGCAGTATATTGAATCATCGAAAAACACTCTCGACACCTAACCCACAATGTTATAGTGCATATAAAAAGACCCATATTTATATAACCCTGAAATTCAGAATTAGAAAGTGCATCAATGGAGGTTTTGTCACATTATTCTTATAACTGAACTTGAGAAATGCCTAGAAGACTTTTGGTGTTGCAGATGAGATGCCAATACCTCATATCATGTGGTCTCCATCACTGAGCAACTATTCAGTATGTCATCCCTATTAGATCAGAGGTCAATGTCAAGGTCACACCAATATTAAAGACTGATGTGCTGTTAACAAATTGGCAATCATTTATGATTAACTAAACAGTGTCATTAGAAAACATTATTTTCTTTAAGAAACTCATTCTTTACTTCCTTGTGCAGTTATTTATCAATTATTATTACTTTTATTATTATTTTTATTATTATTATTTTTATTATTAATAGTATTATTATTATTATTATTAGTATTAGTATTATTATTAATACCTTGGTGAATGTATATGTTAAGGTTATCCTGCAAAGCTCTCACAGATGCTGGTTGCGTTTTTTTGTTGGCAGATCTAAGAATAATGATTGTGCAGCCAGTACTGAAGTAAACTTGTTTACTCTTCATGGCCAGTCCTCAATACAAATACCCATGAGCAATGCTTTTCAAATTATCATCCAAAACTACAACAGTAAAATTGTAATTCATTACCTTAAAACAAATGCAGTGTTTGTCAACACGTCAAGGTTATGTGGAGATGTTATTTTAAATCAAATATTAAGAATTGCTTACCTAGGGGCTCCCGAGTGGCGCATCCAGTAAAAGGCACTCTGTGTGGAGTGCAGGATGTGCCCTATAGTCTGGACGTCATCCAGGCTATTCCTTTGCCGACCGAGGACGGGAGCTTCCAGGGGGCGGCGCTCAATTGGCCGCGCACCGCCCGGGGGGGGGGGGGGGAGGGGGAGGGAGGGTTAGGTCAGCCAGGGTGTCCTCGGCTCACCACGCACCAGCGACCCCTGTAGTCTGGCCGGGCGCCTGCAGGTTTGCCTGTAAGCTGCCTGAGAGCTGCGTTGTCCTCCGACGCTGTAGCTCTTGGGTGAAAAAAAAGCGGTCGGCTGACGGCACACGCTTCGGAGGACAGCGTGTGTTCGTCTTTGACCTCCCGAGTCAGCGCAGGGGTGGTAGCAGTGAGCTGAGCCTAAAAATAAATTGGCCATTCCAAATTGGGGAGAAAATGATAAAAAATAATTGGCAGCGACTAAATTTAAAAAAAAAAGAAGAATGCTTACCTGTAACTATCGGGGTTCTCGAACTACCGTTACACCAAATCCCAAACTCCCAGCCAGAGACTACAGAGTTTGTGGCTTTCATTAGAGGTCTGACAGCTTGGAGTGCAAACAGAGGTAAACAACCCAAATGCATGGACCAGTGCTGAACCTCCCCCAGAGATATGCTGTGCTATTACTAACCTCGTTAATCAGGAACTGGAGCTGGATCACCGCTGCTCCGTTGTCATGCTGGCAGTAGCATTCGACTCCTGGGCGACCAAAGCTGACATTCGCTTGGTCAAGGAATAATTTGCATGAATATTACAAAAGGTAGAGCAGCAGATGAATGGCGTCAACAACAATAACACTGATACAAAGCTTGGAGGATGATATCATGTATTTGGGTGGCCCTGTGGCTTCTTCCCTGCTATTCACATAAAAAGCAATTGTACTGCATTAGTCACACCTGACCTGTATTTGATACAAGGTTGTAAAATTTTGGTTTTAGCCTTCTAATCATGCAGTTCAGTTATAAATTATCACTTTACTCTTGATTTAACATGGGAATCAAATTTACAGTAAGATGACCCAACTATAAAATATTAATTGGATGTTGACGCTTTATTATTTAAAACATGTTCTGCTAACAACCTTTATGTATCTACTTATGTATATAAATAACCAATTTCAGTGGTTTTTAACTATTTTAGTATCAAGAAACGTTATAGAAACTATCATACAATAACCCATGTTTGGAGCCATAATTAGTCCAATGAAATACCAAACACTATACTTTGGATTAACATGAACGCAGATTAGAAACTAACATTTCTATGTCACAGCCGACCGTGACCGGGAGTTCCTAGGGGGCGGTGCACAATTGGCTGAGCGCTGCCCGGGTAGGGAGGGTTGGTTTAGGTCGGCAGGGGAATCCACGGCTCACCGCGCATCAGAGACCCCTGTGGCCGATAGGGTGCCTGTGGTTCTGCAGTGGAGCCGCCAGATCTGTGTTGTCCTCCGGCACTATAGGTCTGGTGGCATTGCTGTGGATCTGCAGTGCGAAAAATGACAGCCGCCGTTTCCCGAGTTGGCGGGGGGGTTGCGAACGGTGAGCCGAGGACACAGGTAATAATTGGGCATACTAAATTGGGGAGAAAACCGGGGTATAAAATTGGCGACGACTAAATTAAAAACAAAATAAATAAATAAGAAAAGAAAAGAAACTAACATTTGTGTCAAGAGATAAAAACAGTCAGATGTCTTCTTTCTTTTATTTTGATTTTGCACTCCCTCCACCTTCCCAATCTCCACCCTTGCAGTAACTGTACGACTTGACTGACTTATTCGCTTTGGGAGTTCAAACTGACTCGTCCACATGGTCAAGCGGGTTCAAGAAAAAGAAAAAAAAAAAAAAAGAAAAAAAAGCCTTTAAATAACATATGCAAAGCCTGATCAATGAAAGTCAATTGAATTCCTTTCACTAGTGGTGGTTTCCCTGATCTCCTGAACAGATGTAGCCCAATTCTTTACAAAACAGAAGGGTTTAAAATGCTTGCCTATTCCTTTAATGCTGGTTGTTTAGGGCTGTAGTAATGTGGATTAGATTGATACAGTTCCTCTTCTGGAAACACCAGCAGTGTCTGAATGACATTCTAGACAGCGAATATGTACGTTCAAGACCTTTTAAACCGTTTTCCCTGTCCTTTCACAACTGTCCTAATCACTGTGTAGTAATGTTCCCAGTGTCTTTGCACATACAATTTTAGTTTGCAAAGCAACAAATGCTACAGTATACTGTATCACATTTTAAATGCCTCCACCCCCCACCCCCCATTCACTCACATAGTTAGCAGGGGCTTTAACAATGAACCGAAATGTTCAGATTAAGCCACCCACTTTCAATCTGGATCAGTCATAAGCCTTGCTTCTTGTCAAAGTATTAAACATTCCTGGTCAGACATACATGTATGTTTAATGTTCCCATTACAGTAACAGGAAACCCACCCATTTAAAAGTGGAAGATATGGGTTTGAAATACTGAATCAGGGTTATTGTAACTAATGTATTATTGAGGTTTTCTGTTTAAGTCATCACATACTGTTGATGTTTTAAACCTAAGAAGTTTAAAAGCACCCCTATGGCCTCCATAGTGCTCTCAGAATCATATCTAAAATGTTATGTACACCAAAAGTGGAACCATTAATTTGCAACACTATTATCAGACTCTCGGAGCAAATGTGGTATTTCTTACATGCACTAGGGGAAGTGTTGTAGTCCACTCCGGATCAAGTGTGCTGTTCATTTCAATGCAGATTGTCTTGGCATCAGCTAGTTCAGTTCAGAAAAGCACATGCGCTTGCTGGCAAGTTTTCACGCCACCACCTGATCTTTTTTTCTAAATATTTTCACGTGTTGAGTGGGTACATAAATAATAATATCCTGCTTACAAGGCTTTCTATAATACTACAGCATGTAACAGTGTATTGATTAGGCAACATTCACTAATGCACACCAGTCTTTTTTTTATATATAAATATACGCTTGCCAGAATATGTACAATTCACTGAAAAATGTATTTTAAATGCCTTTTGCTGCAAAGTGGGAACTGTGGTGCTGAAACAATTAGCTTTCTTGTTCTCATCATCATTCTTCTTTAAAAAAACAAACAAAAAAAAAACACCTTTACAGTATATTAAAAACAATCATCATACAGGTGTGAAAACACATATTAAACATAACAAAAACTTGCCATACAACAATTAAAAAAATATATAAAAAAGTGTTATCCCACAATATACAATCAAAATAACATTGCATGATCACTGTGACATACAGTACAGTATTGCTAGGGTCCTTACTGTTTTCCAATTTACTACAATACTGTTTTCCAATTTACTACAATACATTTCTATTTTCCTTACTATTACTGTACCAGTTTTCTCCCGGAACAGATAAACAAAGCGTATTGGATCTCCAGCTGCAGTATCGCTTGGTGGAGCCACGTAAAGACAAATTTTGTTTCTAGATTACTTGTGGACCTGCATCTTAGCTGGTCTCTCTTATGGAGTAAAATATCAACACATTGTAAAGGTTTGTGATGACTGAAACAGAAAATTATACAAAGTGAATCTAAACACAACAAACGCATAAGAACTCTGACAGCGTAGTTGCTACGTATAACATTTATTTGCCTTTCTTGATGTGCATTTAAAACCAGGTGAAAATCAGGAGCTTAAAACAGACAATACCAAATAAGGGCCAAATTAATAAAACATTATACATATCTTACTCATTTATTATTGTATAAATTAACACCGACCTGTTAAATTCAGTAAAACAACTAAAATACATTATCTCCTGTAGCCAAGGGCAAAAAACACCAACAGTTTCCATACAGTAAGTGAAAACGAAAGAAACTAGGTTACTACTTATTTGCCTTTCATCCGTTTTGCCTCTCATTATAGTGGATTACAATCTTAACCACAGAGCACACAGGGAAGCCAGTATCTGAACAGCTACGGTATTGTACCTGCCGAAAAGGTAATGTCAGGAATTCCACCTCAGCAATACATGCTAATTCTGTACAATAACAGTAGATTACTGTACCTTTGCATCCTCATTTTGTATCCACATTTCATTCAGCAACAAAAGGAGAATTACCGATTAACTGATTAAAAACCGATTAAAAACATAGGTCTAGTAGAATTTCAGGATATACAATTTAATTTTCCCCATCCCCAAATATTACAGTACACAGTAATGTTCTGAATATAATGTGTACACTGTGCATTGCATGACTGAGCAGTTTCATTTACCATTCCTAGTATAATGTGTAACACTTGTCTATAGCACTCCTCTCATATGACACACTCTTTTGGTATGCTCAAAGCAGAGGGGTAAGGCTAAGAATTACTGTATACTTAGTAGGATAAACTATACTCTGAACAGTTTAAATCTACTATTATCAATGTATCCATTAATCATAAACTGTCCCTAATGTACCTAGAGGACTGTTTTAAAGAATGATTTTTAAAAGTACTTTTTATAAACAGTTCTTTGAAAACCAAGACTAAACAGCTAACCTCATACAAAGTACATACAAATAAAGAACAATTCATAGAATACAGTAAAAATAAACCTGTATCTAGAACACCGTCATCAAAATATAATTGGTCTTTAGTGCCCAATCGGATTACGCCCTGTTGAGTCGATATATTTTTGCCATTTCTTCAGAAATCTAATCTACAGTTTAGAAAACACACTGCAACACAATGCTTGGAATACAGCTGCTAGTATATCAGGAATAGGATGGCTGAGAAATACTTAATATTGCATCACTATTTTTTCTGTTTTTTATTTAGTACTGCAGACTTTTTACATTGTGAAGATTACATTTCTTAGGAGGAAAACATAAAATCAACAACATATTATAAATAAGTAAAATAAATGGCAAAGCATCTCTTGGAGTTAATGGAATCCATGTTCCTCTAGCAGACCCTTTCAAGCTGTATTTAGTTTTATGGGTATGGGGGCACTGATGTCTGTCATCACTACAGTACTTCAAGACAAGCTTTGCATGGTACAGTAAGAGCTTTGAGTGGGAGCTATTGAGAGAGAGAGAGAGAGAGAGATTTTCCTAATGACATGACTAAAGAGTACATGGACCCCTTGTAGCATCAGAATTCCTTTTATTATTATTCATTACAGACCCTTGAACAAGACCCTGGAAAATCGGGAGGTAAAAGACCTAGATTCAAAACTATAGCCAACCACCCACGGACCCATTACAGGTCGAGTCCATCTATCAAAAGAGTTGTTTGCATGCAATTGAACCGATTTTACAAGGCCTGGGTGCATTCGTCTCCTTTCAGTAAAATGTATTCATATTGCTGAAATCAAGAGCACATTCACATGACAAATTACAGTTCTCAAGCACCGACTAGAAAGCAGTTTTAGGGATGAACCATCATTCAGGATCACCGCTCCTGTCTATTTAAGTCACTGAAATGTCAGCTACTGTATGTGATGCAAAGGTGTGTTTAAGAGACACCACCAGAAGATTCAGTAAGCATTGCCAGGAAACCAGTTTTCCCACTGACCTGCAGTAAGAATATGCTTTAAATGTGTAAAATATGCTTAACTGGGCTACACAGTAGTATCCTGGCATTGGATATCAATGAGATTCCAAAAATATGACATAAGAATGAGTAAGCAACATTTTTAAATTTTAAAATCTGCTCGTATTTATTAAACAGTACTCGGCTTTCAACATTTTCTTAAGTGACACAGTTTTAAAATGTTATTTTCGGACTAGAAGATGCACAAAAAGTACAAGCAACCTCAGGAGACGGCTAGTCCCATTGTTTAAAATAAACTGAAAATTAAGTTTTCAGTGCAAGGTGTGGGAGGAATATACAAGCAGTTTTCTGAGCAGGTCTTAACAGAAACTGAGTTGATTCATCAGTATGCACTACTATGAAGAGATATGTGAAATACAGCAAACAAGGAGTGGGAGATGCAGTACTGAGTGTCCTGTTGATATGCAGTGCCTTTTAAACCTGTTTTACTGTGAATAAAGTTACTTTTAAAACAGCGCGTGTAAAATAAATAGCTTGTGTGAAAATAAACTCCTGACAGGAGCTGACTAAATGGACCACAAAGAGTTAATACATCAGACAAAGCAGGGCAGGCCTGTAACACAAAAATACTGCCTTTTATTTTATTTAATAGTCACCAATTAGTTTTTTGTTATTTTCTCCCCAATTTAGTAGTGTCCAATTATTTTGTTTAGCTCAGCTCAACGCTACCACCCCTGCGCTGACTCGGGAGGGGTGAAGACGAACACATGCTGTCCTCAGAAGTGTGTGCCGTTAGCCGCCCGCTTTTTTACACACTGCAGACGCACCAAGTAGCCACCCACAGCTACAGCTTCGGAGGACAATACCCTGGGCAGTTTACAGGCAAGCCCGCAGACACCCTGCCAGACCACAGGGGTTGCTGGTGCGCAGTGAGTCGAGGACACCCTGGCTGACCTAACCCTCCCTGGGAATTTTCCAAAACTGTTGCCTTTAAAAACAACTTAAGGTGGAACTGTGACAATGGCAGCAGATAGTGCAGCAATGGCCTATAAAAAACATATGTTCAATCGAGGTCGATTGAACAATTACTTTGCCCGCTACGCTGGATTGGCGCCAAATATTCAACAATCTTCTTGTCTTAAACCGCAACGTCAATCGACACCTAAATTGGCACGTATGTACATGACCAGGTCCTTTCTACCGTTTGTAAAATCCACGCTTTTTCGCTAAAAAACATGGCCGTGGCATGCAAATAACCGTTTCACGACGGCTCTGTTTTCATACATTCGTGCATAAATCCAAGGTGCAATAGACTACAGTCATGAAACTTTATATGACCATAGAGACTCAAGTAAAGTACTGGTGATATGAAAATGACACATTTTTGGTCACATGGTTTGGCGGCCATATTGATAATTGTAAAAAAACTTTTGCAACCCAGAACAAGAACACCATTGCACTTATGCTCTTCAATGTCAACACAATTGCACAGACCATTGGAAAGTAATAACTGCTGAAGTTTGAAACAGATTGCGGACACGGCACGGCGGCCATATTGGAATTTACGTTGAAATTTTAACTCCTAGAGCGTGCCGACAGGGTCATAGTTATAATGGAACACGTATAGGAATTCATATGTGCGCTATGAAAAAATGTCATCACCCGCGACCTTTGACCTCTCCTAAAGGTCAAACGTGATGCATGACAATCAATATACGCAACTGGCTATAAAACTGCCTATAACTTCTTATCAACTGCACCAAAACGCACGGAATTTGACACGGATGTAGAGGACTATGGGATGTTGTGCCATGGTCAATATGGCGGCCTTTGGTCACATGGTGTGGCAGCCATCTTTGATTTAATTAGCTGTGAAAAATTTTGTACATAGTGCGCTAACCAATGAGCTTAAATTTCATGATAACTGCCTGGAAGCCTTTATAGTTGCTAGCAACTCTAGTTATTTTTTATGTGCAATACGTATGCGCTATGATGGCAGTGCACGCCTTTTTAACTAGTGTGAGAAGGTCATCTGATAGAATATGACACTAAACGTCAGTGTGGAGCAGAACTGAGACACAGGTACAAAAAATACTGAATTGAAGTGCTGTATTAAGATAGCGTACGGAAACAAAATAGTAGTGTCTGAACTTGGAAACGGTTACGTGTTGCACATGTGCCATACAAAAACATTAAACATGTTTAATAAGGGTCTTGAGAACAAAAGGGTTGAGAATGAAACAACGAAGCAATAGGGAATTGAAAAGGTTACCATATCAAGCTGATAAAAATGGTGTTTGTGAACTGTGCAGTCTCCAGTAGACCAATGTAGACTTTGCTGGTATAGTACGAAGCCTTAGTTTTGAGTCATGTCAAAGAAAAATATCAGATGTATTTCTCTGGTTTGTCTGCTGCATCTAGCACTAGTAGTACTGCAGTCTGCATCTGCAGTAGGGTAGATATAGACTCCATTACTATTGAAAATCGAGAATTTGTTGAAGATAATTTAATAATTGCGCAGCAGCTTTCCGATTCAGACGATGTACCTTCATATCTAAAAAAGCAAGCACTACATTTTAAGAGTTCATGGCTTCAAGAAGTTCCCTGGTTATGTTACAATAATAAAAAATAGAAAATGTATTGAAAGGTTTGCACTAAAGCAGGGCCAGCTGTTGCAGGGAAAACCAATTTTATTTCTGGAACCAACCATTTTAAGAAAAATTAAGTGTACGCCACCCAGACACAGATTGCCAGAACAATGGTAAATGCTACTGAAATGAATGCAGAAAAAAAAAAAAAAACACAACCTTGCAGGGAATTAAAAATAAAATTCAATGCAGCCTATATGATTGCAGTAGAAGAACTGGCATTCACTAAATTTCACCCTCAGATTGTGCTAATGAGGAAAAATGGTTTGGAGGTATTAAAACATATGACAATGATACAGCATGTGCTGAGTTCATTGCAGTCATTGCTTATGAAATAACAGGTGATTTACAGGAATGGGGTTAACAGTGCAAATTACATTTCCATTCTGACTGACTGTGGAACAGATGTGTATGGGAGAGATAATGTAATGGTGTATTGTAGGTATGTTTCTGCAGGTGTGGTAGTGAATCGTCTGGTAGACTTAGCTGAACTAGTTCACTGTCATGCACAAGGAATCTTAAACACATCCAAGAATCTGCTTGGAAATGTTGACAATGAATGTTCAGATTGGTAGAAAGACCGTGCTTTTGGAGCTGATGATTCCAGTGTCAATATGGGCGCTGCAGGGGGCTAGGTGCTTGAAAAGTGAGATTGGAGAGCATATTATATAATTTCATTGCTTGATCCATAGGCTTGAATTAGCAATGTTAAGTACTCAAAGATCAGTTTCAATGATTGAGAAAGTATATGAACTTTCTGCAGTTGGTGTGAAAAACATACCATTTCAGTCCAAAAAGTAAGCGTGAGTTGAAAGCAATTGGTGCCGAGTTAGGCTGTAAAGACACAGTGCTGGATGCCTCACATTTATCGTGCATTGTCTGTTTTTTTGCAATCAAATGATGAGACTCTTGCTACTGAACAGGGACAGTTTACTGCTGTGCATCCCCACATGGAACACCTTGCTTCCACTACCAACACTTCCACTTGCAGCAAGTGGATTCCCAACCAGAGCCAGGTCCACAGCAGCAGCAGGGCCAGTCAGGCAGGAGCACGGGCAGAGCCACCAGCAATACCAGCATCGCATTTCAGTACATTAAAAAGGAAACAAAGACCAAATTAAAGACCAGAGCAAGTCAGTGTCAGGGAGCATAGATGAATAATGAGGTAACAAAACAGTGAATACAAACACTACATTTGTTTTTGTATCATTTTAGTGTTTTTCTTGTATTTTAGTAGTTGAATATGGAAGCAACCAACTTGCTCTTAAAGTGGCGCCCAACAATTGGATTTGGCACCCAAAATTTTTGGCCTAGGAGCCATTGGTTCCTAAGGCAAAAAGCTTGTCTGGAGGCCTGCAAAGATGTAACAAGATGGTCGTGGGAATCAACTGATGCTGTCCTCAATTATCAAGCACTGAATGTTTGAAAATTGCTGTATATTACGTGAGCAGCATTGCAAATCAATGAACCGCACTGTGAATCCTTTTTCACATTTCAAAACAAAGGATTTGTGTGTAGTTTAACAACTACACTGAAAAAATATTAGATTTACAAGTGCAAACCAAGGTTCTAAAAATATCTGGCTCCCCTTTTTTGTGTTGATGATCATGATGATGTTTGTGTATTTATTTTATAATTTTTTTAGGATATACACTTTTTTTATAAGATGCAGATAAAAAAAAAAATCTAACGGTTTCATCATGGTAATGTTCTATAAAGAACCAAAATATTCTCAAGAGAAGAAAGGGGGACCGTAATGATATTGCTGTTGTTAACAAGGAGGTAGGAAAACGGATTTAAAAATCTTGGTTAGCACTCCAAAGTTAACAATGGGGCACAAGAACATTATTTTTAGAAAGAGAGCAGCCTCTGATACACTGTGAAAGTACAGTATATGGGCAGAGTAAAGAGTAGGTGAAAACTTCTGGTTATTTGCATGAAATGCAATGCATGCTACAGCAAGAACCCTTTTTTTAAAAAAAACAAGTTGTTTATCACACACTGTACCATGACGAACCTACTTACAGTAGGTACACTAATATGTTTCTAATTGTGGACTGTTTCTATTTTGGCACAGTGTTTAGGCACTTTTTTTTGAGGAGTGGGCTCCCCTCTAGTACAATGGGGAATGACTCTGGGCATTAAATACCGTACTACTATACACATTCACGCAACTCTTTATTGACTCTTAGTCAAACAAAATGCAAACAGAGACACCTATTGTAGTTGTCTTAATGAAGGTCCAAATTACTTTAACATACTTTTCAGCATTTGCTTATGGGGTTGTGGTTGAATCAGACATCCAGGATGTAAATACTATAGGAGCAAAATCTCATCTGTCAGCACATACTGTAGAATACAATCTTCCCCTTTGAAAAAAATTACAGAAAGCTTACATAATTATTAACAGCAATCCTGCTGTTACAGTACATTACTTTGAACTCAGGGTTTGTGTGAATGTGTTCTATTCAGAGTCCCATCGTTATAAAGTTTGGTTGAAAAGTGCCAAGAAATTCAAACTAATACTTTAAAGTCAATACAACATGGTACTATAAACATATTTAAAACAAAACTATTTCAACAAACTATAATTGCATTTGGGTGCAAAGGTCATGGATAAACCAGTGTAAACCACTTTAAAAAGAAAACTCCTTGAAAAAGTCCACAGCATGTTTAAGGAATTGAGGTCCAAAGTCTTGGGAGTATAAAAGCTTGATCAAATTAGAATCTGAGCCAGACAGCAGAGAAAGCAGTACTTATAGGTATAATAAAGTGACTCAGAGAAATACATTTTCTTTGTATTTTTTGTTTTACTTGAGTCACACAAGTTCTGTGTGTTACAATAGCATTTGGTCTGCTGTGCATGTACTATACTGAGACAGTGTCACATGAGGTTGTGGGGGTAAGGGGCATTGAAAAAAAGGGCTATAATCTTGGGACATGAAGAACAAAGTCCTATATGATGATAAAAATGAGAAAGAACCTATAACCTCAGGGATTACCTTGGCCATCCATTTTTAGTTTTACTCCATGTTATCAGCAAGGTTCCAAGGGGCAGACGGCCACATCACAAACCATCAGGAAGTGGCAGTCTCATGACTAAACTACAGTATCTTCTTATCTAGCCTAAAGGGTTGCCCTATCCAGTGCACTGAGACATTGTCAATGAAACGTAATGTAGAGTCACTGTTCTCATTTAGGGGGGGTAGATGTTTTCAGAAATACAAATAAATGTCCCACACAAGGATTAGAATATTGAAGTTAGGAAAGTAAGTATCTTTGCAGAGATCTCACTGATAAAGCAAGTTTGAAATAGACTCACCACTCCTCCTTATAGAATAAAACAATAACCTTTTTGCGCCTGTTATTGTCCAATAGGACAGATGGTCTGCTTGATGGAACTCTAATCAAAACTACAGAACTGTGGGGGTCCGGCTTCAAGCTGGCATCACAGCGTTTTGCACACAAACCCCAGCTCCTTTACTTTCACTCAGCCCTTGTCCTTTGTACTGTAATCAGAAATCTGAGCTGTAGATAAATGGTGCAATGATGGTGACCTATAGTAAGATAATTTGCTACTGTATCCTCAACTAGTATTTATTTAGGGGGTTATAAAAAAAAAGGAAGTGTAAAAGTAAGTTTAGCAGGTTCAGAAGAGTCTTGGAGGGAAATAAACTAGAGTTGCAGGATAGTTTTTCGTAAATTATTGTTGTACTAGAATGTACATCTGCTGAATAGAAGTCTTTGTCAATGTTGTCATATGCCATATAATTAGATACATTGCGTTGTGACACATTAAGACAATATTAAAGACTTCTGATAGACATGTTAATTCTAAATTTATTGTGTTTCTTTTTACATAAAATCTGAAATAAAACAGGAATCTGTTTGCCTTTTAAAAACTTCCAGGCAGACTGTACATTTTCCCATTTTAATTTGCAGCATGAACACAACAGCTCATACCATAAATAAACATGGAGGATTAACTTTGTTTAGGCTATTCAAAAAAATAAGAAAAACTTGTTAGACTGATGTATACAAATGTAAATGCATACTGGTATTGAACAGTGATAATAAACTGTCCACCAAGTTCAGGAGACATCATTTATTTATCTATTATTATTTTGCATTATCTTAAAGGCTACACACCAGACGTGATGTGACAAGCTGAACTGTGCAGCAGTGGGACAAAATGAACAGAACCTATACTTTTGATAAGTATCTTTCACACCACAGGTGACACGGCGCGGGGAGACACTGGAGTGACGCAAAATAAATAGAACTGAATCCTATTTTTTGTGATTTGCCATGCAACAACTAGGGAATTGACCAATCAGAGAACAGCTTCAATGCTTGTGGTCCAGCAGGGTGAAGCCGTATCCAAAATGACAGAGGAAAAAATAATAGTTGCCGTGGAAAAATACCCAGACGACAAAGCTCATCGCAATTATAAAAAAGACAGAGATTTGAAAGGTAATATATGGCAGTCCATTTCAATGGCACTGGATAAGCCTGATGTGTATGATTTATTGCCATATATGTTGAAATACCATCAGAGAAGGCACACATCATGTTGACGAACATGTACCAGTTTTGATCATAGTTTTGTCAATAGTTTTTTATAGTTTCATTGATCTGTCAGTTTTCTAATCTGTCGCATTGCCTCTGCATAGCTTCTAGTGTGTATGGTCATGTCTCAGCGAAAGTGTCTTGACATCCAACAAAAAAAAATATTGCATCGCATCTGGTGTGTGGCGGCCTTTAAAAATGTTATTTTAGGTCTGACAAATAAAAGGTCAAATGAAAGTTCAATACCTCCAGGCAAAGAAACATTGCCTTCAAAATACTCTGCCACACTGATAATCTGCAATTCTCCCTTTGTTTACCCTTCTGGTTAAGTGGGCGGGACAGTATGAGCTCCCGGCTCCTCCCGACAGACCTTGCCTATCCCACTAATCCTCTTACCATGACAAACCCTTAGCAGGGAATATCACATGAGTCATGCCTTGCTATTGCAGTATGTCTACAAGGATTTGTATACCCCAAACTAGTCACTTAAAACTAAAAGTGATCTTCAACTATCTTCACAACACATTCCTTTACTGAATTGCCAATTGATTGTATACCCAGCCACGGACAGTTTGGCTAAAAAAATATATAGTTAACTTGCTGATGAGTCATTGACGAGTTTTTTTTCGAGAAAAACAATTTGAAAAAATAAAAAAACACGCTCTATTTTATTATACAAAATTGTAATTATACTTTTATTTTATTCACTTATTTTTAATATTATTTTACAAAAAATAATATTCAATAGAGATTCAATACAGAATTTACATATGCTGATATAAGCCTCCACACAGCTAAGCCTCCAGCCCCCACAGAATGAAACTGACACCTGACCTGTACTTTCAAAAGGGCCTGTCTATACAAACCAAGAAACACTGATATTGCATTTTCTTCAGATACTGTAGCCTACTACACTGCTTTGATACTAATGTCTTTCTTTTAATTAATAAAACCATCAAATGGCTATATTAGGTTGAAACACACTTTGTTTTCACTTCACTGGTTTCCTGTGGCCTTTTTTGAAACTCAAAACTGACAGCGCTGTTAACTGGTGCCAAAGCTGGCACAGCAACAAAATTGACTTTTTAAAAGGTGTGCTGAAAACACATGTAAAATTGTATAAAACAATTCATTTGTGGGGTAGATACTTTAAAATCAGATACCCTGAAAATACACTTGATCCCTGCTGCAGGTAACCTACTTCCTTGGGGTCATGAATATAGCGTAGTTAATCCACTCAGCACACGTAATCCCATCAAGACAATTTACTGTACCATGATGTTATGTTGCCAAAGTCAATAATGTTATGATAAACATGAAAATAGGGAGTACATAGTATTAATAGCAGTGGTATGCTATTTTTTTTTCTCTTCTAGTAGCATATTAAAATCAATGAAGCAAAGCATGTGGGCTGCAAAGATATCCCATTCCAGACATTTAAAATGTACTCTAGGATGCAGCTTTTTTATTTGGAATTGATTTTGCTTCTTAAATTATCTGTTGCTCAGGATGGAAAAGTAATGTGCCAAACAAATAGTTATTAAACACTGTTTAGATTTAGGCCAAAACATGTAACATCTGATTATGAGATCACCTCTGAAGATCTGAAGATGGACAACCTGGCTTCTTCCCAACCTTAAGTGTATTCCTAGAATTATTCTAGACTGACAGTTTTATACCAGTCAATGCTTTCCAAACTGCTTGAAGCATGAAAATACTTGTGTATGATATTATTAAGTGCCTCGCGTAATTAATGCATCCAGTTTAGCTGCATCGAAACTGCAGTCACAAAACGGCTTCTATAGGAGAATGGCAAGAATTGGAAAAGTGCCATGACACAGCTGCTGCAGAAACCATTTATAATCTGAACTTTCATTGGAAGTCTCTGGCTATTTTTAGAAAGACGATTTGCTACATTAAAAGACGTATTACCACCATTTTGCAAGGCTAAAAAAATCAGCAGAATTGCCAAACAGCCAAAACTAAAGTGGAGAAGGTAAATGAGAAGAGCTGAACTGAACTGAACAAGGACCAAAACAGAGTGCAGAATAAGTTAAAATATACAGCTACACGTAGCCAACAATACAGTACCCCCAGCATAGCTTGGAAAGAAAATTGGTTTCACATATCAAATGAGTCCCTTCCACCCTCTCAAGTAAACTAATGAGCTGTACCCTTTCTAATGACCTGTCACTTCATACCTACATTGCAAATACTTTTGAATTACTATACGTTCTTGAATTCCACAGGAGTGAAGGGTCCCAGAGTACCATGTAACACTAACTGGCTAACTGAATATATAATGACAAGAATACAAAATTTGCTAAACACTAGAACAGTACAATATTACTGCTTAAAATTAACTTGTACTGGAAAGCAACATCCCTACAGGACCTGTCTGTGCAAACAGATAACCTCTTTGCTTTATCAAGCCCCTCTCAACATATCATGTGGAAAAATCTAATCGTATTTTTTTTATATATTAAGGTTGTTCACATTAACATAATATGAAAGCCGACATCATTGGGATACTGTATACTGTATATTTACCAAGGTCTTCACTCAAAAGTGTCTTGATATTGCTACAAAACTGGTAGTAGCAGACAGTTCATTTAAGGACTTAAAGGTCCACTCCCTCTTCTAGGCGGTATTGCTTTGCTGCTTTTAATAAACTAATCTAATCTACTTTCAAGTAAAACAAGTCTCAGCTTAGTCCACATCAGAAAACCACTAAAAGATGTTGACAACATTAATATGCTAGTGCAAAGAATGACTGGATGAAAGCCAGAAGCTTGCACACCAACCAACCACCAGACCAGCAAAGGGAGGTCAACACCTTTACAAAACCTACTAAGTTGTCTTTTAAAACATATTAAAAGCAAGGCCAGGCTCTGTGGCATTTAGCCTTCTTTAAGTCCTATTTTTTATCTTTTTTGCACTTGATTTACTTGTTGACTTAAGGTATTCATAAAAATAGAATTGCAAGCAGTTTTTGAAAGACGCAAGACATGTTTCCAAGGAAAAGCACTGCCAAATGACAAGCAAGAAGTGTCTCTAAAAAGCAAGAAACATCTCGTGGGAAAGTTTGGCTATACTCCATAGAATGCACTAGAAAAAAAGGAGAAGGGTTAAAACATGAAGCATGCTCAGAGAGAGAGAGAGACAGAGACAGAGACAGAGACAGAGACAGAGACAGAGACAGAGACAGAGACAGAGACAGAGACAGAGACAGAGACAGAGACAGAGACAGAGACAGAGAGAGAGAGAGAGAGAGAGAGAGAGAGAGAGAGAGAGAGAAGCATAATTACAAAACTATTCTTTTTATTTTTTATTTTTTGCAGCTTAATTATTTATGTAGCAAACTGGAAACTAATCCACAGTTTCCTCAATCGAAGTGATTGAGGAAACCGTTCTATTAAAAGGTATACAAATTTCTGGCAGATGAATTTAAGACACAAAGCCTTGCCCTGCTTGACAAAGGCTGGTTACACTACACTTTAAATCCCAGATCATGTATATGTACTGGCCTGGTACAGTCTATATGTTGTGTTATGAACTGTATATGAAGCTTGCACATGCTTTCGATTACTATTTTTTTGACTAGCTATAATTAGTGTGTAGATCGATTACTGGGGATTGTCACCAAGACAAAATGTGTGCAGTGTGGAGTCAACTGAGGTTGCAGCATCACACAATTGGACCGACAGCATGCCCAGTAAAATATAAATTCAGCAAATACCTAGCATTTATAAAGCTGCTGTCATTGTTACTCACCCAGCTAGTTCTTAATTGTATTATTACTTGTACTGTGATACTTGAAATGTATTTGCTTACGATTGTAAGTCGCCCTGGATAAGGGCGTCTACTAAGAAATAATTAATAATAATAATTATAATAATTATTATTATAATTATAATTATTTTTATTATTATATTATTATTATTATTATTATTATTATTATTATTATTATTATTATTATTATTAATAATATTAATAATATTAATAATAATAATATTAATAATAATAATAATAATAATAATAATAATAATAATAATGCCAAGGCAATTGATAAACATGTTGCCTATTCAGGTGTCATAGCTGTGCCCAAAGCAATTTTGTTGAGACTTTGTTTTTTCCTTTGTTTACACATTAGATTTGGGGGTTGGGGTGATGGGATAAAAGCCTCTCTCAGTTGCAAGTCATTCAGTATTTCTCAGGACATAGAAGAAACCACTGAACATCAACACCGTCTCAATCAATTGTGAAGGGCTAATAAAACACAAGAGCTAGTAAAACACTCCAAGGTAATGTACAGTACAGTACCATAGTACCACCCGGAATATAACATGAGAAAATCTAAGAATATATCTGTGTACCAGATGTCCTGTCTCCATACAGCAGAAACAACTCATCTTAGCCAAGCTTTTAATAAACAAACAAAAAAAAAAAAGTCATATATGGCAGCCATATTAGGTCAGAGGTTAAAGACACAGTGTTTATAGAACCCTCACAGGGAAGCTTATTAATGAGTCAACATGTACAGCTTGGCATCTGCAGATACGACATGAGTAATAAATGTACATTGTAATAGTGCACTGTTCTATAAAACAAAACATCCCTGCAGCCAAACAGTGGAATGTCAATTCAGAATTGCGTGTGCAAGAGGAAGCAAATACGACTAACAAACCTTGTACAGCAAATATCGTAATTAAAATTGACCAAGTGAATCACAGAATAAAGCTTTACTAAATTTAAGCCAGTATCATAAGGCAAAGCAGACCATCAACAGTAAGCTACAGTGCATTTGTCATTGTAAAGTACCCTCCTCCTGGCCCTAAATGCATGTCAATAAGCAAAGTCCTACTGTACATTATGCACATGTCCATCTTGCACCAGCAAACACAGATTTAAGGCGAGTTTTGCACTTTGCTTAGCCTTTAATTTATTCACACACTTAGACAAGGCTTCCCAGATGCTCAGTCACTGCAGATACATTCAAAGATGTCAGAAATGCAACACTTTTCTCGCGTTGAGCAGTCTCATAGTCCCTCCACATAAAACACACTGACAGCTTGATTAACCTACACAAACAAAATCTTACAAACACTCCACTTTAACCTTTCCCTAAAAGATTTCAGAATAGTCCCGATGTGCTCACAGCAAAGAATTATTTTTTTTCTATTCAAAATATAATTTTACTGCTGAGGATTTCAGAATGCATAAATATCAGAATGCACCTAAATTTACAATACTTAAACATCCAAGTCGCCAACTGAATTTAAAGACACAGTTCCTTTGTGTGCACTTGTTCAGTATGTTTTACATAATGTCAAATGTCACACAGTTTCCTTACCTGTATAAAACACATGATAGTACAATTACTGACACACTCAAAATATAACCTGGCAACAGGCTACAACACTAGTTACTGAAGTAACTTCTTTCAGCAGTTAACCATAAGGCACTTGTATTTCATATCATAAGGGAAATAAAAGGGTTATAAGCGGATTAGTATTCTGGTAGAATGTTGTAGCTGATCTTTAAATAAGGAAAAAACTGTTACAAACTGAAACAAATCGTATACAGCAATTGCCATCTGGCTATGCCACTGTAATATTAAAGGTTAGGAATTAATTACATATGTATTTTATTGTTTTTATACAGTAGGACATAGCAATCCACAAATAAATGTTCCAACCAATGATCTTTATCCCTAGACACACTTACTTAACAACCATGTGTATCCAGATACAGTAAAACCTGTCTAATATGGCGTTTGGGACTGCAATTGTGCCGTATTAGAGTGTGTGTTCTAATAATATACTATACTGTATACCGCTTTATTGGCGGTTTTGATTGGATCGCCAATAATTCTTCCACCAATCAAAGTGTGGCATACAGTGAGTGATCCCGGCCTCTGACAGACTGGAATGCAGCACAGGTTAAAGAAACGCTGGGCAAGGGAAAGAATGTGTCGGATGTCAAAGTGAATATGAGAATGGCAGTTTGATGAAGCCAATTGAAAAAATTAAAAGCAGACCGGACATTTACATCAATGAATTTAGGAAATCTGGAATTTATGTGCGATCAGGAACTCCGAGGCAGTGTAAATTGCCCCTGCTATTGTGGTACCACTGTTTTTTATGTTACACAGTTGTTGTTTTTTTTTTTTTTTTAATTAAGTACTGTAACAGCCAAAATAGTTTACTCCGGACTTATTAGAAAGTCTGTAACAAAAGCAAATTTGCTTTGGATTTGTATTGTCGTTGTAGATACTACTATTACTATTAAGACACACACCGTGCAGGTATCGCAACGTCCCTAAACAATATGTTAAAATAAATTTGTTCTGCACCATATAAAAATGGGTTTTGCCAGTGCTTGCTAGTCTATTAACTAGTTTTAAATTGAAAGAAATTTGGTTTAGGCTTTATTGTTAAAGTTTTCACACGTAGCAATACTGTCCTACAATTACTAAATTATCCACTGTGTTATGTTAGTGAACCAGAGCTACATTTTAAAACTGAAAGTTAGCAAATGCCTATCGTTAAAGTGTACTGCAGCTACTAATCCTTTCCAATTACCTTCCTTTCCAATTACCAACATGGTATCTTAAAATTAAGGACTATATAACAATAATGAGCCTGTAACTCATTTTTAGAAGGCCTTCTTTGTTCTTATCTAAGTTGCTGCAGTGACATTGTAGATGCTATAACGAGTTACTGTAAATGAGATACTGTTTTAGAAGACCGACTTCATTAAGTAAACATGCATTTGAATGGTTTTTAAATTAAAAGTAAAAATACAAAACTGTGGCATTTTTCTTTGTGAACGTGCTAAGTGAAAAACGGCAATTCAAAAACCGTCAAAATCTACCAAGGTAGCAAATCCGCAGAATTTAATACCAGCCAAAATTTCCCGTTATACGGTACCTAAAAAATAAAAAGGAGGAAACAATGCCAAAGAAATGTGAACACTTACAAAAAAATGTAAATAAACTGCATTCCTATACATACAGTACTATACATAATATAATAAATAATAACAATAATCTTTATTTTTATATATTGCCTTTCATAGTGGACCACCATCACAAAGTGCTTTACAAGATACGAGACTAGGGTGTGTGAACTATGCATCAGTTGCAGAGTCACTTACAACAAAGTCTCACCCGAAAGACAGAGCACAAGGAGGTTAAGTGACTTGCTCAGGGTCACACAACGAGTCAGTGGCTGAGCTGGGATTTCAACCGGGGACCTCCTGGTTAAAAGTCTGTTTCTTTAACCACTGGACCACACAGCCTCCTATATAATAAATACAATGCCGTAACAAAATATTTAACTGTTGTTAGCCTGTTTAAACCTTTCCCATTGACACTGTTCATACCTGTATGTGGGATTCAGGCACTTTCTGCAGGCATTCAGGTTTTCTCTGTGTTGCTTTTAAGTAGGCATGTTTTCTTATCAGAATGTCAAATAGTTTGCATTGCAATTTTGAATTTTTTACTTCATTCTTTATTTTGGTTTTGGTAAACATTCAGCTTTTTTGAAAAGCGCACATTTTCTTTCATTTCAATAGGGATTTGATCATTTAACTAACAGTAGTCAAAGTTATATTTCCATATTCTTACAGTTACTAGACTGCTGTGATAATTAAACTTGTGTCCTGAATTAAAACAAAGTTCAGGGCAGCACCATCATTTTGATTTAATCCAGGACCTTGTCACGGCCAAGCAGCAATAGGTTTTGAAAACAACTTTCAAGAGGGATCTAAAAAGAGTTACCAGATTGTTTGTTTTATCCAGCAGGAAGTGCATTTTGGGACGCATGCAATACAGTACAGTAATCGCAGAGCAGAGCTTGTCCTCAACTTTTAGTGTTGTTTACAAGGAGCACAATCATTTTGTTATGTATTCCACACTGAGAAACGCCACAAAAAGCTATATTGCAATTGCAAAATATTATATTAATAGGAGCTTCTGTATTTACAGTTCACAGTAATGCAGACCCTTTGCAAGCACTTGCAGAATTAACCAGTCTAATTTTGTTCACCTCAATTTAGTTCTCTGCTTCCAACTTACACCTTTATATAGGAACACTCCACTCAGTTGCCAATGGCAACATGCATTGTTAGCCATAGCTAGGCCTTGTGTGTTATTTTTAGTCAATGTCTTGCTATACACTGTAGGGCAGAACTGCAGATACACCTCACATGTTGAGAAGCAATATTTGATTAAATATAGGCTAGCTCTAGCCCAGAACCTTCTATTCCTCTATTGGTGAAACACCTGCTTTCATGCCCAACAACAGCAGTATACAGTATCTTCCGTCACCACAGTGTACACTGGCTTGTCACAGTGCTGTGCTTTTTCCTTCCTAACAATGGTGCAAACTGGAAACCCCTCAAGCTGCTTTCAAAAAATGGGATGGATGTCAGCTTACTTTAGTAAATGTAAAACAAACAAACAAACAAACAAACAAACAAACAAACAAACAAACACAAAACATACATACATACACACACTACAACGTGGCTAACTGTGGTATCACATTTGCCAGGAGAATATGTGTGTTGCACATTAAAGTGAAAATTCTTCTCCATTAGTGGAGATAAAAAACAAAAATAATTATTACAAAAGGTTACAGCATATAATGATTGATAACAAATGATGCAACTAGGTGTAATCACATGCTATCATACTGCAGTTTTAAATCATAGAACGACACGTTTGCCATGTCTAAAACCAAGGTTGTGCAATTTTTGAACAAAACTTGTTGTCCAAGGGACAAATTGCTATAAAAATCTACTTGCCCCCTCCCTGTCGCACAAAACACAAACAAAAAAGTAGAATATAAAACTTGTAGGACTTTAGTTTTATTTAACAGTGAACATAATCAATCAATTAGTAATTAACAGGAGCGGATCTAGTCTTGTAGCTTGACAGGTTCACTAAATTCTTCAAGATACATAAAAGGTTCCCTGTGACCCCACCTCACCTCAACAAATTTATAACATACTTTAAGGAAATGTTCCCTTCAGTGCAGTTTGGAACACATTTGCTAGTAAATTTAAGTAACATACTAATACATCTATAATAAGCAATACTAGAGTTATTCAAATATAAAAATAGCTTCTGTCTGGTTTTTTCCACTTTTTCTATAAGCTGAATTCAACTCCTGATGTACAGAAATCATTGCCAACTATTACTGCTGCTTTGTGGAATTCTGGTTTTTCTTGACGTTCTTTCAGTTTTGTAACTGCAGAGCCCCAGATTTTTAAAAGGTCAAGTTTTTTTTAAACAGTGTAGAACATTTTACAGCTATTTTTCCTAATCTAACATCTTGTCCCATGATGGCTAACTGGACCCTGATGGCTTTTTTTTTTTTTTTTTTTTGGAAGGGCAACATTCTTTCCCTGCACTACTCTCACTGAAAAAGAAATACATAAACACAATTAGTCTATTTTATTTTTAAAAAAATAATAAAATATTTTACAGACAATCTCATATATAAGCATTTCATTTCTATCATTATAAACATATTTGACAATCTTCATGTTTTAATAGTTAAAAAAATGGATGGATTGTGCACATCCAACAAATAACTAATATCACCTTTTCAAATCTAGTAAAAAAAAAAAAAAAAAGGTTTTAAATATAGCATTTAAATAAAAATAAAAAAATATGGTAAATAGCAAAGTAGGGCTGGGGCCAAATCAAAACTTTGACAACCCTCTAATTGCAATTAACAAAACTATATTTAATAGTGTTTTCTTTTCATGAGTAGAAGAAATTATTTTTTCTAATCCGCAAATACCTTAGCGACTATGGTGTCTTTGTTTTTTCGTAACTTTACTATATTGCAGCATTTAAATGCCAGGTTCGTGTAATAAGAAAGCAGCATGACTTATTTGCTAATCTACAAAAACATGTAAATAATACCTTAAGTTTAAAAGATCAGTCTGTGCCTTAACAGAGGCTCTCGCTCTCAGGCAGCCATTTTTGGATTTCTTTGTAACCAAAAGAAGATCGGCTTCTTCCACAGCTAGCCAATCAGAAGTGATAGGGGTGGGACGTACACTTTTTAAAATGTTTGTATGTATGTGCTAGACTTCTGCAATTCTGTTTTCAGAAACTTGCGTTGCTCTCTAGAAATATACCCAGAGTGTCTTTATAGCAACAGAACAAACATAGGAAAAATAAATAAATAAAAACTACTTGTCCGACGGGCAAAGCATAACAGCAAAACTTGTCCGTCACACAAATCTTGTTGTCCCGGGCACCAGGCGATACGAATTGCACACCCCTGAAAATGCAAAGCCATTTTGCCTTCCATGTTTACAGTACATTTTACATTTTTATTTTTTTATAAAAAGCATGAAGTTAAAAATGCTTGTATCCAAGTAAAATATCTTGCAGGATGCGCCCTATAGCCTGGAGATCGCAGGTTCGAATCTGTGTTGTCCTCCGGTATTATAGGTCTGGTGGCTTCGCTGTGGATCAGCAGTGTGAAAAGTGATGGATTGGCAGGAACACGTTTCGGATGACGCGAGTCGCCGGGGGGTTGCAGCGGTGAACTGGGATAAAAATAATAATTGGGCATTCCAAATTGGGGAGAAAACCAGGGTAAAAACCATTGGCGATGACTAAATTTTTTAAAGAAAAATAAATAAATAAAATATACTGATGCACAAAAGAAACGCAACACTCAGGTCTATGGATTTAATCAAATATTTTAAACAGATATCAAACAAAATCACAAAAAATGTGAACAAAAATACAGATCAAAGAATCAAGTTTTTAGTATGAAATGTGACACACTTTTAAAATGAAAACATTAAAGTTAGTATCGGGTATGACCTCCCTGAGCATTAGCAATCCTGGCACCGTTGACGCACAGACCTGATCAGCCTCTGGATAGGCTGCTGTGAGATGTTCCGCCACTCTTCCTGTGCAGCTGCAGTCAGCTGGTGAAGGTTGGTTGGTCATGGTTGTCTCTGTGAATGGCAATGGCGATTTGGTCCCATAGATGTTCTATTGGACTCCGGTCAGGAGAAAAAAAAGATGGCCACGGCAAGACCTCGACATTGTTTTCTTGAAGTCGTGCAACTGTAATCCTAGTACTGTGTGGTCTTGCATTGTCCTGCTGGAAAATCGACACTTCTGGATTGGCTTGTAGATAGGGATGTCACAGTATACCGGTTTTACAGTAAACCGTGGTATAAACTGCCACGGTTTTGAAACCACAACCACTTTTCTATACCATGATATGGGCACTTTTTTTTATTCACCGTTTGTCTATCGGTGAGCCACTGTGTTCATTAGAACTAACTAATGAACACAGACATCTCAAGTTCTGAAAACTGCCATGCATGAGATTATCCATGTAGGCTATTAAATAAGTGATGTCATGTTTAATATAAACCGCCCTACTAAACAATGATCGCTAGCAAATGTGATTGTCCACAAATACTCAAATATCAGCAAGAACAAGACACTAACTTTTCATCACTGCCTTCCTATTAATTTACCAAACCAAAGAAGTAACAGTAGCTATTATCTATTTTATCGGTCAAGAGAAACACAGTAAGCACACACCAATGCAGAGAATCAAAAAGTTTGTTTACTACTATATAACTAAGTCTAAGACGCTACAGGCATTTGTATTTTTATTTTAAACGGTATTGTAAAGATGTTGCAGTCTCCTTGAGTTGATAGTGTTGTAGGAATTTTGGTTTTATGTATTCAAAAATTAATACAATTTTATTCCCATTTAAAAAAAAAAAAAAAGTCCCCTAGATGCCGCTTAACTTTGCAACTGTGTCATACCCAACTTAACTTTTCTTCTTTCCTTTGTGTTCGTTGCTGTTAACATGCAGACCAAAAAAAATAAAAAAATAATTTGCAGGCGCCGTCTTCTCCTCATTAAGTTTTGCACTCTGCTGAGATCAGTGGGTGGGCGCTGCATGTCTTAAAAGGCACTCAATTGGCTATTGCTAGGTAACACTTTGGTTCTCTTAACTAATAGGATGCCATCCAAACTGATAAAGATGAAGAGGGTATTCAGTTGCAGGGGTCACATCCTTACCCCCTATCGTTCCAGACTGAGTCCAGAAAATGTTCATATTTTGGTGTTTCTCCACAGTAATTTAAAATAAAAAAGCAGCATTATTTTGCTGAGCCAGTGTGAGCTGGAGTGAACACTACTTCCAGTTAGGTAGTGCCTGATAGAACTGTAAGTACCAGTGTGTTGTATTTGTTTTAAAACTTTAATTTAAAGTTTCTTATTAAAAAATTACTTGACTTGAGTGTATTTCTTTAAATAGCCATTTAAAAACGGATTACAAAAAAATGACATTATACCGTGGTACGACAATAACCATGGTATATTTTTTGATACCGTGACATCCCTACTTGCAGGAATGGAAAAACTGTTGCCTCAAGGACTTCGTCAATGTATCGCTGAGCAGTAAGGTTGCTCTCAATCTGCATCAAAGTTGTTCTTGTGTTAAAGGAGGTGTTAAATTCCTCCCCACATCATCACACTTCCACTACCCCACTGGTTGGCTTGAACAACACAGTCAGGTCTGTCAAGGGCAAAACGGCATTCATCGATGAATAAAACAGTCCACCACTCTCTCTGCCGCCACCTCAGATGTTCTCTGGCCCACAGAAGACGGCGATGTCGTCTCTCAGCTGTCAACATGTTATCCCTGAACGGCCTCCGAGCATGCAAATCATTTTCATGCAGACGGCGAGCTACAGTCATTCTGCTGATGCGCGGGTTATTTCTTCTTGGAATTTCTCGTGCTGTAGCTACTGCCATCTGAAAACAATTACACAGATGGATCAGTTGGATGTGACGGTCCTGGCCCGGTGTGGTGACCCTCTGCCTTCCAGGACATGGCCTGTACCTCACAGAGCCGGTTTCCTGGTTTCTCTGGACTAGTATTTGTTATCCCAAGGAACAATACTACTGAAATAATCAACAAACCTATCTGCTCACTATTTAAAATGTAAATAACATTATGTATGTGCCCAATTAGCTATTGATGTAAAACTTAAGACTGTTGCGTTTTCATTGTGCAGTATATATAGGTTATTCAGAATCACAGGTGTTTACATGACTGAAATGAGGCTTAGCTGATCTGTTTGTCAATAATCTCTATGGTACTTGAGTTTTGTGCAAGCCCACCTGGTCACCAAGAGGACAATTTACACGCGACTACTGTAGCTCAGCAACACATTACATCAGTGTAAGAAACATTGCACTGCCATGCATTTTATGAGTGGAGACATTTAAAATAATGAAATGCTAAAATTGCATCCAAAAGAACTTCTACACCTAAAACATTCCATTTAGTACTGATACAGGTTACCCTCACCAGCTTTAAACAATACATTCCCAGTACATTTCATAGAAACTAAAATAAGAGCCTTATTTCATCAAAATCAGATTTGTTCGAAGATACTGTATACCATAGCCTTCAAATGCTAAGTGAGTCAGGACAGCATTATGATTTCACTTTATACCACTCACAGCAGCATGAAAATGTAATATTTCAGTAACATTTACATGCGAAAGCTGCTCTTAAAACTGGAAGGTGTGCAATTTAAAAATAAAAAAAGAACTTGATAACACATAATTCAAACCCACTCCTTCATGACCTGACAAACAGGTAGAAGAGGCAACCCTTGTACTGTAAAGGGTATTCTTAGTAAACATCTTCTATGTGAAAAGAACCATAGAAGATCACGAAAGGTAAAGCTTTTATTATAACTACCCTCCCACGAAACTGGTTACATGTCCCTATTGGGACAAAACCTTATACTTTTCAATGTTCTTGGAAGCCCACAGCAAGCTTTTATTTTAGGTTTGTGTTGTTCACTAAGTGAATAGTGTGGAGGGGGTGGGAACCTCTTTGAACACTGCATGTTATGTTCAGAGTCTCATGACACTTGAAAACTTGCAGCCTCAGCTGTCTTTTAAATACCTCCTGTTTATGTACAGCTCAGCATAATGTGCTTCCAAAACATTGGTACAGCTTAAAAATGGAATGAGCACTTTCAGTGATTTTTGGGGAACACCCTAATTTCCCTATTGTATAATGATTCTCAATATCAGGGTCTTTTATTGCAGTACTTACTCAGCACCCAACATTGAATGGACAGTAGAGGCAAAATAGATAGAAAATCAGTTGCTGGGAGGAAGGGTGGTCAATTAAAAAAAAAACAAAAAAAAAAACAAAGAATAGTCATTGCAACAACAGTGCTCACAACATAATGCCCCAATACAGTAGTGAAGAGGCAAGCAAGTCAGTTCCTCCTAAAGGGGTCAATTTCATGCGATTTCACTGCCAGTGTACATGCTGTAGTTCTCCTACAGACATTTAAATGTGAAGAATAATTTCACTGTATCTACTGCACAACAAGTACAGAACAATGGCACTAAACCATAAGGGTGTGATATTCAATACAGTGCAGACAAGTACAATATACTTTTACGTTGTTTAATCTATACAAACAGATGAATCAGCATGCAGACATATAGTAAATAGTACGATACAATATAAAAGGCATGACTGGTATTGCTGGGAACCTCCTCAGTGTTTTTAGAAGAGTCCCTCCCAGTCCTACTGTACTGTAGATTACTGCACACATACCCAGATGAATTCCAAGGGAAAGTACACAATACTATAGACTGGCAACCACTCTGTATGCAATCATATTCAATACAATGTCTGAAAAATACTTGGGGATACAAAGTCACCTGACTGACCAAAAGTTAAAAAAAAAGATACAGCAGGCAGGCAAGGTTGACAAATTCATACAAACTCATTTGAGGGGATGCATAAAAATGATGTAATTTAGTACCTTGCATTTAAATACTGACTGTCCGAGCATTTAAAACTAATTTCTCTTAAGGTCCTTTAACAGACACTAAGAATGTTCTACATATGTCAACAGAAGATTTAGGACAGCAATAGTTCACCCACTCTGCACTAAAAATAAATGAGGGGAGAATGAAGTTCCTTAAACAGCATTCTTAATAATACAGCAATATTAATAATTTTCACTTTGTGACAGATCTAAGAAATGCAGAGGAGTTATGAACATACCTGTACTTTGGAACAAAATGTATGAACCTTAATCTCAGGAATAGAACCCTTTGGTGAAAATTATGATCCATAATTATATATTTAACAACAAATGGTATGAAACTCACGTTAAACTGATAGATAGAGATATCTATCTATCTATCTATCTATCTTATTGTCCAAAGTGATATAAATATACCAGTAGTGGTGTTATGCTTATATGTCATAATACACATTTTTATAAGTCTGTTAAATGTTTGTATACAGTCCTATTCTATTCATTCAAAAGCCATTTAGTATTGCAGTGTAACACAGGCCTTTGTTCCTCTCCCCTAGACAGTAAAATCAGTCCAATACTGCATTTACCCTAGAAATGCTACAAACATACAGGCCTTCTATAAGCTCTGAACTTCTGTTCTTCCTATTCTGTGGTTATACTGCACACTAGAAATGTTGTTTGCAGTCTGAATCACTAATACTGTAGGTAATGGTAAGCAATAATTAAGTAATTTATTACAATATGTTTTACAATTTGCATTCACCCCAGGTTTGTTAAAACCCAAAGGAAGTTCAGCAGTGTATGGTGTATTGATTCTCTATATAGAAGTCTGTAAAATATTTTAGAATATACTACAATATTGTTATCCAAATATCCATAATGTAGTAATGTAATTTACTAGTAGTATTGTATAATGCATTGTGCTGTGCTATTTTTTTGGGGTTCTTTTTGTAAGTACTTAAAGCAAAACACATTTCTTTACCCCCAAAAAAGTACTTAAAGGGCTTGGCAAACGCCTGTTGTCTTGATTCCTGTCAAATGGGAATCATAGAAAATACCCATGCAAAGTTCCATCAAATTCAGAACATTACTCAAAATATAGCTAGAAAATAATAGGAACAAAACACTGTGTATAGCCACCTCCACTGTAAATTAACCTCCCATTACATACTGTACTTGTATTGAATTCCCTTCAAACTTCAACCATTTTGGCTTCTTACAGTAGGCCTACATTCCAATTAATGATGCATTCTCATTATAAAACTATACCGGCACTAGAAGACCAAAGGTAAGATCTGTACAGACATTGACTTCAGGCCAGCATGGCGTTTATAATGGCATTTTTATTCAGCATCTAAACTATTTCTCACATAACTTAACGGTGTTAAAAAGTAGTTTTCTAGCCACTTTATACAGCAAGCCACAAGGTTCTCCTGGGTCACTAACATTTGTAAAATAAAGATTTTGTTTACCAACCGAATATTTACTTCTAAGAATCCTATAATTTGTAAATGTTGTTCTTCTTAAAATATAATGCAGACAAACATCCATAGGGTTGTGCTAAATTGGCATTATATTGTCAAATGCAAATGAAAGAAAAAAGCCTCTGTATATAACTGAATCATTAAGGCTCTCAACAGCAAATCTTATTGGAACCACCATCAATGCGAGAAATAAAATGCCTGGCTCCCAAGGTCAGTGATATAAGGTTACTGGCAAGTACGCTTAAACAGTAAGAGGATTGTATCATAATTAAATGGGTTTTTTTCAGGCTGTACCGGAAGTAAAATGCAAAGCCAAAAAACAAATAATTGTGAAACGATGCATAAAACTTCAATCCAATAAAGTGGAGTTTTCTACAAGGTGCTGTCTACTTAACAAAGGACCTGTGGTCTATAATTAGAGTTTCTGTTTTTCAGGTTTTATTAAATTGCATTTTTCGGTGCTTATTGTTTTGCTATTTGAGTTGGGTTTTTTTTGGGGGGGGGGGGGCTTTCGCTTTTTATATACTGTATGAAATTGTTTTCGGTTACTTTACAAAATACTTGTGTGGATTTTTTCTGTCAAAATATGAATAGTAACTCGACAATACTTGCACACTTAATTTGTGCCTTCTTTCCTTTGCTGTCTTCCACAACAAAATCCTTATGGGTACGAGCACATTCTTCGGGGTTTTTATGTGTAGGCATTTTTTTTTACATTTCGCCAATTCTGTTTTAAATCCTCTGTATCTTAACTGTAATCCATCTTTAAATCCCGCGAACAAGCCTCCATTCCTAATTGTAATCTCGTTTTAAATCTCGCAGGTGGAGTCTCCAACAGAAATGTAGGAATTTGCTGTCACTCAGTAGTTGGGGTGGGTTTAAAGTATTCAGAACGAATCAATGACAGATACAAGTCAGGAAGGAGGGACATTGCTGACCTGCACTGGGAAGGTAGGTTTTTATTTATTTATTTATGTATTTATTTATTTATTTTCCGGTGTTTATTGGCGATCTGATTCAAACATTCAAAATCCTAAAAGGTATAGACAATGTCAACCCGGGGGACTTCTTTGACTTGAAAAAAGGACCAGGGGTCATAAATGGAGACTAAAAGGGGCATTCAGAACAGAAAATAGGAGGCACTTTTTTACACAGAGAATTGTGAGGGTCTGGAACCAACTCCCCAGTAATGTTGTTGAAGCTGACACCCTGGGATCCTTCAAGAAGCTGCTTGATGAGATTCTGGGATCAATAAGCTACTAACAACCAAACGAGCAAGATGGGCTGAATGGCCGCCTCTCGTTTGTAAACTTTCTTATGTTCTTATATACAGGTTTAACTTTGTTTTGTTGTGTTCCAGGGCGGGGGTATTGTTTATCGGTTAAAAAAATCAGAAGCCCTATCTATAATCAATGTGGGTAAAGTTAAAGAGCTACAAGTAGTTTTTTTTTTTAATGTTTTTAATTACACTAACCGTTGAGAAAATAGTGCCCAGTTAAGCCGTTTCAAGATTAAGTAAGTCTCTTTAGATATTTACAGCCCAAAACTCATATTAGGTGACTATGACCCTTCATAAAACATATGGTAATGTAAACTTCTTATTTGTCATAATATCTAACAAATGCTCAGCAGTATTCTAACCATATGGTAACAGTTCATTTTATGTTTATTCAGGAGTTGAGCCAATGGCAAGATGAGTTCATAGAATCAATGCAAGTATGGTACAACATGAACATCCATACCATTCACCTTCAGACCTGGAGCAACCTTCCCCTACACAGTAAGCTGTGCTTTTAACTAACTCACTTTTGACTTACAAAAATTGATTGGTTTAGCTGTCCATGTTTTGAAGAATTCTTACAAAGACAGAATACTTTGCACACTTGCAGTACAGTAACTGGTAAAAACTGAGAATACAGAACTGAAGCACAGTACACAAATGATAAAATAAGCACAAGCATTTCCTTTCTGGTGTTCAATTTTCCTTGTGCAAGTGTAACATGTATGTGCCTTTTCTTCCACAACCAACTCCTATCTCGGCATCACAGCGCTGGGCTCTTCCTTACCCTGACCTGGCTACTGTCAAACCTGCTCTGGGCAACAATCTAGACAATCACTCATTGGCAAATCCGACTTCCTCCAGTACTGCAGTTCTTTGCCGAGTCCCCCCATCTGATCATGTGGTAATCTCGCATTACAGGCCTGGGGTGCCTAATCCAATAAAGCTTGTGCACCTTTTTCATCAATAGCATAAATATATAATAACCTATCCAGTATATCAAATCAAACTGTGGCCATGCTACATGATTACTTGCATGAACATCCCTGGACTTAAATTAAATTAAATTTTTATTTATTTATTTATTTATTTATTTATTATACAGCGCTGGAAAAAATTAAGAGACCACTGCAAAATTATCAGTTTCTCTGGTTTTACTATTTATAGGTATGTGTTTGGGTAAAATGAACATTTTTGTTTTATTCTATAAACTACTGACAACATTTCTCCCAAATTCCAAATAAAAATATTGTCATTTAGTGGCATTTATTTGCAGAAAATGACAACTGGTCAAAATAACAAAAACGATGCAGTGTTGTCAGACCTCGAATAATGCAAAGAAAATAAGTTCATATTCATTTTTAAACAACACAATACTAATGTTTTAACTTAGGAAGAGTTCAGAAATCAATATTTGGTGGAATAACCCTGATTTTCAAGCACAGCTTTCATGCGCCTTGGCATGCTCTCCACCAGTCTTTCACATTGATGTTGGGTGACTTTATGCCACTCCTGGCGCAAAAATTCAAGCAGCTCGGCTTTGTTTGATGGCTTGTGACCATCCATCTTCCTCTTGATCACATTCCAGAGGTTTTCAATGGGGTTCAGGTCTGGAGATTGGGCTTGCCATGACAGGGTCTTGATCTGGTGGTCCTCCATCCACACCTTGATTGACCTGGCTGTGTGGCATGGAGCATTGTCCTGCTGGAAAAACCATCCTCAGAGTTGGGGAACATTGTCAGAGCAGAAGGAAGCAAGTTTTCTTCCAGGACAACCTTGTACTTGGCTTGATTCATGCGTCCTTCACAAAGACAAATCTGCCCGATTCCAGCCTTGCTGAAGCACCCCCAGATGAGTCCAATTTTCAGCTTTGCCCAACACCTGGTCGTCTAATGGTTAGACAGAGACCTGGAGAGGCCTACAAGCCACAGTGTCTCGCACCCACTGTGAAATGTGGTGGAGGATCGGTGATGATCTGGGGGTGCTTCAGCAAGGCTGGAATCGGGCAGCTTTGGCATGAATCAAGCCAAGTACAAGGTTGTCCTGGAAGAAAACTTGCTTCCTTCTGCTCTGACAATGTTCCCCAACTCTGAGGATGGTTTTTCCAGCAGGACAATGCTCCATGCCACACAGCCAGGTCAATCAAGGTGTGGATGGAGGACCACCAGATCAAGACCCTGTCATGGCAAGCCCAATCTCCAGACCTGAACCCCATTGAAAACCTCTGGAATGTGATCAAGAGGAAGATGGATGGTCACAAGCCATCAAACAAAGCCGAGCTGCTTGAATTTTTGCGCCAGGAGTGGCATAAAGTCACCCAACATCAATGTGAAAGACTGGTGGAGAGCTTGCCAAGGCGCATGAAAGCTGTGCTTGAAAATCAGGGTTATTCCACCAAATATTGATTTCTGAACTCTTCCTAAGTTAAAACATTAGTATTGTGTTGTTTAAAAATGAATATGAACTTATTTTCTTTGCATTATTCGAGGTCTGACAACACTGCATCGTTTTTGTTATTTTGACCAGTTGTCATTTTCTGCAAATAAATGCTCTAAATGACAATATTTTTATTTGGAATTTGGGAGAAATGTTGTCAGTAGTTTATAGAATAAAACAAAAATGTTCATTTTACCCAAACACATACCTATAAATAGTAAAACCAGAGAAACTGATAATTTTGCAGTGGTCTCTTAATTATTTTTTTTAATAATGCAGTCTTTTTTAGCTGATGCTGCTAATGATGCAAGCAATGACATCAGCGTCAAAATCACTTGCCCCAGAATATGGGTTAGACTGCAGTTATAATTAACTCTTTGTGGCTACTTTCTAATGGCCTGCAGACTTTAACTACCAATTAATCAGTTAATTAACCAATCAATTTGTACACATATTATGTAGCAACAAAAATATAAAATGTTTATTTAAATGTGTAAATGTATAAAACGTGTTTAAATGTAGCGATATATACATATACATGTATATTTAAAAATAGAAAAAAAGATAGATAAATCACATCGCATTTTGATTCCAATTCTGGCTTTAAGAACTCTGACAAACCCTTCTCACACCAAGAGGCATGCTGTGCCTTTGAAACTCAATCCCTTCTTGATCTCCCTGTATGATCAATAAATTTTACATCTTTACTTGCATGTCACAGAATTAATTACTAACGTTCCGTGAATACATTTGTTGTCAGTTGAACTGATCCAAACCGTTGGGAATCGTAACCCTCAGATACAGACATCCAGCATTCTCACCAGCCAGCAGCTATGCAACAAAAGACTTCTGGGAAATCAGCTGCCAGACATTTTTTTGCAACACTTAAAACAGTTATCTAAACAAAGCAACCTACAACGGAGATAACTGGCTTTCGTATGTACAATTATGGGAAGGTGGACAACTTGCTAGCAATCATGGTTTTCAAAGCTGGTACACGCAATATGGATGACATGTTTTAAGGCTCCAGGGAATCACAGATCAGGGCCAATGACAAAAAAATATCATGGACCTGTAGGTCTGGAAATGCGAGAGTATCTGACCAAGATTCTGGCCTTCTAGTGAATTATTACCCAGGCACTTAAAATAAAACAGAGCAATATTTTCATGGCTGCTGGGGTCTATTACTGTATGACCCTTCAGGCCTTGGAATAGAAATACGATCCACCCCATTTAGGAAAACAGACACTATAACATTAGACATAAATTGAAAACATGTAGGCCTATATCAGTAGCACACAGTTCAGTACATATTCTCAGCCAAACGCTTAACTTGTGTCAGTACAAGTAAACACGACTAACACCCACAGCACATAGAATAGCATCCCACAGTAACTGTCAGTGCTTAGTGGTTATCAAAATGTAGTTTCCAACATCTCAGCTCAGACATCCGCATTGTAAAAAAAAAAAAAAAAAAAAAACACACACTTGAAATGGACAAAAAATTAGGAACCTACAGTAACAGTATAGAGTTCATTCTAGCCAAGAAGGCACTGAAGTCACCAGAATGCCTACATCATCAGTATTTTCTTTGCAACAGGGAGGTGGAGATTTTATACAACATGAATACATTCAAGGCCTTCAATTTGCATATCAAATTAGTGGACGAGGGACAATGCACTGAAATAAAAGTATGTAATACATGTCAAAGGCATTTCTCAATTTTGTTGTTGTTGTTGTACAATCTTCATATGCAAGAGCACCTTCAGTATATCCCTTATATTTACTACATGCTCCTTGAAAATACACAGTACAAGTACAAGTGCAGGACTGCTACTGTAACCAGTAGGATTTATCTGCCCCGGAAATGCTTCTCCATAACTACAGAGAGACTTAAAACATAACATCATCTTCACCACACGTGCATTTTTTATTTTCACAATAATTATTTTCAAGCCAACTACAGGCAAACTGCCTACTGTATTAGTTTGAGATATGAACTAAACTCATTCACATCATCTCCCTTAACTCAGTTCACTGAAATTTTGTTGTGGTTGTAAACGGTTTAATTTGGAGATGCCTGCATCCTCAGATAACCCTGTCTCAAGCTGACAGTATACGTCAGCCTTATAAAAAGACTGATTAGTCTTTCACCAAGTTACATGGCCAGCTCAATGACGTTTGATCTTTTGTTTGGGGAAGAGATAGGAATTTCTCCCAATTCCTTGTGCTACCCGTATAATCCAGTAAAAACCATAAATAACCAAAATGAGGAACATCTACCCAGAAACCGGGTAAACAGGTAATTCCATTAAATTCCTTAAAATTAATAACCGGGATTGAAGAAAATTTAAAATCAGCAGTCCCTAATGCCCAGGGCTAGAAATTAACTTTAAGGCCGTAGTGAGGATTTGCTACCTGCCTGGAAAGTAGTAGTAGCAAAATGGTCTTATTTGACAAATTATATATAAAAATAATTTAAACAATAAATACCTACCTACTGTTTTAAATAGGCTGAATATCCCAAACTATCACATAGTAGGCCTACATTTAAAATCAGAAAGTATTTATTGAAACCACTTTGTGCTCAATTAAGTAATGGAACTAAAGCAATTCAAAAATGTGTTTTGTTTTATCCTTAAGTTCTACAAGAATGCAACCATATCTGTCATCTAAGCATCAGTACGGTTAACCAGGTTATGTTTCATCTCTGCAAATTAACTTTGGCACAAAATTATCCCCTTGACTGAGATTTCGTTAACTAACAAATCATAAACACAGCTATAAAGACAACTATTTTAAAAAAAGTAACGTGTGTCACATTAATGTTTAATCCTGCATTGTTTGACCTTATAAATTATAAGGTTACAATCACAACCAAGCTCTTTTGAAAATGAAAGCTAATTCCAGCATGGTATCGCTACATTTAAAATATTCATACAACGTGTTATACTAACTGGTTTGTTCATAAATATGTCAGCTCGCACCCTGCCTTTCTACTGCATTTTTAAATGCTGTACAATTTTGAAGAAATTAATAAAGTAATAACAGAATAAGGGATATTACATTAGTTAGCTAGGTGTTTAAGTTATAGTTTGTATAACATTGTTTGTTAAAGCACACATTTCACTAGTTAAACAGGAGAAGTATGCAAGGTAGTGATAATCTATTATAAAAAGAAAACAGATAAATTAATGCACCTCAAGATTGTATTTTGTCTATTATTCGTACTGATAAAACAAGGATGCCATTATTTGGATAGATTATTATTATTATTATTATTATTATTATTATTATTATATTTTTCATAGTCAGAATTTTGATTAATAATTTATCTACCTATTATGTGTTCATTTTTAGAGTGGGTGAAACCAGGGTTAACATTCAAACCCGGGTGCGACATTCTCTATGACAGATTAAATTAGCATTTTATAGATACTGAAAACTTAATATCATATTAGGTCATTGTCTTATCTTATAAAATCGTAATGTTTTTAACAGTTATTTAATTTTACTTTTGGTCTATAAAATAAACTTTATACCTTGAAATTGTATCCATTGTGACAGTATTTGTACTCCACTGTCCAAAGGGGTCACAAGTGGAGATTAGATAAAGGGGCATTCAGTACAGAAAATAGGAGGCACTTTTTACACAGAGAATTGTGTGAATCTGGAACCAACTCTCCAGTAATGTTGTTGAAGCTGACACCCTGGGATCCTTCAAGAAGCTGCTTGATGAGATTGTGGGATGAATAAGCTACTAACAACCAAACGAGCAAGATGGGCCGAATGGCCTCCTCTTGTTTGTAAACTTTCTTATTTTCTCTTAAATAATACGATTTGCATTGTGTGCCTCGTGTGTATCTACATGGGACGGTACAAACCTCAGTCATCTACAAATAGGGAAGCTCTATTAGCAATGGTTTCCTGCTTTATGAAAAATACTAATAATGTACATGTTTAAAAGAAAACAAAAAAGCTGCATACATGTTCACTGAGGATCGGTCATATAAACTGCAGCGTAAGGTATCAGAAAAATGCTACTGTATAAAAACACTAGTACCAAATTAAGGGTTTTGGGTAGCAAAATACTACCAAATATATGTTAAGTTCGAGCCTTGCTAATTCATATAATAAAAGTTGTTTACCCTTGGTCTCATGGACTGCCTTTATAATCAAAAGAATCAATTGTTTTAGGAATTTACTAAAAATATACTTTGGCAAAGTAGTGATTCAGTCCCACTATTTTAGCACAACCCTGACTAGCAAGGGTTGAGTAGATAATATGTATACCCGCACCCACAGACATTACGTGTCTTTTTAACCTCAGCAGCAATGTCAGATAAAGCAGTTTTGTTTATAATCCTAAATGCAGGCGATCGGCCCAATAAATCCTGTACTGTTGCTCAATAATTCCATTTTCATACTAAACGTATTCCTATAATCCTCTCCAACTCATTTCCAAGAATTTTTGTTTTGGTTGCCAGCCAAATGTTCTCAAACGTCTGTGACTCAGCCCAATATTGCCTAATAACATGGTCTTAATGGCAAGTTATGCGCAGAAATGTTTAAGGAAGGAAGGAAGGAAGGAAGGAGAGGAGGGTAAGAAAGATAGAAAAAAAATGTTTGTCAAAGATTTGGACAAGCAGCTTATTGAGTTTAAAGTAGTGCAGAAGCATCACAAACAAGCTGAAAGATCAATTAAAAACAAGCACTGTATCTTTGATGAGCAGGCCCAATGCCTAAACTGCACGAATTCTGTCAGCAGCTCGAAAAAAAAAATGTAAAGCATGCTCCCAACATGATACTTAATAACAGTAACACATCAGCCAGAAGCTAGCGAAGCAAAACCGTCCATCTGCTGACTGTAATTAACAATCAGGTAGGACATCCTGCAACTGAAGTGCAAATACCAGAAATAATGAAAGTTGGTGTAATGTGCAAAACCTGCTACTTAGCCTATACTATAACAGAAACAATTTTTGCAATTTTGCTATGAACATCCAGTAGCTTGGAGACCAAAATACTCTTCAATATATATATATTGTGGTGAGAACTAAATACCTTGGTATCTCTGAATATAAAACCCATCATCATGAAAACTAGGCTGATGGTTTTCATGGGCAAGCTATCTCGCAAGTACCCCAAACGTTATGTTTACTGCCAATACCGAAAGACTGTGTGGGATAATTGTTCTTCATTTACCCCCTGCTCCCTGAAAACACTCACCTGGAAATGTATCTTGTTATATTTTAATATATTTCTGTGGTATTTAAATATTCAGCCCATAAATGTATAAAACATATTTAAAGTCTACTTTGTGTGGTACTGTCAGATTTATTTTGTAGGCAGGAAACCTTTAAATCAATCTTAAAACTTCAGATTTAGGCAAATGAAAAACATAAAACCCTATGTACTGATAAACAATGCTATTCCCAACTAAGAAGGATTAATATCACATGATTTTTGTTATTGAAAATTTACAGTGCAGTATAAGGAAATTAATTCTACAAAGGTAGACCATCTTGTTTTTGCACAGGCATCCTTGTAACCCTCCCTCCCCCCTTCTCTTTTGAAGCATTGCATTTAAGGTAACATGCTACAGGAAGTGGTTGGAATTTAAATTATTACTTCACTAAAATATAATTTTCCATTGAATTCCAACAAAGTAAATCATTTCATAATCCAAACAAAAAATATTTTTGTAAGAATTGTACTATTCCAACTCTTAATAACGCATAAAGTGTTACCTGAAAGGGTTATGTTGTGTCAATACCTTCAACAAAAAAAAGCACTTCTCTATCTTTAACATAACCAAGGGTGCATGCACACCCTATCCCATGCAAGCTAAATAACCTGGAATAGCTAAGAGTAAATAATGAGGTCACTCAGTGGACAAATAGGGTTAAAATGACTTAAGAAAAAAATGAAACACCCAGAGAATAAAAATAAGTTAAGGGCAATTCCAGCTTTATGGATGTGACATTTGCAGCAACACAACAGCCCTGCAAATTGATTATGTTGTTGCTGCTTTGCTGCGCTTCCATACATTATGTAAACACAGACATGTATAACCCCAGACCCAGTCTGTATTCTAGAGCAGTGGTTCTCAAACTGGGGGGCACAGACTGTATCCCGGGGGGCTGTAGAAGGTTCATGATTTTTTTTTATTGATTGCTTTTTTTTTTCTTTTCTTTTTTTTTTTTTTTTTTTTTTTTTTTTTTTAATTCTGGCAACATCTTAACCTATACTGTATAACTGGAGGATAATCTAATCTATTTTGGCGGTTTTGATTGGATCACCAACACTACTTCCACCAATCAGAGGCTTGCACACAGTGCTTGTAGCAATCCCGCCCTCTGGCAGACTGGTATACAGAACAGGCTAAACCGCTACCACCCCTGCGCTGACTCAGGAGGGGCGAAGATGAACACACGCTGTCCTCTGAAGCGTGTGCCGTCAGCCGCCCGCTTCTTTACACACTGCAAACTCACCGTGCAGCCGCCTCAGAGCTACAGCGTCGGAGGACAACGCAGCTCTGGACAGCTTACAGGCAAGCCCGCAGGCGCCCGGCCAGACTACAGGGGTCGCTGCTGCGCGGTGAGCCGAGGACACCCTGGACGACCTAACCCTCCCTCCCCCCGAGCGACGCTCGGCCAATTGAGCGCCGCCCCCTGGGAGCTCCCGTCCACGGTCGGCTGTGGAACAGCCTGGACTCGAACCGGCGACGTCCAGGCTATAGAGCGCATCCTGCACTCTAGCGAGTGCTTTTACTGGATGCGCCACTTGGGAGCCCAAATAGTTGATTGTTATGGTCGATACGTTGCAGATACGATTATTACTGAAGACACCCATTGTGAAGGTATCACAAAGTCCATAAACAAAACAAAACGTTAAACTAAATTAGTTCTGCACCGTATAAAACTGAGCTGGTTTTGCCAGTGCTTGCTAGTCTATTAACCAGTTTGAAATTATTTCAAAGCATATTAAAAGCATTTTGTTTTGGCTTTATTGTTAAAGTTTTCACACGTAGCAATAGTCCTACAGTTACACGATACTGTGCTCATTCCACTGTGTTATGTTGTGAACCACAGCTAAGTTTTAAAACAGAGATAGCAAATGTGTATTGTAAAAGTTTATCGGTACCTTAAAATTAAGGGCCCTATAAGATCAATAAATACTGTAACTGATTTTTAGAAGGGATTCTTTGTTGTTCTCCAAGTTGCTGCAGTGACATTTCAGGTACTATAATGTGTTACTGTAAATGAGATACTGTTTTAGCAGACATATTTCATTAAGTAAACATTTATTTGAATGTTTTTGGAATTAATTACAAAATGCAAAACTGTGTGGCATTTTTCTTTGTGAACGTGCTAAGTGAAAAACACCAATTCAAAAACCGTCAAAATCCCCCAAGGTAGCAAATTCGCAGAATTTAACACCAGCCAAAATTTCCTGTTATATGATATATACTAACTTAAAACAAATCTCTGTGGACAACTGCAGGCATGTCAACGTTTGTAGATGGCACTGTGCATCTGACTGGTGCCTTTTTTGGATGAAGTCGACTGCCATCTGGTAATGTATGTTGTTTATCAGCTTACTACATGGTGTGCATGTTAGTAAGCATGGGTCACAATCGGTAATCTGTAATTTGCAGTGTTGTTTGCTCTTATTATGATGGATCGGTGGCTGGTTCGTGCAAAAGAAAAAAAAAAAACACAAAACAGCAGTGTCATACAGAGAAGCCACAGCCATGTTGGATTTTTTTGTATATGTGCATATGTGTGGCGGAGGGGGCATCAAGTACCACAGACAAGAGGAAGGGGGGGCGAGGTCCAAAAAGTTTGAGAACAACTGTTCTAGAGCATACTCTGAGATCGCTAGCTTAGAAGCAAATTCCAAATTACTGACATGTAAAAAAAAACAATTTTTCTTAAAACTCGCTGAAAACCATGATAAGCTTTTTTTTTTTTTTTTCTAATTCAGTAGTAAAATCATCCTGCCTGATGAATCTGGGTGCAAAAGCAGGACTACATTTTGAGCCATCAATTCAGCTGCATCATCATAATGTTTATATTTCATTCACTGCAGTATATAGGTCTATTAGTAAATCCCCAGAAGGGTTTATTTCACAAAGACCAGGCATGGCTATGCAGAAGGTCACCTGTACCGCACACTGTTTTACACTACAGTGGGAAACACAATCATTTATTTTGCATGCCTGTTATCCATGTTTATTTTAGCTTGGAGAAAATACATTTTTACAGGAAGAATCAAAATCAACAGTTTAAAGAATCGCTTAAACTGCTAGGAATTTATCTTTGCCTCAGAGGAAACAGCTGTAGAAGTACACTAGAACAAGCAACAAAAATAAATAAATAATAAGGGGGGGCAGGCATCTGTATAGTAACCTGCACTGTGGTGTTACATCTCGTAGATGTATTAAGCTAAAACCTACTGACTTCAGCAGCAACACAGTGCTGTTAACTTAATTTTGTCATCAATGTCTTTCGATATTGAAACAGTAGGTCTCCGAGCAACTGAACCTCCATGGTGACTTTTGATCAAAAAAAGCTACAAACCCTACTGTGCACAACTTCATCGTGAGATATTGCTGGGAATAGAAATGTAGCCTTACTTCAAACTATATTACCATAAGAAGCATACAGAGGCAAAGCACAAAAACCAACGGAACAGAAATTAGCAGTTAAGAAGCAGACTCAAAGCCTAAGGATGAAATCTGGAAAAGCCCTGGACACTGCTACAGTACTACTTTAGGCTCTAACAGAAAGAATTAGATGAATGGAATTAATATTTTCTCCCCATTTTAGCTTAAAGAAAAAAACTAAAATGCAACAAAAAAAGCTTGGTATAAAATGTATTCTGTATTGATTAATACTACATCTGTGGCCAGCAGTGTGGAGTAGTGGTTAAGGCTCTGGACTCTTGACCGGAGGGTCGTGGGTTCAATCCCAGATGGAGGACACTGCTGCTGTACCCTTGAGCAAGGTACTTTACCTAGATTGCTCCAGTAAAAACCCAACTGTATAAATGGGTAATTGTATGTAAAAATAACTTGATATCTTGTAACAATTGTAAGTCGCCCTGGATAAGGGCGCCTGCTAAAAAATAAAAAAAATAAAAAAAATCAACAGCTGCAAGTATAAAGCGTGTATGGCTGGCTTCACAGACCTTGATTAGGACTTACCTTGGACTTTGTTACCAAAGGCAAAATTAGGTAGCCCTAGATTTTCACTTCACTGATTCTTACTAATGTACTTCTTAACTGTTGAGACACCTAACCCCCTCCTTGTTGTCTGCCTCATTGAGCTATCACATGTCATAACCCAGGGAGCTCGATTCTCAAAGCCATTTACTACCAATCATCATTGACATTATATTTGTCTGATGGGGTTTAAAACACCATTACAATTTTAAAAGGAATAAGAAACAACTCAAGACTACTCACAAGCCCCAGCAATCAAATATGTTTGTTTCTGGTTTGGCAACTTTATTGGGTGTGTTATTACTTTGTAAAAACATCATGCTTGGATTAAATAGCTTTGAGAATAGCCCAGGGTCAATTCAGACACTAGCAAGGGCTGCTAGCTGGTGAAATTCAAAAAAAATCATTAGGGGTTCCATAATCCATGCAACATACACAATAGGAGTCAAGACAAATATGTATCTGTAAACAGTAAATATTTTTTAAATGCTACATGACAGCCACTCATCTCTGTTGATACTGATGGAAAATTGCGGGTACGGTCAAAATAATGAAAGGAATCCAAATCCTTCATTCATACCAAGACACTGTGGAAACAGAATGCGTCTGTTCTGCCTGTGCTTTATCTTATTTAACAATAAAAATGTAATGAAAACAAATTCAGTATTCTAAAAGGAAAGGATAAGCTGAAATGCCACCAAACATGACTGCTGGCATTTTAAATATTAAGCCTACAGTTGCTCAGGTCACAAAATAACTGAATAATTATTTTGCTAGAGTATTGGACTAGTTTGGTCCATCTAAACAGCTTATCTTCAGCCTTAACGAAGTTGTATTTCAGTAGAAAACACAAAAACAAATCTTAAATCATACATTTATTTTAATTTGTATGTTTGGTAAAAATGTAATTACAATAGCAGTATTAAAAAAATAGTTGTAAAATATCACAATTTCCCATTCACCTTAATTATTTGTCTACATCTTTCACAGAATCAGTGTCTGTCCACTCCAAAAACTCTTGCCAACACAGTGCAACCACAAGTAACCCTTTACTGTACAGTAAGACTACAACATTAAATGTTCCTATTAAATATGCAGACACATTAACACTTTAGGGAATGCCACATGGCACACCACCATACATTAACTCCAAATCAATTTGTTCTTTATTTAATAATGGGACATTGCCCCAGTGAATGCTCCATGATAACAAGTGACAGAGAGATGACCTTGCTCCTAATGGATACCTTTAAATCATCATTTTGTATAATGGTATTTAGAACAACATGGTTAAAAAAATGCTTTCTTTTACTCAAATTCCCCTGCCCCTAAACAAGAAACGTACATACCTGAATAAAGGATGAAGGCCAGTGATTCACATTTGAGGCAATTAAATGCATTTGTAATCAAGGCAAATCAGACACTACTGTTACTGTATTTTTTTAAAAAAGGATACAGCCTCAAAGATCCATTCTGGGTCCCAATGGCCAAGATTTTCTGCACAGGATCAAAAGCCATTGCGGAAGGTTGATAGGGGAATCCATGACGGACCGTCTGCAGATCCACGAATAGCAAGCACGCAGCAGTGACGTTGCAGAAGGGCAACAAACAAAAACAAAAGCAGGATTAAAAACAATACTTATCACTGTAACGACCTTTACATGTATACACAATATAAAGCAATACAGTATGTTACACTTTAATCATCTGACTTGACAAATGAAACAAACATTTAAACAAGGTATTTCAGAAATACAAGTTGGCAGTCATTTTACCCTGAGGGTACGCAATAATTATCAATCACAATTTCCTTCTTTGTCCGTTTTTGTAATTTATGACAAGCTTAATAGCAATTAATGTATAGGTTGTATTATACATATATTCCATACTGTACTGCAGTTATGTTTACTAAAAACATAAACACTATAAAGTTATAGTTCCTAATAGAATATGTGGCCGATCTCTTTTATAATGTAATACACTACAATGTTAAAATGAGTCTTCCATATTTAGATAGTGAAAACAAACTATTTCAAATCAAGATTGGTTCTTTCAGCATATACACACATACAGGGTGATCAGAAATTAAGTTTACCACATCAGTGATATGGTGCATTGATGTGGTAAACTTACTTTAATCACCCTATATATTTTAAGGAAATTGCGATAAACTGGAAGTAAATTCATAGTGTAGTTATCATTAATATATTTGCATGCACTTGTAGACACCTGCTCTTGTGGCACTGGATATTGAAATCGGTGCAGGTTATCTATATACTGTACTATAATGCACAGTATATAGTATATTGCATGCCATTTCATACTGCAGTCTGATCAAATACATTTGAAACGCCTGATAAAAACCCACTTCCCTTCACACAGTAACTAAAAACGACGCTTAACTATAGCTTTTCTTTTTAGTCTGATCTACTCGTGCAACGTGCCCCCTTTCACATTATACAACAAAAAATATATATTCTCATAGGGGTTAACTCGCACAAAACTAACATAAAATGTAAGATGGTACTGCAAACAAATGTCCATGCTGCCATTGTATTCTTTTTTTGTGTTTGTTTGTTAAGGGTAGTGTAACTGTCTAACTGATTTTACGCAATGTAATTATGAGCATTAGAAGACATTTTTATTTTATTCAAAATGTAGCCAAGGCAGCTATGGCGGAGCTATCCTAATTTAAAAAAAATGGAATTTACAAACACAAACTGGCCCAATAGCTAAAAACATTATTCTTTTGCATACCAGATTTTATGATATAATCCGACTCCGAGTGAGTCTTAACTGGCTTGACATCCCATACCATTTCACGGACATAGCCTACCTACCCTGCAAAGCTCAGAAAGACCTGCTTAACAAGTAATGCAGTAAATGCAATCCATGTACACACTAGAAAGTGCAACACTCCCACTCGCGGTGTGCGCGGTGTGTATTTTTGCCATAAAAAAAGTATTACTGTCAATCCATATTAAAACTATAAATATTTGCGTTATCTTTTCAAAACACAGGCTGTTGCTGTCCCTTAAAATGTGCACCACCAGCATTGCAATAATGTGTATAGTAACAACATTAATGTGATGTATACCAAAAGTATCTTTGTACAGTACTTTGACTGATAGACGACAGAAACAGTGAGTCCGACACTCGTTTGAATCGAAATTGGAAGCTCCAAGTAAAAGATAAAAAGTAAATTAGCGCTGTAAAATATAGAAAATACTATTATTGCCAAGCAGATTCGTTTTACAGTATTGTTCCTCCAGAATAGTTGCAATTGGCAGGATTGTTACTTGTGCGGTGCTACTGAAACTACACACATCATGGCATGATTGTTTATTTTTATTAGTGAATTATTAATTAGCATACAACAGTTTAACTACGGACAGTGTTGTATTGCACGGCAATTGAAGAGTAAAGCGTCGGCAAAGGAATGATAAAACGTACTGCTTGGTAATTAACAAAACGCTTCCTGCTACAGATGCATGGAGGGTTCTGCACATCGGTGTCAAAAAACAGCTATAAAATAATAGTCATAGGGAGCTGAACAAAAATACATATATTTTAGTCGAGAAAAAAAAAACCGTGATTAATTCATCATTCATAAGTTGTTTTAACTAATCTCGGAGACACACAGTAATGTTGACGATGATCAACCACATAAATATAATTTGAAATGCTCGTATTTAATAACATTATTGTTTATTGTGTTGTAAAAGGTTGGCCATGGCAATATCTAACGCTCTCCGATATGCAATCTTATAATAATGTTGCTGTAAATGACAGTGATTAATGTTGATGTAAATATCACCGTATCCATTTCTGCTTAGAGTAAAGAAATACACAGTGGCACCGCAAGGCTATATGTTACATTTTCTAACGAATGCATTCACGAAATGCTAGGATTTGTATTGTTTGTTTGCTGGATTTAAAGTGGAATTGTTGCATAAAAATTTTTCAGAGCTACACTTTAAATTAATAAATGTATTTTGACAAACAGGGATGCCGGCGTTAAATGTAATCGTGATTGCCTATTTTTAAACGCAGTCAGCAGTGATTTGCAGGGCAATACAGGTGTAAAATGCCTAGGCTTTTCCTAGATTTTTGTGGAATTGATGTTATCGATAAATAATAAGGAACAGATTGTAAATGAACGCAGATAAAACATACTGTTTTTATTTATTTATTTTTTATTTAACGCAACAGTATTGTAAAATGTCTGATTCCCCACCTTGCAGAGCTGGAAGTGTTCAGATTGGAGGGTCTCCTGGATGTCATTGTCCCTGTTTCCAGGTTGAGAAGAAGAGGAGGAGGAGACCGACGACAGGCCGTCCAACACCTTCCTGATGTTAAACTTCTTCATTTTTTCCACCAAAACACAAAGACGAATATGAACCAAAAAAAAAGATCAACAGAATAATACGCACAAGGGGGAAAAACAGCTACAGACGCACACTCGCTCTCTTCGGTGTACTCTGTGAATCTCACATATTAAAGAGTGTTGTCACTGCAGTCTCCATGTCAAAATATGTGGTCACCTTGCTGTTGCTGTACGTCGAATTGGTACTTTGTAATAATTTTTAATGTATTTATATTTTGGTGTTGCTGTGTATACCTCCGTCTCCCTCTGCGTCTCTGCTGCTCTCTAACTCAGTTTCCCGTCTCTGCACTCTACTAACACGGAAACGCAGCTGCAGCGAGAAGCGTGCGCATTCAGAGGAGTACCCGGATGTTTAGCAGACGCGTTGCTGAGAGAGAGAGAGAGAGAGAGAGAGAGAGAGAGAGAGAGAGAGAGAGAGAGAGAGAGAGAGAGAGAGAGAGAGAGAGAGAGAGAGAGAGAGAGAGAGAGAGAGAATCAACGTCTGCCACTGCTTGACTACACCTGGAAGGTAGTGGAGGGAAGCAGCAAGGACAGGCGAGGGAAGTACTGATGCCAGTTCACTCGAAGTATGGCAATTGCCTTCCCCCCAAGAAAAAAAAAAAAATATATATATATATATAGTCAGTGGTACCGATAGACTAAGACATTTCTTGAGTCATGATAATAACATACTACAACCAAAATACTTGCATCACTGTTGTTACTAAAGATATAAATTAATGTTGAAGCCTAGTACTTTCTGGAATATTAAGCTACTCTGCCCTATAATACAAGTAGCGGGGTTATACTAAGTCATGTCTATAATTTTTATTAATATTATTTTGCATTATTTGTTCTTTGTTTAAAGATATACCACCCCACCCTTATCCATCTTTTATTGTTATAGGGAAACAATAAAGATCTATTTTATTATGCAAATGAATTATCAAATGGATTGTGGGATTCTAATAGTAGGTAGATTGCAATAAGGCTCCCGTTTTGATTTTCTCAGTTTGAGAATTTAATCCAAAATACATGGGCACATGGTACCACTAATCAAATGCCTGAATGTATATGCAACCACAGTAGATGAGACTTGATGTCCTTTTCCAGTATATACAGCATATTGACATCCTGTTTTTTTTTGTGTTTTTTCTTTCTATCATGACAGAGACTCCTCAAACACTAGCACTACCTCATAGTGCAAACACCTGCTGCAGGTGCATGTTCACTCCAGCCACTGCCTTTTCAAAGCCTACAGCAAATGTGCCCTAACTGAACTGATGAGTTACTCGGGTACACACTATGTATTAGGTTAATATATTTCTTCAACTTCTAGTCGTTCAGTAGCACTAGTCTTTTTTCATGTAATTATAGTATGTCGGATATTTGCCTGGGAGGTCCATTGCTAAGAGAATATGACAGTAATACAGACTTAACTACCAAATGTATAAGTGTGGAGCAGTGTGGAGTAGTGGTTAGGGCTCTGGACTCTTGACCGGAGGGTTGTGGGTTCAATCCCCAGTGGGGGACACTGCTGTTGTACCCTTGAGCAAGGTACTTTACCTAGATTGCTCCAGTAAAAACCCAACTGTATAAATGGGAAATTGTATGTAAAATAATGTGATATCTGTATAATGTGATATAATGTATAATGTGCTATCTTGTAACAATTGTAAGTCGCCCTGGATAAGGGCGTCTGCTAAGAAATAAATAATAATAATAATAATATAAACCAGAAGTGTCTCTCTTGGAAGCCAGTGTAAGGTGATTTCTGGTAGTAACTTCTTCCTACATTATAATAGATAGAAGTTAGCATCATAAAGCCAGCAGTGTAACTGAAACAGACACCTTTGTTGGTATTGGTCTCTCGAAAGCAATGGTAAAATCATATCACTGTATATCATTCTGTACCTGGCATGATAATTAAATCAGAGGACTTCCTGGCTATGAATCACAGTATACAATTGTTCATATATAATCCATGTCAGTCAGTGTATATCTTGCATCTATGTATAAGCAATATTTTTTGTGATTCCTATAGTGACATTATGTACAGTATGTTGTCCCTGTACTTAATATTTGGTGTAGAATGCCGAATAAAGTAAGCAAGAAAAAACCTTAGAGTTATCTAAGGAAATAAAACAGGTCATCCAAATAAAGTTACACAGTATACGATGTATAAGATGAAGCAGGCTGCTCCACTTTCTCTACATTATGTGGAAGTTAATGAAGTGTGCAGTCTTGTAACAGGGTTGTGCATAAAATGTGACTTCCTCTTTGAAAGAAAGATGTATCTTAAATAATAGCACAGGTACAATATTTGTCCAAACACTGAGTGTCTTGATAAGCAAACAGGAGCAAAAGAAGGCAGTGCCGCTGTTCAAAAAACTACTGAGGGTTCGAAGGTCTGGATGGATTGCATATCTGAATGAATGAGGATGCTAAAGCTTGGTGATCAGCAACTATTGAAATGTGGTGTTTGCAAATAAAATGATGCTGTATATTTCTTAAGATTTCCATGTTGATTGAGTAAAATTCAGTGCAGTATATCTGCCTTCGAACAAAAAGTATGGCGCTTATTCCATAGTAAATATTCACCCTCAGCTATTTATGTTCTCAAGTTCTGCTTGTTTTTTAACACACCTCCTGCTATATTCTGTGTTTTCTCTATGCCCACTGATACCAAGCAAACAAAAGTCCAAGATAATATCATCTTTCAAATGTTGCCACTGTACAACTTGCATTACCTATGTTCCAGTAATACCTTCATGTAATTCCTGGTTTGCTCAATTCTGGACGGGTTATTCTGGTTCAGGAATGCCATGGCTGTGTTCATGTTTTTGTTGACAGACTCAAAGTTTGGCTCAGGGTCCCATCTAATATGCCCTCTGGAGGTCAGGCCTGACAGCAGAGCAGGCCTTGAAAGTTGAGTGGTATAACACTGCAGCCCCTGCATATGAGGGGGAATACCAAAAAAAACAAAAAAACAAGGACAATGTGAGGCTGTATTCTTCTCATTAATGTATTTATTTGTAATTAAATGTAGTGTGCAATTCATTTTTAAGGGTGTAGCTACATTTTTAGGTTTCAGTTAAGTTTCAGTTAAGCAAGTGGTTATCCATCGTGTGTAACATCCTGCGCACTGTTTTGGCTGCTTTGACTAGTGGGGCAATAATTGTCATGTCCCTTTCCAAAAAAAAAAAAAAAACTTGCTTCTGCCCATTTCACTGCCAATTAACTGCTTGTATACTGAACAGATAATGCTCACAGAATCATGAAGGGTCTCTCTACATAAGCTTGTACCTGCTTTATATCCTAATAGTTTCTAATAAAGTGGAATCATCCTATATGAGATTTGTATAAGTAAACAAAATGATTGGTATAATTTATAACACTGCTGTTTGTCTGTATACAATATTGTACTATTGTATATAATACTGGTACTTTAAACTATTTCCCAGGCAACTCATCTAATGTCATCCAATTTTGAAGATTAAGCAAAACACACGCAGCCAATAGGTTGGAGACTTGCCCTTGTCCTTGACATTGTTCATACATAATAGATGTTAGTGCTGATAAGTGTCTTAAGCAGGCCAGGCACTTTTTCAATGTTGTGCAGGCAGTTCCAGAATTTGTAGATATTTGGGAAATAGGTATTGGTAGATATTTTTGTAAAAATTCACATTTATTTAGCTTTAAAATTAACCCCAAAAAAGGGGGATAAGAGGGTGTCAACATTTTACATTAAGCCTCTCTAGTCCCCTTTTTTCTTATTAACTGAACCCAGGGTCAGAGCTCAGGACTATGTGGATATAGCTGGTTAAAAGAATAATGCTGACCAAGGCTTTAAAAGATGTTCTTACTTCTCATTAGCATAACAACATCCATACATGCCCCTTACTATTTTGCTGTTGATCTTTATGTTCACCTTGACTCAAATAAAGCCAATTCTTCCTACACTGCTAACAGTTACTTAATTATGTGTTAAGTCCCCAGTTCACCTCACAATAGTTTTATAGGGTAGCAGACAGTACAAGTGTAAAGCTCAGTGGAATGGTAAGTCATCATTTCTAGAACACGCAAACTAAACTAATAGTGTGGTGGTAGGAACATGTGTCTCCACCTATGGTAAATCAAACCTTGTTTTTTATTAAAATGATTTTACCTTGGTGAACCTCATGAGAGGTTTTCAACTGAAACACCATAATGAGCGTTCTCAGTATCATAAAACATGTATGTATGAATTATGACTGTAAAAATAGAAGTGTTACACACAGACATAGGTACAGACACCTCTTTATAGTCTCGCATTGTGATAATATCGGTAAAAAAATATGTAAAAATGTCTTTGTTATTGCCCTTTAAAGGTATAGATTCTAGTCTTGTTTGCAACTCTTACATTCTCAATGTTTGTCATTTTCTGTTACATCTGCTGCTACCAAGTGGAACAAGGAGCTTGTCTCACAGCAGGCCTACCTATACAGATAAATACAAAAACAAATACAATAAATAAAGTACTATTAAAATAATCATAACACACCATTTATTTCCTTACTTCTTATTAACTGTATTAACAGTATCAGAGGTACTGTTTTTTGTGATAAAAATGTTCTGGTTCTTAGCTTTAAAAATAAAGTTAATTCAGATTTACAAATATTTCAGATTCAATGCTTTCGGTAAACTGCTGCACAGTGGTACACATCGTGTAGGGCTATTTGCAGGTAGACTATTAGAGTGGGTTTGAACTACAACACAACAAAGTGATCAGGAGGCAGCTGCAACGTTTCATCTATAGTTTATTTAAACCCCCATTTAACCCACCCACTACCACCTAAGAAGCACTAGTGAACTATAAAATATACATTTCTCTGCAACTCTTTAAGACCTGAAAACAATTACAAATGTATAATTAAGCAAATTAGCAGTTCAATTAAGGGTCTAGTTAGGTAATTGAGAGCTCAGTTGGAATGAAAACCAGAAGACACAGGGGGTCCCCAGGACCAGGGTTGGGAGCCACTGCCTGAAAGGGCCCGAAGCCCACTGTAAGTGTAAAGTTTGTTTTCTTTGGGATAAAATTGCGTTAGAGCTCTGACAGTGTTTTTGTGAGGCATGATAAACTGTACATTAACTTCTTCAAAACATCTATAAATTAAATATATATTAATAATTAAAATGAATCCACAGAATTGTATCTGTCACTTCTGTTTTGAAAAATGACTTGTACCACGCAAGAGGACATGACTTGTTGCGAATTAAGATCTAAAGAAATGTTCATGAACACTAGGATTGGCTGAGATGGACTTAAATATACAAATATGTAGCAAGGTAATCTTAACATTTCTGCTCATTGTCTTTGAGTGTCAAATGGTGCAAGTTCAGCGGATGTTTCGTTCATTTCCCTTGCTCTTCCTTGGCTTGCAGACCATTTCCTGTGGTTTGGTTAACCAAGCCCCCATGATATAGAATATCTATATCTATCTCCTTTTCAGTCATGTCTTTGGCCTGGTAGATGTTTTAACTGATGTAGTTTAATCAAATGTTTGTATTAGTGTTTGTATTGTGTAGGTTATTGTTACTGTACCTCTCAATAAGGATAATCCTCAAATAAATAGTGTAACCTGGGTGAGGATTGCAGAATAACAATTGAGCCCACAAACTTAGGAGAGTTAATTTTTCTTTTTATTAAAAGGTTTGCCCTATTCTAGAGACCTAATTGCTTTTTGTTGGTCTGGGTCCATCACCAGACCTCAGGTGCAGGATCAATCTGAGGCACGGGAAGACACAGCCATGTATTTCCTGTGAAACATGCAGGGGGCGGGTCTTATGTGGCGCGAAGTGAACGTTTCACAGAAAACAAAGTAAATATTTTGTGTAAATTTAACCTCTACCATCTAGAGTTATGGATATTAGAGAGTGGATAAATAAAAACAAGTCTGATCCTGGTCATAAATCTGTATCGGAGACAAGAAGTGAGGAATTTAACAGCCCTGATGAAAATCCTTCGGCCAGCTCAAACAACTTGCAGGCCCCGGCAGCAGCAACAGCCCCGGTTGATTTAGGTATGGAAAACCCAGCTCAGCCAGACCTTAAGAAGTTTCCATCGCGCAGTTTTGGAGGCAGTTTTGTTTTCCATGCAGAAAATGTGGATCTTTAACAGGAATTGCTGACCATGCCTTTACTGTTAGTGGATATTGGATTGGAAGCATGCAATTAAATCCAATAAAGATTTAAATAAGCATGCATTAAGTAAGGGACATCTACACTGTATGGCTGCTTGGAATGAAAGAAAAGTACAAGGCGCTCTGGGAAAGGCTGTATCCACCCTTGTGAATACCGGTGAGCTTGAGAGGAATCAGTACTATATGGCTGCAGTTGTTGACATGATTGAATTCCTTGCTGTACACAAACTGCCGTTCAGGGGCAGCGACTAATCTGTTGACATTGAGGATAGATCTAGAGGAGTTTTCCTGGGTTTATTTGAATACACGTTAAGAAAAGATCCAGAGTTGTCAAAAGTTTACCAAACTATATCAGGCAATGCTAAGTGCACCTCGCACAATATACAAAATGAAATAATCAAAATAATGTGTGAAACTGTGAAGGAAGAGATAGAACAAGAAATCGGGGATTCATGGTATACAGTAAAAGCTGATGGAACACGAGACCCAACTGGTTGTGAAAACATCTCGATTGTAGTTTGTTTTGTAACTGTGAATGATGAAATCAGGGAAAGGCTTTTGACTATAGCCACAACTGACAGTTTCGGTGCAGAGACATTTGCAAACACGATTGTAACTGAAATAACGGAAGCAGGACTCTGCCCTTCTAAAATATTAAGCCAGTGCTACGATGGAGCAAATGTTATTTCCGGCTGCCACGGGGGGGTTCAAAAGATCTTGCAGGACAAACTGGGAAGGGAGGTCCAGTACATCTGTTGCTTTAATCACCAGCTACACTTGGTCATTGTGCATGCCATGTCCTCAGAAGAAAAGGTAGAAGAATTCTTCAATGTGTGCAGCTCATTGTACAAATTTCTAAGGAAGCCAACTGCTGCTGTTCTCTACAAAGGCAAGAAACTTTAACGATTACTCGAGCAGCGCTGGACTGGGCATCACTGTACAGTTGGGGTTGTTGTGAAGTTATTTAACAGCATTGTAGATATACTTTCGGAAATCCAAAGCACTCGAGGACATGGAACCGAAGTTAAGATTGAAGCTATTGGATTATTGAAGCAGGTGTCAGCTGTAGACTTCAAATTCACTGCACACATACAGAAGGGTTTCTGTTTAAAATGATTTTTTTTTATTTTCCCACCACACAAGTTTAGTGCTCCAAGCTGTCACCTGCTTACTTAATTTTACACCATAGCAGTGATGTGTTAACTTCAAAAGGTCTGACCTATTTGACATTACAGTAGTATAAAATAGGTACTGCTGGCTAGAATTGTCAATGAAATCAAACATCTTCTGCTATGGTATACTGTACTTCTATAACAGAAATGTGCAGTTAACAATACATAATTGTCCTTACTGTACCTCCTTTTCACAACCTAAACCTACTTCCCAAATGTTATGATTCCTTACTTTGAAAGGGATTTTTGCACAGCCCCTAGTGGCTGAATGTTGTAATTGTGGCCATGAACTACAGGAAACGTCATTTACAAATACAATGCACATGCCAATAACACACAAGGAATAGTATACAATCATTTTTTTCTTATCTGCATTAAATTATGATGACATCAATGGGAAGATAATTTTCTCTATGGGGAAATATACCTGGGTCAGATCCTGTGCTGATATCAGGAGTCAGAATAGTTGTCAGGTCCCTAATAGAAAAAGTAAATCTGCATAGTAACTTTGTACTGTAGTTTACTGTATATCATGTTTTACCACACATGTCTATGATTTTCTATAACTTACCTTTGCCTTATAATAATGTCACTGTATCGAGTTACACTTTTCTATGCTTTTATGATGGCATGTGACAGTAAACTTTTATAAGGGTAATGATATAGATCAGGAGTGCACAAATGCGACCTTCTACTTTAAAACATAAGAACATAAGAAATTCTAGAACGAGGAAAGGCCATTCGGCCAACCTATGCTCGCTCGCTTAATGCAAGTGTGGTCCGTTAACACTCAGGAGAGGAAAAACAAGTTAGTAGGAGAAATGAAACCTATGTAAATTTGTGGCTAAACGGACCACTCTTCCTCCAGGCGGCTAGCTAAAGGACTTATTATGATCACAGAGAGGGTTATACAGTGTTGTTCATGACAGCATCCAGTCTATTCTTGAAGGAGCCGCTTCAACAACTCTGTCCGGCAGCCTGTTCCAATGGTTCACCACCCTTTCCGTGAAAAAGATCCTTCTCTCCTCGGTTCTGAATACGCCTTTCTTCAGCTTCCACCCGTGGCCACTGGTTCTGTTCTATGTGACCTGTGAAAAATAATTCTCAGCAGTTACTTTGTTTAACCCCTTGACAATTTTAAATACCTCTATTAAGTCGCCTCTGGCTCTCCTTTCTAGGCTAAACAGATTCAGCATTTTCAGTCTATCTTCATATGACATACTTTTCAATCCTGGAATTTAAACGTGGTTCTCAATGTCTTTCTTATGATATGGGGACCAGAACTGGACAGTGTGGTCGTACCAGTGCATTGTATAATTTTAATATAACTTCTCTTGATTTGAATTCAGCTGTCTTGGCTATATAACCTAACATTCTATTTGCCTTTATTACAGCTTCTCCACACTGTCTAGTTGGCTTAAGAGATTCATCCACTACTATCCCCAAGTCCTTTTCATACATAGCCTCCTCTATTCCGTTACTATTTACCATAATACATTTTAATTAACCAGGTCCTAATTAGTGAATTATTTAAATATACAAAAAAACCTGGAGGACTACAGTTTTTTTTTTTTTTTTGTAAGAAGTTATACTCTGTAGTGTATAATAATCTGGAGCAGGTTAAAGTAGCAAACAGTTATTGCTGTCATATTTCTAGTATACAGTACCCAATTCAGTGGTAAAGCAGTGGTCTTGGTCTCGTAGCTCCAGCTGTACAGAGTTTATTATATTTATCACAAGGCTGTGATGACAAGAGACATATTGCTGACTGTCAGGTTAATGCAGGATACCTACACCACATTGCGCTGTGAATTGGGTTGTTTTAGCCCTGCAGTGTCTTTTTATCTAATTTCTGGGGAAACAGTGTGGTGCTGGAGGGTGCAAAACTCAGCGTTCTGCTCTGAAGTTGTTTTTGTGCACTGCAGCCAGGACATGCTCTAAGGTGTTTCTATTTGTGTCAGACAAAATGTCAGACAGCTGCATAGAGGCATGTGACAGCTGGTCAAAAGTTACACACAAAACTTTATTTTTATATTGGTTGTAAATGTCTGCTTTTTATAAGCCCATGTAAAATTAGGTACTAACTGTGACTAGCCAGCAGTAGAATCTGACTTACTACACAGGTAATTTCCCTGACTAACTTGCAGGATGGTTAGCCATTTACCTGGCACCACAGAACACAAACCACACCGGTTTAACACAGCACTTACTATTTTCTTTCTCTTTGACTGCCCCGAAGCATAGCACCTCTCTTCTGCTTCCTTCTACTCAGCAGCCTTGAGCAGACTGACTGCTCCTCTTAAATACGCTGCACCTGGTCCCAATTTAACAATAGCTACCAGGTGCAGGGGATAATTAATAATAAAACAATTAACAAACAATAAAACAATAAAACAATTAACAAAACAATAGGTGCCTTTTTTCCTTTTCAGGGAGGCTTTAACCCCCTCCCTGCTGTCTCACATTCCCGCTGCCTTACAATATATATATATATATATATATATATATATATATATATATATATTTAGAAAACAATTGAGTGTGAACAGCCAATCAGCTTACAGATTTAGCGGCCTTCTATTTTGCGTAGATGCCCGCTGGAACGTTGAAGTGCTTAACTGTGAATTACATTTTAAATCAATCCGCGCATAAATACCGGCATTTTCCCTTAACATTCTAATCTACAGCTAATCTGATAACATAGAAAACTACCTAAACATACTTTCTGATGCTGGTCTAGAGACAAGCAAAATCATGTCTGTGACAGGACACCGTAATGAAGGCTCAATTTGCAGCTACTGGACAGCAAATCAACAGGAAATACATGATTGGTCCACAATTCTGTCATCAGCTGGATCCAAACACCCTCCCTCAAAAACTGCAAACCCTGCTTCAGTTCCTTCTGCACCAGCCAATCCACTCCCTGCCAGCTTGAATGATGCCCCGCCTCCAACAACAAGTTTTGAGTCCGAATCAATACTACACAGACTATTCAACAATTGTACATGTCCAGATAAATTATAATAAGAAAGAGTAAGACGCCAATAAATAAATATGTTAGCCAAATAATAATAATTTTAATAATAATAACGTGTTCTTTACGTGTATGTCGTTTTTCTATTCTAATTATGTAAGGGACTATTTTCCTCAGCGGAAGGTTACCCGACGAAATATCATAAATTCAAGGTAAATATAGGTTTTAAAGTTTTTAAAGAGAAAATAAAGAAATAAATTATTTTCTAATAGTTCCTGTGGTGTTTGTATGTGTTTTGGTGGTGGTTAGCAGAGATGGGGTTAATTCCTATCCCTGCCAAATACATGTGAGAATGTGGCTGTTCCCAAATGGGATAATTGGTGTTAATTGGGAACAGCCACATCCTACAAAAAGAGAACTCAACGGTCCATTAATGAGAGACTACCAGGGAGCTGGAACACAGGGTAGGGGGTAGGGGGTAGGGGGTAGGGGGTAGGGGGTAGGGGGTAGGTGGTAGGTGGTAGGTGGTAGGGGGTAGGGGGTAGGGGGTAGGGGGTAGGGGGTAGGGGGTAGGGAATTGTTTAGTTGGTGCTCCTGGAAGGAGTTTTGGTTTTGTTTTGTGTTTAAAGTAAACATATAGGCCTGCCCTGTTTAAAAAACGACCTGTGCTTTTGGAGTGCTATTTCTTTTTAAACAAAGACAAGTGAAGACGATCCTGCATGTGGCACGCGCACCCTGGCTTTCACAGTTCCTAACTATTGGTACTGGGGTTTGCGTGCTGGAGGCAAGGTTGGTCCTCTTCCCCCCCCCCCCTCCCATTGCCATACTCTCTGCTCCAGGTCAGTGGATGGTTTCTCCTTCTCTTGACATGAAGGGCATGTCAAACACATACTGTACCAACATGCAGACACACAAATGCACTGAGCCACCCCAGCCTGCCCGGTAAGCCTAGATGTCATTGAGGAGGATTGTCACCGAATACCACCACTTGTTAATTTTAAACAACAAAAGATCCAAATATGGTTAGCAAAGTCGCCAGAGTATTTTGTGTTGATAGTGTTTGAAACAGGTATTCACATCTTTCTAAGTGGACTGTGTTTTTTTTTTTTTTTTTTTTTTTAATCTTCCAGCTCATGTTAAACCACCTGTTTTCATCACATACTAAACATCTACATCTAGCAGCCACTACACAGTTGTAATTTCTATTAATTATATTTATTTACCTCTTAAACTGTCACTTTTATTAATATATGTTCACAGGAAAAAATAATTAACCAACGTTTTGGAGAATGTGTGGTGGCAAGCTTGTTAATAATATTATTTATGACCTCACCACAGTATGGAGAATACAAGTTTAAAAGTAGTTGCCACTACATTTTTCACATTCTTAAGACACAACAAGCATCAAGCCTCTATTGTAGAAGATAGTTATTATAATGTACATTCAATAACAGACACAGCAGGCCAATCAGAAATGTGCTGACAGTAAGTGCAGCTTGTAGTCCTTTAAGGAGGATTAGGAAAGAACTGAAAAACATTTTCAATTACACAAGAACAAATAATGAAATGTTACTTTATTGGATTGATAAACACATTGATAGCATGACAAAGCTTTCCAGGAATAAACTACAGTAGGAACATCTGTGATTCTCCCAGTGCAATTTGTCAAAGTGAAATTCCACCGTGTGTCACGCCAGCACTTTAGACAAGTAACTATTAACATGGAGGTGCCAGAGACATCCAGGCCTAATTTCAAAATAAGACCCACAATTAAGACTTCAATGCCAAACACAGGCAGGATATACAAGAAAGGTTTATTTAACAGATTGTATCGCGCACCCCTTGTATGACGCACACATCTTTATGGAATCAGTCAAACTTTAAACTGAGTCTATACACTGTACACTTTGTTTAAAGACATTCCTAATATAAAATTGTTGGTTTTAGTTGTATTTTTTCACAAACACATGTAAAGACTTGACACTAACATCAGCTTTTGCTGACAGTTGCATATCAGTATTCATGTACAGCTACGGCCATAAGTTTTGCATCATCTAGCATTTTAGGGGGAAAAAAACAACTATATGAACATAATTTAGATCTTTTATTTAACATTATGTAATCAAAGAAACTACAAAATGATATTGCAGAAGTCTATCGGAAGACATAATAGTAGTACAGTATTTCATGTTAGATTTCAAAATGTCACATTTTCAATTTTTGGAAAACTACAAAGTGGTATGCAATTCAACATATTAACGTAACATTATTCAGCAGGCTTCATTCAAATTTATGAGGCAAAATTCTATAGGCTGATGCAAAACTTGATAAGGTTGGTAAGGTTGACATCCGAGGCAACTATGTAAATAAAGTATAAGCTATTAAACGTTTTCTGGACATCAGCTCGGATGGGATAATAATACCACTATTTTTCACATTTCTCCCACTGGTTCAAGAATCAACATGCATCCATCTTCATCCACCTGGGGGCAATTTCAGCCACTTGTGGCAAACAATTTATGTATACAAAGGTAACAAGCTATAATGGGCATTGACCTTGGAAAAACTGATATGGAACATAATATAGCTACAGAAGCAATAGGCCAGGTTTACAAAGCTAGAAAAGTTATTTCTAGTTGTGCAGCTTTTTTTCTGCTTTTTTTTACAGTACAGTTCAATTGGAGTTGTTTCTTATCTGGTTAATATCCCTTGTGTTTGTGTTCTGTATGGTTTTCTGTTGCATTTTATACAGCAGCTATTGTTTTTCATAAGGTACATGTAGTGTTTAACTGTTCCAGTTCAAAGTGCTTTCCTAGGCAGCTGAGCTTCCTTTAAATAAACTGACTGGATCAGTAACACTAATGAAGCAAAGGCATAAATGAACCATGGTAACAAGGTTGTGTACTTTGGGGGGGGGGGGGGAAGCTGAAAGTTGTGGAAGAAAGTTACAACAATATGAAGAGCAGTCATGTTACTAGAACCCAGAACATTACACAAATATGCCTTAACTATTACAGAAACTCCCTAGGTTTCACACACCTGTAAGTACTTAATGTCTTAAAGGGCATTGACCATGTCACAAAAAGAACTCCTGTGATTTACAGTTATAACAAAGTACATGTCTTCACATAATACAATATGGACTCTGGTGTCCTCAATACAATTCTCTAATTAAATTTTGAGTCACCATCTGCAAACTTCGGAAGGACCATGCCTGACGACACACAATTCCATTAATAATATTAATGAAGTTCCCTTTTTCTGACCTTGGTTCTTGACTGTGTTCAAATTAATCTGGTTGTTCAACATTAACTTCTTGTCATTTTATTATGAAAAAGCATTTCTCTTTGACACATGCAAGCAATGCAATCATTGTACCCTGGTGCCTTTTGTCTCTCTCAAAAGAAGCAAAATGGATCTCTGTTAGCCTTATCTTTTTTATAAGCTTTACAAGGAAAATTGTTATTCCAAGGTTACTAACTTGAGGTGTCTAAAATATAAAATAACTTGGTATTATTATTTTTAAATACATTCCATGAATCCCTTTTTCAAACTTGCATATGTAGCACATAAAAAAATGCAATATTAAAATGTTATCTTTGTTTGCTTAACATGGCATTTTCAATGGCTTTGATGGAAGAGAACAGTGTGTTTTATCTTCTACTTGTCAGATCCACGGTTCTTGAAAAATATATAACCCACTATATTATTAAAAATCACCCTACAATGAAAACTGTTCATATTATACCCCCTTCATGTGTTGGTAATTAGTTTTTTTTAACTGTAATTTAATTAAGAAAACATTATACATAGTAACAGAAAGAATGTAATTAATTACCTTTTGATATTTGTTCATTAGTCATTTCTTTTTTTAAATTACACTGTTCTATACTTAAGGTGACCACATTTTTAAGTACTGGGACAGTATGGAAATATTGTGAATAACTTCCACGTAAAAGCTACGGGGAAGATCTAGGGTTTTTATTTTCACTTTGGCAATGTTTGATCTAATATCACATTGAAAGTGAATGCAGAGGCTCGTGGTGATATTCAAAGTGGAATATTTTACTTTCAAAACCTTTTTTTGAATTGGTCTTTGTAATTATTGTCTTTGTAATTTCATTTCTACACAACAAGTATAGTCATTACATTACACAGTAGCAATTCAATAATATCAAGTTCTCAGATTCAATTTTATTGATGATTACTGCTGCAAATCTAGTCAATTTTCTGCCTTAGAAATTGCATCTTCACTCTTTGATTTCCACTTTCCATCTTGCTCTCTCTCTATCTCCATGCTATCCTCAAGTGTCCAATCTGCAAACCAAGCCCTTCCAATATGAAAACATTACATATCTCAATATTTCTATATATTAAATGGTTACTTCATAGAGTCTATTTTTTTTTCAAGATATGAATTTCTTACTATTCAATATGACATGGTATTTGTTCTGCATATGTTTTCTATAGCAGTTTCTGATTGGATCATTATTTTTCTTCTAAAACTAAAAGCTGTGATAAAGTAAAATACTTATAAAATACCTTATAGAGCTATCACACCTATGCAACAGATAGCATTCATCTTAAATATGAGTACTCCATTGTCTCTATTTTTTTTAAACTGCAGGCTAAAATATACGTTTAACACTGAAATAAAAAAAAAAATAAGAGGTCACTAAATTAAAAAGAGATGCCGCTAAGTATTCAACTATCAATGCAAATATTTTTTTAAAGAAATTAAATTGGCACCAGGAGATCTGAAACTATTGTATTTCATTATTGCTAAAAACATAACATGTACACTTAAAGAAATAAAAAGATGTTGTGAAACTAAAATATTTTTTACAATATCAATGTCACAAATATGAAAATAACTACTGTAGTATATTATATTTTTTTTATTATTGAACATACGTTTCTTAGAGGGTAGGCCTACCTGTGGTGAACTGACAGTGAATATAGACTTATTTCAATAGAAAATGTTTTCAAATACTTTTGTCATTTTATACAGCCCCTCCTATTGTTGTGATGGGCTATCTTAATGCACAAAGTGTTCAAACCACGACAAGCTTCAGTGCACTGCGTTCTAAACATGTCAAGGTAACGTGACATGACAGCGCTACTGTCGCCGACAGCTACACACGAAGCAAAGTCGTTTGCACGCAAATATACACATATCATGGACGAAGAGCTTAATTCCAACACAATACAATAGTACCTGTATGGCCTCTTCACACAGCGAGAGTGATGATTCAGGCGAGGACGACCACAGTCAGCTATGAACGTTGACTGTTCAGTAATTCTTCAGATTTGCACAGCGCTGTACAGCTGCTTTTTAATGCTACTGGTCGTTCAGCCTTCTTTAGTCACATGAAGTGTTGTACTGTAATAAGTTAGATATGGTAGAAACACAGCAGCCTGAATGAAAATACAATATTCTGTAATTTCTGTTACCAGCGCGACAGTGCTCTGGTGGAACAAAACACGAGACTAAATGAGCCTCCCAAGAAAGGTTCTGGGGACACTGGGATCAGTGTTCCAAAAGTGGGACGTCTGGTCACCTTATCTATACTTAAAATGTGAGTTGCTGAGTACTGACTGGGTAGAACAAAAATAAATGCTGTTTTTATTACGTCAAGACCATACCGTAGCTAGGTGCCTTTACAGGTCAAAGGTGTTCTCTTCAATGCTAAAAATATTTTACAGTCGCTTTCTTTAAAGTCTTTAAATCGGGAACATGGTTGATTTTACTGACTGACTGATACCAAAGCACTGTACAGTATTATCAATATTTTAACGTCGTTCGGGAAGGTTCTGTGACCCAGAATCAAAGGTTCAGTTGCAGCAGGTGTTCAGGGACGTCACAGACGGGAGAATCGCCACTAATCTGAAGTTCGGCTTGCCACGCGAGCAGCAATAATCAGGGGATAAGATGTTGCAACAATCAAAGGTTCGAGAGCGGGAAGCCGTGCATGTTGGGATTGGTGGCTGGTGCACCGGGGGCGTGGCCTGGACGGGGAGGGTTAAGTGTAGGCGCTGCTGAGACTAAAGAGTAATGATGTGCGTTTGAGAAGATTTGGGGAATCGGGTTTGAACCGGGTATTTTGAGTCCGATTCCGCTTCCCAAACTATTTAGATAAACATGTCCATATGTCAATGTGTGAGCAAGGGTGGAGGCATCTTATATACATATAACCATCACGTCCTATATATCTACTTCAGCATGAAAAATTCTCCTTCAACAAGGAAATACCCACATCTACACACACTAGACATACATGTCAACTGCACACACACACACACAACACTCTCTCTCTCTCTCTCTCTCTCTCTCTCTCTCTCTCTCTCTCTCTCTCTCTCTCTCTCTCTCTCTCTCTCTCAATTCAATTCAATGGTGCTTTATTGGCATGACTTACAATAGCAGGTGTTGCCAAAGCAGTTATACAATACAGACATGTATATATGCAATGCATCATGAATACATATATATAAACAAACTGATTTATAAAGTACAGTAAAAACAAACAAACAAACAAAAAAAACATATCACTACTAACAATAAACATGTATCAGGACAATAAGTATTTACATAATACATGCATGCCTACATACACAACAACATACATACTGTATATACATAAGTGTGTGTGTATCTGTGCAGAGCTCTCATTGTGTGTCCCTCAGTCTGTGACATGCAGACACATACTGGGCTGCTAGTTGGGCTGTGCTTCCCTCCTCTCCCAGGAGGATTGGGACTTTTTCAGGGTTGGTCATGTTTGGGAAGTTTGGGAGGGAATTTGCAAATTTTTTAAAATAAGTTTGTCTATTTTCTGAGTATTTCTTACATTGAAGAAGGAAGTGCATCTCTGTCTCGACCTCTCCTGTCTTACAGTGACCACAGAGCCTTTCTTCTTTAGGAAGCCAGGTCTGCCGGTGACGGCCTTTCTCAATGGCCAGGCTGTGGTCACTGAGCCTGTACTTGGTCAGGATCTGTCTCTGCTTTGTATCTCTGACAGTAGAGAGATACTCCGCCAGAGTGTAATCTCTTTTTAGAGCCCGATAACAATCCAGTTTATTTTGAGATTTTGTTTCTGTGTCCCAATGTTTCAGATAACAGTTTTTGGTTAGTTTTATAATTTGGTTGACTCTGATTGGGGGCTGGTAAGCAGTGCTGACCTGAAGCTGGTTTGTTTTAGTATTATTAGTTGGGTTCAGTGCAGTGAGCTCCAGGGCCAGCTGGCTTAGAGGACTCTTTTCAGGGCTGAGCTCTTGGGTTTGCATGGCCTCATACTGGAGGGAGTCTAATTCACTTTTCTTTAGATGCATCCAAAACTTTAGTGCTCTTTTCTTTATATTTATGAGTGTTGGGTAACGGCCTAATTCTGCCCTGCATGCATGATTTGGTGTTTTTCTTTGCACCTGTAGGATGTTTTTGTAGAGTTCAGCATGCAGGGTTTCGATTGGGTGTTTGTCCCATTTAGTGTAGTCCTGTTGACTGAGTGGACCCCATATCTCACTACCATACAGCGCAATGGGCTGGATGACACTGTCAATTAATTTTAGACATATTTTGATAGGAATATTTATTTTATAGAATCTTCTTTTGATGGCATAGAAAGCTCTTCTGGCTTTTTCCTTCTCTCTCTCTCTCTCTCTCTCTCTCTCTCTCTCTCTCTCTCGCTCTCTCTCTCTCTCTCTCTTTTAAATTCAAAGGTGCTTTATTGGCATGGCAACCTTGGTGGTGTAATATAAACATGAACATCAATATAAAAAGTAAATAATGAAAAGGAATAATATAATAACGAGGTAGGAATGTAAAATGGAACACTGGAAAATAAACAAACACGCCCCTCTGTCCCTCTCCTGTCAGTGCCCCTGTGCAGAGTGCTCACCGTTTGTCCCTCTGGCTGTGACAGGCATAGGCATACTGGGCAGCCAGTGGGGCTGTGTGTCCCTCCACCAGTAGGACAGCCACTCTCTCTGGACTGGTCATGTGTGGGAATTGTAGGAAAGAAATTACAATTTTTTAAAAGAATGTGTCCCTTGTTTGGCTGTATTTACTGATGTGTAACAGAAAGTGCATCTCTGTCTCGACTTCTCCCAGTTCACAATGACCCCATAGCCTCCTGTCTCTGAGCAACCAAGACTGTCTGTGTTGTCCTGTTTCAATGGTCAGGTGGTGGTCACTAATGCCTCGTTTCCACGGTGGGCCGAGGCTGGTGCTGGCCAAATTCTGAAGTTCTTTTCCTAACCTGGCCAAATTCTGCATCATCAGGTCACTGGGGGATTGTGGGAAAGTATTGTGCTGTGTTTTAAAGAAACTCGTAGTAGTAGAAATTCAGGGAAAAAAAATCTTTCTTTTTATTTTCGTGCTATACACGATTGTAGACAGCATTCTCGAGATTGAAAGTGAATCTGCTAGCTCTGCATCGGCAGATAGCGTTGATGACTTCATTTGCTGCTGCAAAGCCTGTGTGGTAAGTTTATTATTTTATTTATTTTTCTTTGTTTGCTTTAACATTTAAAACCTAAACAAATAACGCTGCTAAACGTAAAACAACAATACAGTGTTAACAAATGCCATAACCTCTGCTGATAACATGCCACCATAATTTTGTTCGATGGCCGGCCAGGGGTGTTGTGGCCAGCAATGGAAACACCCCTTTTATGGCTGTGGCTGGCCGTGACTGGCCACGGCCAGCAGTGCTAACGAGGCACGAGTCTGAACTTGGTCAGGATCTGCATCTGCTTTGCCTTTCAACCTGACCAGGTATTCTGCGAGGGTAAAGTCTCTTTTTAGGGCCTGATAACATTCAAACTTGTTTTGTATTTTAGTTTCTTTGTCCCAGTGAGTGAGGTATGAGTTTGGTTGACTCTGATTGGAATTGTTGTTTTAGCAGTGCTGTCCTGAAGCTGACTCATGTCAGTGCCGCTCAGTGCAGTGAGCTTCATGGCCAGCTGGCTGAGGGGACTCTTCTCCGGGCTGAGCTCTGGACTTGTCAGGGTTTTGTGATGGTAGGATTTTGGGTCGCTGTGGTTTAAATAAACTCAGTATTTTAGTGCACTTTTTTAATATTAAGAATCAGTGGGTGGTGGTCTAGTTCAGACCTGCATGCATGAGTTGCTGTATTTCTCTGCACTTTTAGTATATTTTACTGAATTCTGCCTGCAGGATTTTTGTTGGGTATTGGTCCCACTTTTTATAGTCCTGGTCTGTGAGTGGACCCCACACTTCACTACCATATAGGGCAATGGGTTGAATAATGCATTCACTGCCAGGTTAAAGATCCTTGATGCGCTGATGGTCAGACCCAGGTAGGTGTAGCTGGTGCTGTGCTCTAGTGTAGTGTTGCCCAGAGTGAAGCAGTACCTGTTTCCCTGAGATCTGGCTTTTTTCTGGAAGACCATAAGTCTGGTCTTGTCCAGGTTTACTACCAGTGCCCAGTTCTGACAATACTGCTCTAGCAGTGACAGGTTCAGCTGAAGACCGTGCTCTTTGGGTGACAGCAGGACCAAGTAATTTGCATAGAGCAAGAATTAAATTTCTGTGCCATGCAGAGTGAGACCAGGGAATGCAGATTGTTCCAGCACTGTAGCCAACTCATTGATGTAGATGTTGAACAGTGTTGGGTGCAGACTGCATCCCTGTCTCACTCCACGACCCTGTGTGAAGAATTATATTATTTTGTGACCAATTTTCACACCACACTTATTTTCTGACTATATTTACTTTATTATGTCATATTATGTCATATTGTTTCCTCACTGTTGCTGCAATATGATTTGATGTGCATGATTTCGAGTAAAATGTGTGAGCCAATGTAACGTGAAGACTGGAGTTACACCCTTTATTTTCGTACAGCATATATTTTCCTTAAATAGTAATAGAAAGTGGAAAATGTTTAAAAACTAGAATGAAACTAAAACAAATAAATAAACATGAAAAATGAATATTCTGGGTAGTATTAATATTGTTTCAAGAAAATGCTATATAAATAATTTAAATAAAGTCAGCATGTCGGGTCCAAACAAATGGCACAACGGCCAAACGAACAGACAGACAAAACCGCGGACAAAACAAACAAACAAGTACCGTGCTGGTCCTCTAGCACGAAGTACCAATTGTTATTATTAATTACATTTTAAATTATTTTTCTCCTCTCCACACCCGTTCTCCACTCTCGAACACACAACCCCGATTGAATATACTGTTGTATACTGTTGTGCCAGGATTCAATTACTAATTAATTATTCATTGAATCCCAGCACGTGAACTAATTTGTGTAATCCCAGTGCTCACATACTATATCTACTATATACTTTATCTGCACAATCCCTGTGCCTAAATACAACATTATATTTTAACAACACTTGTGCTAAATATCCCACATTATATCCCGTGCACCAATATATATACACCAACATTAACACACCACACGCAACATATAAACATAAAATACACACAGGGGCGGGGCACACTGCCACACTTGGGTAAAAAAATATTCATTTATTCTACGCAGTAGAGTTTGTGAACCCCCCTCCTCCTCTGGGTTCATGTTATCAGACTTCACTCAGAGCATCTGCACAAATCCAATCAATTTCAACAACTATTCACAGTAATTCATGCTTGTTTACTTTACCCCTTGCTTTAAACTTTTCACTATAGGTGGTGGAAACTATTGGCAATGTAATTTTAAAAATCAGACAAGTGCAATCGGTTTTCAAGTTTAAATCCAGCTTAAGGGCAGATCACTGTACCAACACAAAACTGCTCTGAGTAACAAATGACCAGCTTAGGGCTGACAATTCTGGCAGAAACAGACACTTTTTACTGTCTTTGACACTATTAATCAGAATGTCTTGACTGATTGTCTGACAACATGTTTTGGTTGCCCTGTACTCCAGTGAGTTGATTTTTGCCTCGAAGCTAGCAGGTCGCTGGGGTTGCTGATATCTCACCTGTTCTCTTCCAACTCTCCACTTCTGCCAGTACCCATTGGATTTTAGACAGACAAAATGAAGGGAAAGCTGGTGACTGGATGTATTAAATCATGCTAGCTTTGTGGCTTTGGTTTTTAAGGCTGTACTATTAGACCATATGTTTTCAGAGGTAAGCAAATTTGCCAAATCTAAGATTTTCACCTGTTGTCAAAATGAGACCACCTAGACAATACTAAGCCCAGATAAAGCCCTGTGGAGTAATTAAAATCGGAAGTTCTTGTGTCTTTTGGGGATGTATAAAACTTCAGGCATCCAACCAAGCAGCTCTTTTAATTACTTTCAATTGTCTAGGTACTTCTAGCATTTGAAAGCTCAAATGTCAACCAGGCACTTTACATTGTCTTTTGTTACTCAAAAAGTATGTTATACTATTTGATTTATTTTTTACTTTAAATGCAGTTAAATGGTTTCAGAGAAAATATATGAGGTAATACAATATGCCTTAAAGCACACCCACGAGAGTACAAACTTACAACTAATTACCATACATTTGAATAAGTATTCAGTCTATTTCAACATGCATTTCATTTATTACCCACAAGAAAAATAGGGATGCTTTGTTTAAATAAAGGAATGAAGATGGTGTATCTAAAAAGAACACCTGTTCTTGGATTAAGAGTCATAACTAGATTGATCCCATTTACTTTTTGGCAATCCTACAATGAAAACATTTGCAAAGCTGGTTTGAGATATCAGTTATATACTTCTAAGTTTCTAAGCCTTTAGACCTGGATCTGGAAATGTATTCATAAAACACTTCTCAAACATATCTGCAGCTTAAGGGAAATTTGCATGCAACAGTGACCAGTTGTACAGTTAGAATGGTGGTATTGGTGCAAAACTCACCATAAGAACATTATTTAAGTCTCATATTGAAAATATATATATATATTTTTGAGCCCACTGAAATCCATGCTTTTTGTACACTACATATGGCTTGTTTCACAGACCTGAGGTAACATCAGGGCCATGATTCAGGGTCTGTGAAACCATCTTATTATATATTAGGAATAATACAGAATATGAAGAATATGTTAATATTCAGTATGGGTAGAGGAAGCAACAACTGAAATTGCATATTCTTGTATTGCTATTTGATTGCTAGGCTTAAAGCCTGGTAGGCATTGTGAAGCTTACAACAGGAGACACGAGTGTGGGTAATAATAATAATAATAATATCTTTATATAGCGCCTTTCATAATAGCCCGCCACCACAAAGCACTTTACAGAGGTAGGGTGTGAACTGTGCATTGTCACTTACAATAGGACAGTGCTTTAACATCTCATCTGCAGGATGGCGCACAAGGTTAAGTGACTTGCTCAGGGTCACCCAGTGAGTCAGTCAGTGGCTGAGGTGGGATTTGAACCGATGACCTTCTGGTTACAAGCCCTGGACTTTAACCACTGGACCACACTGCTTCCTTGTATAACTGGGTGGCCTTGAAGAGATCCAATAGCATTGTTGTTGGGTGGAGGCTGAGTAGAATCATGTCCTCATACTAACCCAGCAATGATAGTTGAATAATATACTATATTCAGCACTGGTGAAACAATACAGACCCTTTTCTATTCTAGAAGAGACCTGCTCAATTTCCCTGGATGACAGGCTGAAGGATATACTCCAAACTGCTTTCCCCTAGTTACTGAGTGAAAGGCTGAATCATCCAGTCACCTCTTTGCATGTATTTGAATATGAGCTGGTTATCTGTTCAGGGATCCCGAGATATTTAGAGAGAGATATTTAGTGAGAACAGTCTGTCCAATACTAGTACTTGTTGGAGGGTAGTGCAGATGTTGGAGACCTGGGCCTTTAGGAAAACTGCAGGCAATGACACAGACATGTTTAAAGTACTGCCAATGCCAAAACAAGCAATGTTGTACTTAAGACACACAGCTAGGCCTAATAATGTTACATCATCACTGCACTTACAAGTACATTAGTACAATTGTAATAATAAATCATTTGTTTTCTTTTGGATACTCCCTCTGTTTTTTCACCACACACGCACACACACACTTCCCCACTGTATTAGGATTTTCATTTGACGATATAACCCCTGAGGGTGTTTTGTAATTACAATGACAAAAACCAAAGCTCTTGTTCACTATGAACAACAGCCAATAAAATAATGGTTTTGTTTCTACCGTAGTAACCACATTTAAAAATTAATTAGAACTAAGTTTTTAACGGAATAGCCTCCTTTGATAAAAACAACAATCAATAGGGTGCTATTATCACAAAATTACCTGGGGAACCTCTCTTGTCCCTTATTGATCTTTGCATGGGAATGTTAAACGCTGAGCCGCAAAAAGGTCTGTACATTTATTGCGAACCATTAGAAACGTAATATTTTGTGACAGTAAATGCACATCATGTCACCTTAAATCAGCTCTATTTCTTTTGTATCTATGTATGACTGTACATTTGAGTAATACACAATCATAATGGATATTTTTTTTACTAAATCTTTAAGTATACAATATTAAAAAGATCAGTACATGTGATGAAGCAATACAGCATATTCAAAATATCCTGCTTCCTGTACACATAGATACTAACAATGACAGACCACTACTGACTTTGTCAACACTCTTTCACAACTTGTAACTTTAGTGATGTAGAAAACATAGATAGACAGCCACATTGTCTGGTAAATAGCAAACATGCCCCTGTGATGCTACTATACCACTGCACTGCTCCCATTGTTACGTTAAAGCTATATGAATATCAGTTGCATGTCAGTAATTGCATTGTCAATATTGGTCTATGTCATTATATTTTGTTGACTGGTACTGGTTACTGTTGGCAGCAATAAAGGTCCGGTTGCATCTGTTATACTTTTGATTCTCCAGTGTTACAAAAGCTCAGTTACTATTACATTATATAAGATAAAATGTTTGTTTAGCTGTGTAAATGATATCATTTCCAAAAAAACATTTTGCACCAAAAATATTTTATCAATACAAATACCTGTACTTTAGAATGCATTATAACAACCTTTGGTCTAGAATGCTTGAGGTTTGCATACTTTGTAGCACTGAGCTGAAGTAAAATATGCCACAATTCGACAGTTCATCTACAGTGCTCCTCACAATTTGAATATCTTTTTTAATGATAGAGTGTAAAGGTGTTGAAGATACCACATGGATTGAGATCTGAACCTTTTTGAAAACACTGCATTCTCGACAGCTACTGTACATTGTTGCCAGACTGCATCAAACGTCTGTCTTTAGACTGGCTGAAGTTTGGTGCAAATCATTGGCTTGGCTTGCTTGACCACCATCTCTTCCTTAATGATAGAATTGTTCTGCTACCTCCGATGAACCTTTATGTTTCCACCAGCTTCTTGTTGATTTTGCAGAAACAGCTTGGTAACATGGCAGGTTTTTTTTTTCTTTCTTTCATTTTCTTGTATAGTGCATTCTTTTGGAGCCAAAAGCCTATTTTATTCCCAATGTCGTGTTCAATTTCTATTCTGGAGTCATATCAGCTGACTAATTGTAAACTGATGCCTAGGAATGCCTCCGATTCTCCTTTCTGTACATTTCAAGGATAGAACAAGATGCTTCACCTCTGATTTGTTCATCCCTCACTACACCAATCAAACCACTAGAAAGCGTATTAAGATTTTTAAAGGCAAACTCAATTTCTTAGCATGATTATTTAAAGACATGACAGCTACACAAAAGAAAACTGACAATGCAAATCTTCGAATAGGCAGTTCCATCAACTGTTTTCACAGGATCTTCCAGCTTTGAGGAATGTAATAATATACAGTGAGTGTATAAATACTCAACCAAAATTTAACAGCAACATCCTAATACCACTGCCTGGGGTTTGGCACAGCTTATTGTGGAACTCAGTTTCCAGTACACTTCCTGATTAATTACTCACCAATTTTCACAGCACTAGGCATCCTGCATAAAACATTGATTCTCCATCAAGCTAATGAAAAATGACAGTAATGATCCCTTCTGTTGTAGAGATTGTCACTCAGGACAGCATGTGTATATTAAACTGTTGTAACAGATAGCTTGGTTAAAATGTGTGTTTTTTGGTTCCATATTTTTCTAGCACAACTGTTATTTGTAAACCATTTTATAAATGACTGCCATATATTTATATATCATTGAATCTAGCCTGTAGCTATTGTCAGGCTTTGGGGACCAGGACTTATTAACATATTACCAGCTTTGAAATTATTTGGCAAAAGCCCAGTTTCTGCCCTCTGGCATGTCATCTGCACAGTTACATACGATTTGGAGACAGTACAATTTTAAATATTAAATATTAAACTGTGTTTCAACTTGGTCCTTCATTATTTTTCTGAACCATATAAGATTTAATTAAATAATTAAAGACCTGGTTACAACAAAGTCCTGGGCAGGAGTTTGTCCATTGCTGGTCAAGAGGTAATATCACTGCTCTAGTGTTGTGTACAATATGGAGACATTCCTTGTGGTCTAAATTTCTTACCACTTTTTAAAAATGTAGTGTAAATAAGCATTAAAACATTAGGTACTAGATGCATTGTGCCTGTGTCAGTTCATCCTCTAGTCAGTCAGGGGCAATCCTAAATCCATTTTGTGTCTTCCTTATTTGTCTCCAATTGTAATGTTAAATAATGTATGTTTATTTATAAATATTGTAAGCTCATTATGTTATCTCTTTGAATTATGTAACAATACTAAACGCATCACGAATTGTTCATAAAAGGAAGACAAAATAAATCCTAATAGCAGTGTCTGCTATATCATCTAAAACTTCAGATGCTCAATCATAAATTCAGATATATGTTGCAAGGCAAGACACTACCCACAAGACCGATGAAGCCCAAATGTTTGTCTGCTTGTCTATTCACTGGTTTAACATAAGCAAGTTGAGCAATTATTTACTAGAAAGCATGGTTCAAACAGAACCATCACATTTAACAAACAAACTGCTAAAACTTAGATCCTAATTTAAACAAGCCAGTTGAAAATGTAACTATTTGCACTGTTTATGCATCTATTTTGTTGCAAAATAATCACAAATCACAAATGAACAAGTAATAGTGTGCCAGTATATGCACTGGGGTTATATACTGTACATATACTGGCACACAAGTGTCCTATGATATACTGGCACACTATTACAAATAAATATCCACAACTTTCAGTCTTTACAAAAACAGTAAAAGAAGATGTGAACTGTTTTCTATTTTAAGTGTTTTATTATATCAGATTTTTTTTTTCCTAAAACACTGCTTCCTAAGAGTGACACCTGCTGGCAGAGGTGAGTATTGAGTGCCTACACTCTTCTGGCAGCAGGTGATGACTCAAAGGCCCGAATCTGAAGCCAGCACTAAAACTCCTACGTATCTCTTGCATATCCTACCATTTCTGTAATATGGTATTGTTTACATACTTTATGCACTCGTTTACAGCATTCACTAGTTATGCAACATACTGTATACATTACACAAATTATATATCACATGCCTGTGCACCTTAAATCGTTATATTTGACATTAAACTCTCATAATACCTTCCATCTGCTGTTTCTACAACACAGATTATAAGATGTCACTTGATGCCCATTGCATTGTGAGTCCATGGAACAGCAAAATGCAAGGGGGACTTACAGTACATAGCAGTTACTCTTGTATTAGTGTCATAAAAAAATAATGTAATAATATGTTGTTAGTTTATAACAGGTATCTGCTTTTCATACTGTCCTTTTATTACAGAATGGGCTGAATTCAAGTGTGTTACTTCTGCCTTAAAGTTTAACATTATATGAGAAAGCCAATTTTTAAAAAATAATTTATGGTAATGTCAGATAAAGATTCAGTGCAGTACAGACAATGACAGCAATATAATACACAGTGATCCAAAATAGTTAGTAATTATTTTTCAGAAAACTTCAACAATGCTCAGCTGTACCTGTATAAGTATCGTGATTGCATGTAAATACAATGAATATCTTAAAATGTATGTGCAGCTGTGGCAAGGCAATAGCCCTGCTGCTGTAAAAATTGGGCGCGTGGGAATGCAAGGTTGGCAGGAATGAGGTTAAATCTCCCAGCAATCACAAGTGTGGCCATTCCCCAGTTAGGTAATTGAGTGCTAATTGGGGAGTGGACACATGTATAAAAGGAAGGAGAAATCCATTGTCTGATGGACGGAGTTTAGGTTCAGTGCAGTACAGTGCAGTGTAGTGTAGTGCAGTGCAGTGTAGTGCAGTGCAGTGCAGTGTAGTGTAGTGCAGTGCAGTGCAGTGTAGTGTATTGTAGGTGAATACCCAGCCTACAGTCACTTATTGTATTGTATTGTTTAAAGCTTTTATTTTGGCCCTTGTGCCCGTTTATTTGTTCCTGATTTTGTGTATTAAACTGCAGCTTTTCTTGTCTCTGTCTCATTCCTGACGCTATCCTGCCACATTGGCGCTTTTAAAGAACAAAGGACACACAATGATATTTGTACTTACTTTTAAACAGCATTCTAATCTGTGTCTGATGCTTACAGTGTGTTCTGTTATGGAGGTTATGGTACAGTACCATTTCACTTGACAAAAAGTAAGATGGAAATCAAAATGTCTGCTTGGCTTACTTAAGCATAATCTTCTGGCTGCACTTAATTAATGATAATAAATGTTGTATATATGTTGTAGACAGTATATGTTCAATTAACAGGTCACCAAAAGGCTGAAAAGTGAGCTGCTTAATTAAGATTTAGTTCTGACTGCTGTAATGAATTGGTATTCCAGCCCATTGAATTGAATGGAAAGGCAAGGACTAGACATGAACCACAACCCATGAGGTTCAAAGACATCTTACCATTCAGCTAAAGAGCAGGCTATGAGAGGTTAGTACGGGTCTTATGCTGATGTCAGTATTATGAACACATCAGCCGCTAGGAGGCGATTCATTACACTACTAGTACCTGGAAGGCACCTAGTGATTTTCAATATGTATATACATAATATAATACAAATGTCAGCTAATGTTTGAATGATCTATTGCTTTCTTTGAACAACATATACATTTATACATTACAGCCAGTTTTAAAATATTCATCCTATTAATCACTGGAACCCAGGTTTTGCACAGCCATACATATGAATCCCATGACTCATGCACGTTATGAACAGAAAGAATATGGTACAAGAATGATAAAACAAGGTATTCTTGGAGGAAGTGGCAGCATCTATATTGTAGCGTTTCATTCTTTCAGTATTAGCTGATAAAACTGAGTATGTGTGGTTCGACAGAAGTTTGTAATGCACGGCAAGATATAAAAGTGAGAGCTGCAATCTATGAAGTGTTCTGCTTTACAGTAGGTAAAACCGGATATAAAGAGGTGCCTAACACCTGTTTTTGTTTGGTTGTGTAAGGTGTGCTCCTTAAATAGACTGAAAAGAGGGAACAATAGCTAGGTTCATTAGGGCCTGTTAATAAAAGTGCTGATGCACGGCCTAGGGAATTGTGTGAACCAAATATATTTCTTCAGACTTCTGTTTTCCACCACATAACTCCGGACATTTCAATACAACTAATGCATATCAGCTGACTGGTTAATCGTGTCACCTAATCTTAAGGCTTGCCATCTAATTGCTAGTTTATCTGAATTGCCATGGGCAGCAGTGTGGAGTAGTGGTTAGGGCTCTGGACACTTCACCAGAGGGTCATGGGTTCAATCTGAGGTGGGGGACACTGTGTATAAAAAATAATGTAATTGTATGTAAAAATAATGTGATATCTTGTAACAATTGTAAGTTGCCCTGGATAAGGGTGTCTGCTAAGAAATTAATAATAATAATATCCAAAATGGAAGTTTGTCCCTCAACTTTTGTCCTTGAGTATTCACTCAGTCATGGGCATAATCTCTTATTTATACAAAGCTCTGTTTTAGTTCTAATTGAAGAGGTCCTGAGAACTGTGTATGCTTTCAGGAAGATTGTCACTTTGAATCACATTGTGTGTATACCTAACAAAATCTGTAATTTAATTTAAAAAGATAATTCGAATAAAGTAATACATCAACTAGATAGGTATTAATTGGGAACTCAAGAGGATTTAATACTTTGGAGCGAGACAAGCTGTTATTAAAAAATCCCAGTACAAAACACACGTCACTATGCTGTCTGAATCCTGCATCTCTATTTGGTTATTTTTCTGTCACAGCTTTGTCCTTGACTGGCTTACCAGGGACTTGAGAGGTCTGCTGTTTAACTCCCTGCCTATAGTACTTTTACCCTGCAACTTGATGTACATTTAGAACACACTTTGAAAGATTAAATAAAATAATACTGGCACAAACTAAACAAAAGAGGAGCAATCATACAATCACATACAGTGTTATAATCGGTTGGGGAATGTTGTCATTGTCATTGTCACATAAAGGGTGCAATTTTGCCACAGAACTAAATCACAAATGTTATATTGTAGGCCTTTTATACTAATGCAATTCTAGTCTAGTTCTTTTTTACTGTATTTAATAGTTAATAATATTGGATATAATATAAGGAATAATGTGCACCCAACTGCTCATAATAAGGCTGTAATTCTATCGAGGGATTCTGGTGACATATAAAGTGATTTATCAATGTTACCAGAAACCCAGAGATAGAATGTATAGTTTTGTATAGTTTTGGTGTATATTTGTTATAATACATAGTGACATAACATGAAATTGTAGAAGTAGCAGTGTTAATAAAATTGTAAAACATTCATTTTAAAATTATTATTATTATTATTATTATTATTATTTTGGCAGTGGTGGTGAGGGGGTTACGGAAAAACTACATGCATTATTACTAAAAATCAGAGAAGAAAATGTGCTTGTCTTTTTTGGAGGCTGGAGTTGATTTCCTGCTCACTTAAGAGTATCTGCCTTCTGAGGGCCATCAGCCTTCCCTGCCTAACATCCAATGAAGTTAATATGCCCAAGGTAATTTCTTACTAAATTTATGTCGCTTATTGGTTTTCTAAAAGTACTTTGATATTCTGCTCTTCCACAAATGTATCCCTTTCTTCTGTGGATAAGACTTTAAATCTACAAGCTATTGTTATTTGTATTGGCGTTGACTGTGTTTTGTTGTGTTCATGTACTGGTGGTAGTTTGTTTTTAAAAACGGAGGCAGTTTTATTGTCAGCCTTATTATAAACGAGCAATCTTATGATACACGGGTCTTGCACTGAATCTTATGACACAGGGGTCTCGCACCGAATCTTATGACACACGGGTCTTGCACCGATGATGAGGGCTGGGGGGTGTCAATAAAATGGGCAGTTGCAGATGCCACTGGCCGCTGCTCCAACAAACAGTCCATTTCTTCCCAAAACTGAAACTGGGACTGTCCTCCTTCTCCTGAACGGGATTGCTTTACACGTTCCTGCAGGTAGGACTGCTTCAGTTTTTTTAATTTGTCCCGCGTTTGCGAGATTGTGCGCTCAATCTCTCGGCTTGAAAGAGCATCAACTACTTTTTGTTAGACAAAACTGTTCCATTGCTTTCCAAGCTGCCTCATCACATCCTCATCCCTTATTACGGGTATTAACACCAAGTCTCCAACGGGCGTAAGTGGAGGGTGGACACGGGTTTTGCTCAGACATGACTAGGAGAAATTGCATGGGAGTATAGTTATACACATTTAAACATAGTACTTAGTACGACAGTTGTTTGGAAAGCTATTTGCAAGTGTATTCTGAAGTACTGTACAGTAACTGTAACCACCTGTATTCACAAGCCCACGATGCAGTTTATCAAACACTCAGTAATAGTTTTAAACAGAAACTTAGTAAATACAATCTGTATGATACTTTACAAACATATTTAGATCTATGGCACAATCAGCATTATGCTAAGTTTTAGGGAAGACGGAGAAAAAAGTGGGGTTATCTGCAACATCAATCTGATAAGAAAAATACTGCAAACAAACTTACCTGCTGCCATCTTTGGACCATGGTAACTTACATATTCCTATGTGACTTTTATATTGGCTTTAGGTAAGACACTTGAATGAGCTAATTAACACTTTCATGTGTAAGTGGCTGTTGGTTTTCCAAGCATTTCCTTGATTCTCACAGGTAAATTAGACTTTCCTGTAGGCATTTTTTTGGGACACTGTGCACCAGCAGGGCTTTCACTCTGCCATGCTGCCACATACCTACCCTAATGTGCGCAGCACACATGGCCGCCATTGGGCTCCTCCCCCCCCTAAAACAACCCCCCCACCCCCCATGTCCACCTTTCCCCACATGGACTCTCATGGGTGGGTTGGTGCTCAGGGCTGTGGTGGAGGTCTCCTCACCTCCTCCTTCTCCTGGGGTTGACAGCGGTGCGAGGCATTCCAGCAGTGAAAATGATGGGCGTGTCAACGCTGGAAGCGATGCAGGGCACTACAGCAGGGCCAACCACCAGAGGTCAGTGCTGACCATATTTGCATGCACATTCTTCATGTTACATAGATTTCAACATGTACAATGTAACAATTCTCCACTGAACTGAGCTTAAAACATGCTGACCACAGCTTTGTTCCTAGAGTTTCAGAACTAAAGTTACAATTATTATGTAGCATAAAAGATACAATTGCCACCAATTGAAGAATTATGAAAGGTTATACTAAATGGTTATAGTCCATGACATCCAGTAAGCTCTAGTTTAGCGGAATATGGTTGTTCCTTAAAATATGTGTGGCATTTAATTAAAACAATGTATCATCTTATATGCTGTAATTATGAATTACATTTGAATTCCCACCCCTTATTATAAAGTATTACAATAAAAAACTAGCTGTAAAAGAAGTCTGTTAAACCATAGTTGTTGACTTCTGAATTACAGTAATCTGTCGCATATCCGACTGCGGTGGGACCACAGTAAGGGCGGATATGTAAAAAGTCGGATGAATGAAATCCTCTTTTAAATGCCATTATACACAACTGTAACAATTACTATATTTACACAATTATTGTTTTGAGATTCAGCTTTTATTAGGGAGCTCCCCTAAATCCCTTGTTTAGAAAGGTACAGGGTATTATTGCTTGTTGATGGGTGCATTCGCTGCTGAGTGACAGGCAGGAGATCGAGACAGAGGTTGAAGTTGATACGCCCCGCAGACTAACAGGATTTATTTACATATCAACACAATGAACAGCTCACGTGACACTACCAGCAATGGCAGTGCACGGAGCACATACAACACAGTGTATGAAAACTTTGGTAGGCTCTACAATCTCTGAACTAATCTTCTCTGTTCAATAATAGACTAACGTTGCTGAAGAGGTTGATCATGACAGATAAATGGTTAGGGCGGATTACTGTACTTTACAGTCACTTTGAAGTGACCATCAGAGAGCAGTGCTTACAATATTTGCTTGCAATTTCTTCATGTTGCATAGATTTGTCACATGACACAATTGCGCAAATGACAATTTCTGGTTGAGGCAAGTCTCAATTATGTTAGCAGAAGGCATAGATAAGTTTGACCAACTTGAGGGAGACCCCATACTTATAAGTCATTTCCAGAGGTATGCAGTTAATCCATGTGCCTTGTACAAACATTCTGTGAGTCTATGCCCTCTGGTGTCCACACAACATATTACATTGTATGGTGATTTTACTTGAAGACTCCTAACTGATTTCACATATGATATCAATGTTTTACACATAATTTTTTTTTTAAAAAGCTAGTTGATTACCTTGTGTAAATTAGAATCCTACATTCTTCCTTTAAAACGAAATTAATCACAACACATGATTGAATAAAAGATTATTTGGAAAGGATCATGTATCATGTAACTTAGGATAGGGGTTTCCAAACTGGGGGCTGGGGACCCCTAGGGGTCAGTGGGATGGTTTCAGGCATCCGTAGCACATACAAAATGTTTTTCTCCCAAATGACCCTGTTGAAGCAATGTTCCCCAGACTGGGGGATCAATTAATTTACACACATGCAACACTGCCGTCAGCTTGTGCAAACAGTACCACTATACAACAAAAGGGAGTGATTGTAAGGAGAACAAAATAGGCAATTATTAATGCACTTGATAATTATGACATCCTTTATTTAAAAAAAATAATAATAATAAATGCAGGATTTCTGTCAATGTATGGATTTCGGTAGAAGTCCTGGATAGATATAATTATAGCTTTCTCAAACATGACACTGAACAGAATGAAAACAGCAATACTTCCACTGGCACAACAGTAACCTCTCTCACTACGGGTATCACAATCTGCATTCCGAGTGGGGGTCCTCAGTCATTGCCCTGAGCCAAGAAAGTCTGGGAATCCCTGACTTGTGATACCATGCCCATGTTAGATATGCAAGTTTTGAGAATGAAATATTTTAATGTACCTGTATGGGTTTAGCAGCAAGATCTTTATCAACAGCATGTTCTTTGATGGCCCAGTGTTTTAATATATATTAAAGTGACATTTTGAAAGCATTAAAGTCCTTTAGAATGACCTTGTACTTGAATCTGCATATTGAATTACTCCTGCAACACTGTTGTTGTTGCACAAAGTGTGTGGTCAGAGCAAGCATGGAATGTTAACTTGAATAGCTACTAACATAATGACAAATCACAGTGGCCCTTTGACAGCTTGGGGCCCTGCTCTTTAATCATGGCTCAGATAAAAGAAAGCAGGTGTTCATTACATCACTTTAGACAAAGAACACAGTAAGAATATGTTATTTTCTCATCACAAACCCTATAAATCTATTTCAAGCTAGAGCCTTGCTGCTTTTTCTACAGACAGCCTTATTACCCAGGCAAGGCAGAATTTCAGCCTCTGCTATTGTGTATCATGGCAACTTGTTTCTTTCCTTGAGTATTAACATCAGTTGTAGAGCAAAAATGATTCTACTGTATTATTATTATTTATATATTTGGCAGAAGCCTTTATCCAAGGAATTAAACAAATGGACCATTATTTAACACTAAAATTCCCTCCAAACAACATGCCATACATAGTGCAAAGGTTAAAATCCTCTCAAAGTGCAAGCAAAAGGAAATTAATTTAATTATCTAAATTAGTTTTCCTCCAGGCATCTGACATATAAAGTATTGTACAATACTTATTAGTAAATTAATGAATGCTATGATAGGTGAAAATTGTCATTTGTAACTTTAAATAATGTCTATGGCTATTATTCAATTAATGGTTTAATTATTGGATTGATTGGTGTCTATTATATATTAGTGCTGGGAAAAATATCTGAACATTCAAACAAATATTTTTTGACATGTATTCGGATACAAAAATCAGATGTTTGTATTCGCTACAAATGACAAAAATACCATGGCAAATGAAAAAGAGCTCCTTGTGATATGTGAGATTAACATAAAAAATAAATAAATAAATAAATAAATAAATAACACAGGATCAACACAGCAGCTCTTGAGCCTATATTTAAAAGTTTTAGACAAAAAAGTAAACAAAGCAGGCCATCTGGATCAAAAACGGTTTGTGCTGCTTTAGAGCGAGTCAGAATCTCACAGGACAGAAAAAAGGCAAGCACGTCATTCTGAAATGCCTCGCTTAAACAGTGCCCAACTTGCGGAAATGTTGTGTAGTGATTTTTATATACATTTTATATATATATATCAAACAAGCTGAACGTGTCGGAGTCTGTCTGCCTCACACAATTCCGCCTTAACTAACGGATTGTCAAAATTCAGTATTTTAAAAAAATACATGCTTTTCGGATATTAATTTGTTAAGTTTGTTCATAGAATGATGTTTTCGCTTGGGCTAGGTTTTGACATGCACGTGTTTTTTTTCTTTATAGAAATGTTCTTGTACTAACTTTTGTACTTGATAACATTAATTTAAAAATCCAGTTGATGCCTAGGATTAATATGTTTTGTAACTGATTTGCTCTCTTAACACTTTGTGTGAATAGGTGAAGAAAAAACAGTTATGTGTATTATATATAAACTTGTGTCAGTGTTTAACATATATACACCTGTGACATGTTTAATCAAGTTTATAAATATAACCACTTTTACATTGTGTGTATAACAGAATATATAGGCTTTCTAGCTATAAATATACTCTCAAAAAGGAAGGAAATTCTTTGCAAAAAAACTTCGTTAATGCATCAGTTAGGGTTAATATTAAAACGTCAAAAGTAGGGAAATGCGATGTTAGGGCTTTTAACCCTAACTCTGCAGTCCCTTCCCACCTCCTTACAAGCAGTGGAAGGGGCAAGGCAACACAAGCAACCACAGACAGCCACCATCAGTTAAGACGAATAACATACAACTCTCTGCAGATAACACAAGAGACATCAATCATCATGGTCCACTAGGTGTATGCCTACTGCCATGCCAGTGTGTTGGGGGGTCGTGTATATCTGGGCACTGCTTATGAAGGTCTAGTAGAAGACGGATGCATAATAGTGGCAATGTGTCTCTATGAATTCCACTGCCATGACCAATGTCTAGTGTGGCATCCATATGTTTGATGTGCACCAGTTTGTTGGGTGGGGGGTGGGGAGCTCCATGCAGGGCAACATGAGGGGAAGTGTATATGCATGGTCAATCGTGAGACACAGGTGCATGACAGAAATACTACCAATAGTCCTGTAATATGAATCTATGTCCGCATAATTTTCTGTTGTATAGAATTGCAGATGCTCAGTGGCATAATACAGTCTTTTGCAAGGGAGGAAGGGGTGATGAGCCAGCATTAGCATTCATAGTAACATGGATAGGGGGAATGGGAGCACTTTAAGAACAGGACACCCATGTGACAGATGTATGACACAATGATATTGTCACCTGCAAAAATGGAAGTGTATGAAGTACACTGTTACCAAACTGCGTTTACATGGGTGAGTGGAATGTGCTGTGTCATGTCAGTTTGAGAGGACAGCACCAACAACACGGATCAACCAAGAGTTTTTCAGTTTTTCATTCAGTCATACTGAATGAGCAACAGAATACAGTTTAATGGGAGGGATAGCCTCACCATCATAGTTGGGTTGTATACGTTGTGCTGTAATACCAGTATGTTCTTTATTCTCCAGTGTTTTAGGATTATGTTGGCAGATAGCACACATGCGTTTTGTAAATATCCATCCTTATGCAGCGCGCCTTCCCCAACATCCTCAGCAGCCTCCCAGTAGGTCTCTAGGGAGCACTTAGAGGTCATACGACTAGTGGACCATGATGATGGATGTCTCTTGTATTATCTGCAGAGAGTTGTATGTTGTTCGTCTTAACTGATGATGGCTTTCTGTGGTTGCTTGTGTTGCCTTGCCCCTTCCACTGCTTGTAAGGGGGTTGGAGGGAATGCAGAGTTAAGGGCTAATCACACTACAGCGTTTATTTGCTGCATTTTTCGTTTTTAAAAATTGAACCTATGGAGTTGAATGTTACCATTCACACTTGAGCGTAATCGTTGCAAAAAATAAATCGAAACAGGTTCAATTTCAGGACGAAAAACGCTGCGATTTCCATAGAGTCCTTCTACATTTGGGGGCAATATCAATCAGGTGCAGGCTGCCGCATTGTTATTGTTCCAATGAAGGAGAGAAAAAAGGGGATGAATGTGGGTTCATGCTATAATAAAATACCACTGACCTGAGTACTGACACACGCAACAGAAAAAATAAATAAAAAATACCGGTAAGTAAAAAATAATAGCAGAGGTAGCCAATTTGATCTAATTTCATTAAACCACAATACTTCACAATGCAGTTTATGTTGTTTCTGAGCTGCAGTGTTTACTGAAAGCGGATGGATTTACACGGGGAGAACATGCAAACTCCACACAGACAGAACCCTAGACCGGATTTGAACCGAGGACCCTGGCGCTGTGAGGCAGCAGCGCTAACCACTATGCCACCGTGCCGCCCACCCAATGGACATTTGAAGAAGAGAAAAGCGCTCATGTGTAAATACAAAAATCGCTGCGAATCAGCTGGTGTAAAAAACGCAGCGAATAAATGCTGTAGTGTGATTAGCCCTTTAGGGTTAAAAACCTTAACATCGCACTTCCCTACTTTTGTCATTTTAATATCAACCCTAACTGATGCATTAACAAAGTTTTTTGCAAAGAATATATATATATATATATATATATATATATGGACTGTATCCACATTGAATCACGTTTTTCTTTTTCTTTTTCTTAATTTAATTAAAAAAAGATTGCCAATGTAACCATTACAGTCAGATGTGCGGCACATTTTTTTTAATATACTGTAATATGATTTGTATAACAAAGCGTTCTGTTGTTAATTATAATTTTCATAATTCACCCTGTGAATTCACCATACATCAACCTGTTCTTTTTGTACAAATTGTTCTAGTTTCCAGTTGAATTTCAAATTTCTAAGAGCTGCCACTAGAGGTCACTGTGGTCATTCCTATAATATTTCCGTAACTGCATTTTAGGTCCACTGCCTCCAAGCTTGCTTGTACAAAAATGTAAACTTTTACCTCTTGAGTCAAAAAAGTATATTGGGACTTAAAAAAAAACTTCAAGCATTTATAAAAATGTTCTAAACATGTATATATTGTAAATAAAATTATTATCCAATCTATGCAAATAAACACACATGTATTTGTATCGATTGAATGGATTACACATTCACATTAGGCACTCTGTGGAGCCTTTGAATTAATAATCAGCCTGGTGGAACCATTCTGAATACAGATGTATCATTTGACTCAATTAACTGAAATGTTTTTTAAGCTGCTTTTCAGCTGTTATTATGCTCAATATCACTACTAGGAAAGCAAAAGTTTCTCATTGGTACTTACCAGCCTACATAAATGTAACTGCACGGCGCCTCCACAGCTATACGATTTAATGGCTATGGTGCTGCCATCAGTTTCATTCAATCCAGACTACAGTGTTAAAACTATGTAATAGAAAACTCAATTTATTGGATGATACTCTGTTTAATTATGATGAAATTAGCTAGGGACACTGTATAATGATGACATTTCTACATCAGACGGAGTAGCACATTTTCAAAGTACAGTTTAATACATTTTATTTTTGTTGAACATACATAGTTTTTTAATACACAATATTAAACCATGAATACAAAATGTGGTAGGATAAATTCATGTAATGGTTAGTGCTGTACTATAATATAGAACTTTGAAGTAAAATAAATTAATACTACGACTACTACTGAGAGGCCACACTTTTCAGAGCTCATCAGTTTTCCAATTAAAAACAATTAAAACAGTTATTTAAACTTTTTATTTTCAAAATCTTTATATATTTTCTGTTTTCTAAAGTAGTAGTGCAACTTTTTTTGTTAAACTTTTTGGTTTAGTTGTTTTATTTTTAAATAAAACACCTTTTTCGTTTTTTTTTCTTTTTTCTCCCTGCACTTGTGCTTATATACAAGTGCAGGAGAGATTTTTCCTTCTTTGAATTTTCTTTTCTTTTAAAACCCCATTTGCACCAAACTTTTAATTTTACTACTACTATGACTACTACTCCTCCTCCTCCTAACAATAACAATAATACAATTCCATTTACTTCTTTTTCCCAGCACTTTTCCCTTTCTGCTTGGGAGGGGGGCTATGCTTTGCCAGCGCAGCTTGACGTGCAGCTTCCAGTGCAGCCGCTTCTTCCTTCATCTTGTGCTCAGCCTCCAGCAGGTTACTCCGGTATGCTTCTCTGCACGTCAAGATCCTCTGTCTCTTTTCATCTAGTATTATCTAGAGGCGAGAGAATTATCTCAATGCAGGAGGAACCATTTGAGAAAAATGAATGAAAATGTGATATAAAATAAACAAGACCGAATTACTAATATAATCCAGAGGAACTATATAGGCTGGTTTAAATTCAGTATTTATTACTGGATACTAAAAATCACAATTGACAAGCCAGCCTTCCCATTACAAGTTTGTTTTAAAGGTGCAGTATGTAGAATGTCATTGTTTTTGTATTTTGTATTGAAATACATAACAAAAAAAAAAACTGAAATACAGTAATAGTATTTTAAAACATAACATTTAAACCATCATACATTGGAAATGTAAGACTTTTATCTGGCCTTCAAATGATTGGGCTGCTATTGGGATCCAGGGAGTCCTAAAGGGTTGTTGGGATTTTGAAGTGAAGAAGTAAGGGTTTGAAGTTACTTGTATATTTTTTTAAAAATATTTTTGAAGAGGCACTTTTGTATTACTCACTTGCAGTTGCTCATACATCTCTAACTGTCTTTTCTTCAAGATGTTTCTTGATTGCATCTCCTGCTCTCTGCGCTCCATTACCAACTCTCTAAACTGGCGAAACTGGTGGATTTCCTCAGATTTCTCTTTTTGCTGTTGCTCAGTTATAAACTCATCCTTCAGCACAGCTTCTGGCAGGGCTTTTCTATTGCAAAACCAATCAAGAACCTTATGTTGGTCATGGATTCCACGAGGGATAATTTTTTTAAATACTTGATTTATGTCATCTAATCTTTGATGTGTAAAATCAGACTCTCTAGTAATATATAAGCAAATGCCCAATATACATGGATGAAAGAGTGCATTTGAAAATATGATTTTCAGAAGTACAATGAATTATGACAAATGACACATTGAAACATTTTTCAAATCTCAGAAAGAAGAAAATCTCAATCATATTTACGTTGTGGGTCAGTAAACTGATCAAGCAAGGTTCCAATGGGACTATGACTAATTAGGTAGTGGCAGCAAGCACCTAACTGTAATTTCATCTCATTGTATGCAAATAAAAGACTTTACAGTGACTTTTAATGAAAAGTTGATACAAATGAAAACTACAGTAGGTCATTTTTTAAACATCAATGTACGACTGAGAAAAAAGGTGATTTAATCACATGAAGGTGGGGAAGTAATTATCATTGTAATTGACCTTTGTGATAATAAAGAAAGAAATAATGAATAATGAACAATAACCTTTGTAATCTAGAGGGTGAAATCTCTCAGACTAATTTTCCTTTCAAGGCATAATAGACTCCCCTTCTGTGATTCTGTCTTTTGGTGTCAGCTATCATTAGATAGATAGATAAGGGTGACCAAAAGAAACCTCCAAGGGACACCTAGCATTATGCTTGAAATAGCTTTTCAATTAATATAAAATAATATCTATCACAATTAACTGAAAAACTTCTAAAGTAAAGCACAAGGGAGTCTGCATACATCTAGGCACAGGCCATTTAGAGAGTTAATAATACAATTCCTCTGATATCCTGCCATCAGTTTTCACACTTTTCTTTTTTTTTAGCACCTGGAACACATTTCCCTCACTGATTCTTGAGAGTTGGGACAAAACAGGCTTGCCAACTTCTAGTATCAATTATTCTTACAAGAATAATACTTGCTGCAGACAATTGTATTTAAGTTATAATTATTGTATGGGGCAAAACCTATACAATTAAAAGTGTTCAAAAACACTTTATTAGTTTCAAAAAAAGGAAGAAATATAGCTGATTTTAAAGGGAAAAAAAATCATTAATTAGTATATCTTCAGTTTTTCTAAATATTTCTGAAATTTTAAAAAAAAGAACCTCATAACTTGTGTCAACTCCATCAGATTGTTTTAAAATTCTGTTTAAATCAGACATAAACAGAGACAGATATGTTCCAAGGGTCCTTTCTGCACTTCTGTGTTGTCTTTATACAAGAGGCCAACACATGACCTTTTAAGTATTTTATTTTTCTATAAATTAACCAAACTAATTAGTTTTGAACTGTCACAACCATAACATTTCAGCTCTGTACACCTTTTAGACTAAAATTAAAACATGATTTAAGATAACAAGTGTGTAATTTTACTTCCCTTTATGTTACCTTAAAACTTTAGTAAAACAAGATGGCTGCTTTGTCTGGCGTATCACGACATCACCGCAAGTCCAAGACCACGCAGGCCATTACTGCGTGGGCCATTACAGCGATTGCCCATAACAGCACTATGACATCACCACGCCGAACTACAATTCAATTCCCAGAAGACTCTGCAAAGTTCACAAAAGTGCAACTTACCAGGAACTCCCCCCACCCCCTCAGTATGCAGGTTTTAATATGACTTAGCAGTGTCAGCGAGACTCGTATTGCACAATTGTAAAGCAGTTGCATACCAGGTTTGATGAAGATCTCTTGCAGATCGAAATGTTGATCTTGGGTATAATAAAAAATATAAATACTTTGGAGCATAATATATAAGTGTGCGGGTACTATGTTTGTTTAACTTTAAAATCTTTCTACCCTGCACCCTGAAAGACTTTGGATGTGCGTATGTTTTCTCTTTGTTTGCTAGCAGCCCCCCATCCCATTTCTCAGAGCGTCCATTTCTCAAGGCAGAAATAAACAGTGGTTGCTGTTACCACTATTTTGGCCCCAAAACTGCCTTTGGTGTGTGTCTTTTGTCCGCCGCCACAATATGTAGAAATGTTAGTTTGCAGGGCACCTAAAAATCTAATCCTGTAAGCTGCTAGAGAAAAGATTTATACTGTGTGTGTGTGTGTGTGTGTATACAGTGGTCGTCCAAAGTTTACAAACCCTAATTTATGGAAGTGTAACACCCTACAATTAATGTTGACTACATGTATATAGTACATTCCTATGAACACCCCTATTTATTTATGGTAAATATATAAATGAAAATAAGGAAATACCTGAGGTCCAGAAAGTGAGTCCTTTGGAACAACCACGGAAATCACTCTCTAAAGCCTTCAATTTGGAGACTGGCTAGCAGTCATTTATGACAATCACTGGTGGTTATCTAAAGTCATCATAGTAGATGTCGAACATCAAGACCTGAAAGTGAAATTTCTACACCCCCATGGTCCACATCTCTCATAGATGTGCTTGTTAAAGAGTAAGTAGCGGGGTTCCGAAAACATAGCGTTACACGTCCCCACGTGTTGCTACAAGTGTTTAAATAAACGTGCCTGTAGTTTATCTTTACATTGTTAACATCCTGACAACTTTTTACACTTATAATTTTAAAGTCTGTTTTGAAAATGTCTGCTCTAGTGCACTGATACTGTAAGGATTATTGCCCACATTGTCAAACAGGTAATACAGCAATAACGATCCATGATGTGGTACGGGAACAGAAAAGTCAAAGCACGATAGATAGATAGATAGATAGATAGATAGATAGATAGATAGATATCTCTTTTCCTGCAGTGATTTAGAGGACACATCTCAAACCCCAGTGTACTAGTGCAGACATTTTGAAAAGAGCTTTGAAACAAACTCTAAAGTTATAATTGTAAAAAGTTGCTTCAGACCTGACAAGACCTATGCAAGAGGGCTGGAATGGAAAACACCAGACGGCATGATCAATTAAAAAATAAAGTGAAAGAGTCTTGCATGCTACCTGATAAAAGGAGTAAAGTCCATGGGTGGCTGCACAAATGCTTCAATTGAAGCCCTTCGAACCTGATCATGAGCAGCAAGAGTAGGTGGTGTTGCAGGACACTCTGGAATAGCAGACACAATGCCGATGGGAATGAATAAGGTTTTACAGGAAAAAAATAAATGCACTTAAAATTACAAAAGAAACTGTTCAACATGATGAAAAAAACAAACCACATGCTACATTGATGAAGTGTACTGTAGCCTTTAGTTTCTAACATGGAGCTATTTTCTGAGGATGATTACATGTTTTGGTGGAAATACATTTCTTTAGACGAGCCAATTTCTCATCTAAACACATTGGTGCATAAATACCTCCATCTGGGGCTGCAGCAGTAATGTCTTTGCCTCCCTCAGCAGATGGCTCTGGATAAATCTTTTTCAAATATTTGTTTATATATTGTAGGCGAGACTGCATTGCCTGGAAAAAGAAGATGCATGATGTTTACAGTACTGTTCCTATGGAACTGACAGAATATGTTGCCTGTATGGTTTACTTAGTGCGACACTAAAATATTCCTAGCTTGTACCACAACACACAAGAGGTGTCTGTATATTACAGTACGCATGTAAATCCTGTCATGTGTTATTACTTACATATTACTTTTAACAAGCATGGAGATAGTTCATATACTTTCACATGTCTGTTATATCCTTTTTGAGCTTACTTTCAATACAAGTTGGTTGCCACAAAATCATTTTATTTGGCATAATGAAAAGTTATTGCAGTAGAAGTGGTAATTTACCTTGATTGCTCTTCCTGGTTCTGCTGTTTCCCATGCTTGTTTCAAGGCCCTGATTTCATCCACTCGCTCAGTGTCTTTTTTTACTTCAATTGCATCTGCGTCATTCTGGTCACTAACAACACGAAGAGTCCAATTGGGCTTACTGGCATCCAGGGACTGTATAGCAAAAAACAACAAAATGGCACTTCATAAACCACATCATATCAGGACCAGTAAACCATGGATTTTATATCTTGTTTTTAAACCAGTTAAGAAAGTAAAATACCTATTTATAAATTATATTCTGTTTTTATTTGTATAGGTGTAAACCAATTAAGAAAGTAAAATACTTATTTATAATTTATATATTTAAGTGTTTATCTAACTGCATGCAGATGCCAATTGTTACAGTACTTTTTAATGGCATTAAAATTTCATGCAATCTTAAGACAGATCTAAAGAGATTGCATTTTAGAACTGAAATTGCACTTAAGGAGTATTTTTTCTCTTGTTATGTATATTGTTGCAGATACAGTATTTATGCTTGTGAATTGGTGATGCCATGGACAGCAGTAGTGAGTATGATTGCAAATGTACTCTGCCTGCCTACCGTGGATAATGGCACTATCTTCTCTCTGTCTTTGCTGGGCTTATCCTTCTCAGATTTCTCAACAGGTTTTTCCCTTCCCTTTTTGCTTGATGATTTAGGGGGTGTCGCTGCTGGTTTCTGTGAATCAGTGTGTGGTGACTCCATGCTTACTGGGGTTGTAGCTTCCTCACGCTTCTCTCCATGAACTGTGGACACAGAAATACGAGACATAAGCCCTGAAGGCTGTATATGTATAGCACTCATGAGGAACAAGCAGGTTTCAAGTCAGCATCTCGATAACTTCCATAAAGTGGGCCATATTAAAAATAACACCTGCCTAATGTAAATGCCTGATATGTTCAACCTTCTTAAATGGAAGGGAATTTCCAAAAAAACAAAAAACAAACATGATTTATCTGTTTCAAAATTGACAATTTTAGGTTGTAATGATGTGACGTGACTTTATGACAATTCAGAATTTCGGATTATTTCAGATAACCCACTGCCTTATACTGCCTCAGTGTTCCAAATAAGAGTTGAATGCTAGTTTATGTAAACACAGTTTTTTGGCACTTACTTGCAGTACATTGCACTGAGCACTATGCAACATTTGCTTGTCACTAGTAGCAGATGTACACTAAGTAGCTCCCACTCCAAATACTCCTACTGCTTAGCACACCTAGGAAAATGTATATTGTAGTATTAATGAGCAGATGTACTACATGGAAAAACACTAGGTGCATTTATGAAGAATTTATAATATAAGATATATTGTAAACCTACTGACTGCTTTAATGGTTTAAACAATTATATATGGTAGTGATGCAAGGTCAGAGAGCGAAAGGAATGTTAGAAAATATTATTAGACTGTTATTTTTTTCTTTAACTGTGTAAGTTGGCATCTAATTATGTGTGCTCTGTCTGTGTCATTGCTGTACTGTCTTACACTTCCCTAATTTACTCATAAGTATTGTACCTCTGCCAATTAATTTGAGTGCCCTTTAAGTTTGGGTGGCCCTTCAGTTTACTCGTTCTGCACATAAACTACAGTTCTCAACATTAAATGGTAATGCTCTATTAGGGCTGTGAGTTAAGCCTCCAAATAGCAATCGACTAATTGGGCACACAAAATATAATTATTACAATAAATATCAATGAAGACATAAGCCCGATACCAGCTCCTGCAAGGGAGCCGTCTCTTTTGTACAGAGCGGGAGGTCACGGGTTCGCCTGTGAGAAACTCCTGCTTACGGGAACCACGGTTCTCCACAATAGCAAGCGTTCGGTGATGTTTCGTTGATAAACTTAAGTTATGTTATTAACTATGCGCGTTACAAAAATGTAATTATTTAATCGATTATCCAGTATTTATTTTGATGTATATAATGAGGAATGGCATCGATTGAAAAATCGATTTTCGATTTAATCATAGCAGCCCTATGCTTTATCTACATTTATATAATTCTATTCAGTGGTATGTTTCACACTATAAATGTTTGAGTTGAATTGGCTGATTTGTTTTATTTTTTATTTTTGTATTGTAGTTCTTTTTTTTTTTGTTCTTTTGCTGCACAAGACTATAGAAAGCTTGTAGTGAAACAAACAAACAAAAAACACTAAAAGATTCTCGTCTACCCTAACACTGGCCTCATTTTATAACATAAATCAGTCAGATTGCTAGACTTCTTTATGGTCTAAGAAAATCAGAATGTATGTTTAAGCATCTTTTTGTTCATAGAATGTACTGAAGAGACCAAAGCTGTCAGAATCAGTTTTAATGTTGTTAGTTATAATGCTGTTATGGCACGAAAAGCATCTTTAAAAAAAATTAAATAAACAGCTGTAACGGATGGGGGGGGGGGGATCTGTGCTGACTATCTGGCGCATGCGTGGTACTGCAGGAAGGGGGCAGCAGCCTCGTAGATCCGCCTATCAGTCATGGCAGTGACACAAGGGAGGTGGGGAAGAGCGTGTGTTGGCTTTCCCTCTCTCTGAGTGGCTGAGAGGCTTGGTTATGCATTCGGGTGGCCTTGATTGGGAATACACAGAGACGCTGGCTGAGAAGGCCAGTGTAAACATAGACCAGGCAAGAACACCAGTGGTTGGAGCGAGCGACCAAAACAGGCAAGCACGGCTGAGGAAGACAGCCAGCAATAAATAAATAATTTATTAAAATATATTGTTACGTACCGGAGGGGACGTGTGTAGTGATAGGGGAACCTTGGCCACCCCAGTGTATAGTGCATAACAGTGTAGGACGGAGATCCCGAGCTGACCGGCTTAGCAGCAGTGGGAGCACTGTGTAAGCAGCATCTTTATTTTGTAGTTTTATTACTGTGTTTTATTTTCCCTTTTCATTTCGCCTTATGTTTTCATTATTATTTTGAGCACCTGTCAGTGTGCCAGCTTTTAACTGTTTACCAGTATTGGTATTTCTGTGGTCCTGTTTACCGTTGCCGGTACTCAGGCCACGGACAACAGCGCCCTCTGCGGGCTAAAAGAAAATTTCTAAAATAAGAAAACTGGGCATCAAATAAACCTTCTGTCTCCCGTGTGTGTCAGTGAATTGCCCACCACCCTTCCACAAGGGCCTATTTCAATTGTCTAACAGGTGGTGGGTCTAAATAGCACCCCCATTTGACTCTACGTCAATACTTAGAAAAACAATAACATTTTATATATATATATATATATATATATATATATATATTTTATAGCATACAAGAAATTCACTCCTGAAAAATGCACCCTGTTACATGATTTTAATTAGTTCACAGTTTTTAGTGAAGGTGCTAGAGTAGCAGATATTGTAAAAAATGCTCTTTTGAGATATTCTTTGAAAAGGTGTTAGTCAGAAAACAAGAATGTACTCTAGTTGCAAAATAAGATTTTGTTGGTAACTGATTGCAAGAATTATCAAGAAACAATTTATACTACCATTTCAAAACCAATAAGTAGGTTGTTGAGCGAAAAACTTGGTTTCACACCATAGTTTCACACTTCAAGTCTGTGAGTTCATCCTAATCGGTGCTATCTATATTGGTACAAAAGGTAAACTTTACAATGCATGATTAGTCAGTCACATACAATTCTTCTTTATAAATATAATCTCTGACATGTATAAACACAAGTACACTTGAAATTAAAAGTGACCTGACTACCAAAATGGACAGGATTTTATATATGTTTGCACTATAGGCCAAAGTCCTAAACAATTGAAACTGTACATATACTTTAATTCTTCCATAGCAACGGTACTCATAGAAACCGCTCTGACCTAGACTGACGTGCTCGCCATGCACATCACAAATAAAAAATATGGTGGAAGCTTGTTTTCCTCAGCTTTCTGAAGATTAGCTTCAACAAATTCTAAATGAAAAAGTCGCTAAAATTACAAAAGTTGTAACAAAAACATACCGCCACCTTTCACAATATATCAAAAAACACAGATTTACAGAAGTCATGGAGCCTCAAGGCCTGTACGAGCCACAAGACCTGAATGCAGATACAGCTGTCTTTCATGGTTTAATAAAACATATATGGACTGGATATTTCATATATCCCCCTCGGGGACAATCATTTTCCACGATATGCCTCATCTTCAGTGCATATTTTTATACTATAGTGTCATGATAAGCACAGTTTTAGAATACCATTCTATTGTGCAAAAAGGTAAATTATACTGTCAGGTAGCTCAGGAGCTTCCATAAATTCACAAGACAAATATTCTAAATGTGTTCATATTTATGACATCCACATGTATAACGTATTATAGTGTAATTTTATGATATCTGAGACTGTCTGTATTTCAAGATCAGACATCTCCCATTATTATGTATCTCAAATAATTATTAATTTATTTTTAAAAATACTTCAAAATGCTGATATTCATTCTCCAATCAAATGCAACTAAATAAAATAAATTGCTTTATTTGAAGCTGCAATGTGGTTTCATAGGAATGAAACATGAAGGGATATAGGAGGGGGGAGGGGGAGGAGTTAGCAAATCAAGAAAAACTGACTTCCCCTTTAATGTGTAGTACTTCTTACTGCCCATGCATTTTCTGTAATTTGTAGATAATAATCAAATAAGCATGCATTATTTCCATTATAGAAAACATCCATCCACGGGAGCATGTATTGGATACAGTGCAGAAACTGTAACTGCACAATATGGAAGGTAATGACCGTTAAAAAAATAAAATAAAATACACTTCATACATCATAATTACTATGTCATTTATTGTCAAGTGTTTTAAATGTGATAATGCAATTATTATTTTAAATATCCTATTTTTCCGAACCCCCCACATAAATTTGATATGTGCCTATAATAAAATGAATCAGTTTGGAATTATTTATTTCACACAGGTATGAAGTATGAGCTTTCTATCATCAAAAACATTGAAAGATATCATTTACAGAGCAGCATAAGTTTATCAAGCCAGGTTGTGATCCAAGGTACTAGTCTGCAGATGCAGGGCAGGGACGTTACAATCAAAAGTTGCATTGCAGACATGTCTGTGAACATGTAAGATGAACACCAGGATATTTTGTTAGTTTTCTGTGTTGCTTGTTTTGTTAATGCAGTTATATTTTAACGTCTGATTTTTTAAAATATCTGCAACTATGAAGCCCTACAAATTGGATATGTGCCAGTTTCTCAAATAGTAGAATAGGACTGAGCTCCTTTGGAACGGCAGCTGCATGTCCCCCCCTAAATTATTGGTAAAAGATAGCTTGAGTCAATATAGTAATACCCAAATTTAGAACCTTTGAACAGGAATAAGGGAGCTATCATACAAATGGTATTCAGAGAAAAGGGAAAAGAAAAAAGAAAAAAAAGCAACTGTGATCATGGTAGCCTTATACAATAATTTGCAATCAATCATCACAGGCATCCCTTCAATATTAAGTCTGAGAGAGTAGGTCCAATATATTTCAAAAAGGGATCCCAAATTTTATGGAATTGTTTAGCTTGTTAATCTCGATAAAACATAAACTTTCAAGTGGGAGCATACTGTAGATAGCCTTATACAACTGCAGGATCATACGTGGACTATCTGAAATCCAACTTGTCAGGATACATTTTCTAGCCATTACAGGAAGACCCCTTATGAGTTTGTCCATTTCACAGTGTACATTCCCGGGATCTCCTAAAATGAGCACTAGTGGGTCACTTTCCAATTGTATCTCACACATATTCTTGACTTCCCTACATATTCGATCCCACGATTGCTTTAAATGAGAACAGGACCACATACAGTGTACATATGTCCCTGGTGCCTTTTTACACTTGGTGCATATTTGTGACTTTTGGGGGTTGAATTTGTGTAATTTATGAGGAGTAAAATGCAGTCTATGGATAATTTTAAATTGCCTTTCTGTGGTTTGGTTACTTGTCAGATTTGAGTGTATCCGGACGATAATGTCTTCCCAGGTTTGATTATTTATTGTTTTGTTTAGGTCCTGCTCCCATCCCAGCCTACTGTCTATTTTGTATGAATTCTGTCTAATCTGGGTTAATAATATTAGGTAAATCACGTTCAAGTCGTCAGGCTAGCACCTTAGCAAGGGCCTTTACATCCGTTGTCAATAAGGATATTGTTTTAGTCAAACTCTTGGCGGCTCTTCTCAACTGCAAACGAAAAGTCCTGAAAGAACATTATTTTCCTCCTGTTGAATCTCAGGTCGCCCTTCTTCCTTGCAGCTTCCAGTACAGCTTGTCTATCCCTGTAGTTGTGGAATCTCACAATTATGGGTCGTGGTCTTTCCTTCCGCTCCAGGCTTGGGTGAGAGCGAGCGGTGGGTCCTCTCTATTTTGAGAATTCCATGCTTGGCTGTAATGTCCAGTTGTTCAGGTATCCATTTTTCAAAGAAGCGTAATCGGTGATTTACCCTCTGTGTCCTCTGGCAGACCAATGATTCCTGAATGTGTATGCCTCACCCTGTTCTTGGCATCCTCCACACGCTCTTGTAACTCTTTAATAGCCTTCTCAGCCGATGTGATACGTTTATCTTGATCAATTTCTCTGTCCTTAAGAAATATACATTCTTCTGTTGCTTGATTCCTCTTACCGGATTCAATAATTTCTGCCTTTAGTGTGTCGACTGAGCTGATAACCCGTTCAAGCTCTGTATCCAGTATACTCTCGATTCTTGCAGAGACATCTTGAACAATCTGCGAGATGAAGGCTTCAGGTACACAACAGCAGTCGCCATTTTGTCCCTCTTCTTATTGTCGTGCAGCACTTCTAGTTTTGGTTGATTTTGTAGCGATCTCGGTCGAATTCACCCAATATTCATCCAGGGAGATTGTTACTGAAGTTGTGGTATTTTTTTAATAGCGGAGTAGAACAGGAGGGGGTAAAATGGTGGCAAAATACAATCAGGTTATGAGGAGCTTGTCTCTTTCACATCCACTTTAAGCGTCACATGATCCCCTACATATGTCAGAATTAACAAGCACAGAGATTGCAGTGCCCATCTCGGAGGGTAAAGAAATATTAATCTGTGTGTGCTGGTTTTATAAAACTATGCTGTTTTAAAACTTTGTATATCATAACTTTAAAACGAATATGCTAAAACAAATGGCTGACAGTGACATTTTAACGCAACATTATTTAACTATGTATTTCAACTATTAAATTTACTCTGAATTTAGAAATACTTAAACTAAAATGCAATGACGTTATGACGACAAGTCTATTTCAATGTCTTCACTGAATTTTAGTTTACTATATTATTTCCAAGCAAAACCATCTGTTATCGTCTTTTGATAAAAATGTGCTTCAATAACTTTTGAGGAATAAGATAACATCTGACACACTCCTAAATCATACTAACAACAACATAATCATGTTAGTCATAGTAATAATAACTTGCATCCTACCTACGGACAAGCAACTTTTTATTTGTAACAGCATACCTTTAATATCATTTTTCTCAGCTTCTTTCAGCACCTGCACATAGGCTAGCTCACTTTCATTCAGGGTCCAGCTCTTGTGCAGCACTGTAGCTTGAATTACGTACTTGTGCATCTGTAACAATACATTGTTAACAATAAATACCATAGATCAGTACACTTCCACAAGATCATCTTTCAAGTCTTCTTTCTCAATGTGAACTTTTTAAGAAGGTGGTGAGGGGGTGTTGCAGATATTTCTGGATGACTGCTCACTAAGAAACACCTCATTAAAAAGATAAATAGTCGAGAACTAATTAACAGTCTGACACACATCTGGCTTTGGAATTTGATTAATGCTTACATTTTCAAAAACCTTCAAAAAACTGTTAGTGTGATAAAATGGCTGATTGAAACCCTTGTATTTTTGTTTCTGCAGATTTTTTAGAAAGCAAAAAAATACGTCTTCAGGAGATATTTTTCTCCACAGTTGCATTTTTACTGTACAAGATTTTATACTTTAGCTACATCTGAAGATATTTTAACGAAACGGTTACAATTCAATAAATACAATGTATTACCATTTGCAGAGGTTGTGGTGTGGAGCTGCTGGTCTCGTCATCCCGCTGAGACTGGGATTCTTCAACAGATCTGGCACTTTGACTGCAAGCAGAGCTGCTTCTTTCCTTTTTACTTCCCACTGTCAGGCTTTGTATAGCTGTACCTTTACGTGATGCGGCTGTCATTATATAAGTCAGGTTTTTAATTGAGACACCTAAAGTTTACAGTAGCAAAGCATTTGTGAGAAAAAAAAAAAGTCTTCACAATTAAAGTCAAGAAATCATCAAGACTTTAGGGACCAGAATTGCCAGTAAAACAAAAAGCCATTTGGAGCATGTGAAGACTCTCAAATTCTATTTGCTTTCAATCGTCAGTGGCCCAATTTGTGTCTGATAAACACCAGTTACAATTCTGTGTGTGTGTGTGTGTGTGTGTGCGTGTTAATATCTAATTCATTATTGCATTGATGAGAATATGTTTTAATGATTTAGAAAACTGTGTATAGACGTTGTGAATAGAATGGCTAAATGCTGTGAATTAAACACAAAAACAAAAAAAATGCTGTCTACATACTATTAAATTAAATATATTTGACTCACATGATGGCTTTTCATTTGGTAAAAAAGTGAAAGCAGGAACAACAGCATGACCTTTCCCAGTACTGCAAGCCACTTCATCCTCATTATCTAGAATTTGCAGTTTGATATACACGTCTGGTTTGGAAGTCTGTACTTGGACAGTGGCAAGATGATCCGAAATAACCTTTACTTGGTACCTGTCAAAAGAGGGAACATACAAGTTCTGCAAGACAAGTATTTACAAAAAGAATATGATATATATTATATATATATATATATATATATATATATATATATATATATATATATATATATATATACACACATCAGTCGCAGACAACAGTATTTGGGCAGTTAAAAAAATGAGAAAACCACATTTCTAATTGTTCTACTGAAAGATATAAGGTTCAGCTTTATAATAAAACAACACACTATTACATAACATGCATAAAATGAAAAGTAACATGCAAAAACTGATTTAATACTTTGACAAAAGTATTTGGGCGCCCTTACATTAGTATTTTGTGTGCCCACCCTTTGCTTCCTTTACAGCTCTTTTTTTGTATTTTGAAGCCAGTTCCTGGCATCTTTCCGGAGATATTTTTGCCCATTCTTCAACACATACAGTTCTGAGTTCTGTATTCGACTTTGGTTTCCTTTTTGCAACAGCAGCCTTCAAGTCAATCCATAACATCTCGATGGGATTCAAGTCTGGGGACTGAGATGGCCAATCCATAACTGTAATCTTCATTTTTTTCAGAAATTCCTTTGTAGACTTTGCAGAATGCTTAGGGTCATTATCCTGCTGGAATACAAACTTCCGTCCAATTAGCCTTCTAGCGCTGGTAACAAATGAGAGTGCAAAATGTATTGATATTTTGCAGCATTCATTAATCCTCTACAATACAAAGGTCGCCAGTGCCTGAGGAAGAAAAACAAGCCCATAGCATCACACAACCATGTTTAACACTGGGCATGATGAACTTTTCTTTAAATTCTTCTCCTCTCTTCCTCCAAACATACTGTTGCTTTCTTGGTGAAATAAGTTATATTTTGGGTTTGTCTGACCATAAAATTTGGTTGAAGAAATCATCACAAGTATTCAATGGAAAACTCCAATCGCTTTCTTTTGTGTATTGTTTTTAAGAAAGGTTTGCATCTTGGTTTTCGTCCGTGGACATTCATCTTGTTAAGGTATCGTTTAATTGTTCGCTCGTGAATTTCTTGACCATCTTCTCTCAATCCTTGTGTTCTTTTGCAGTAAACCATGTCTTTCTGCTATTTTTCTGGTAGTTTCTCCTTTTTCGTTTGTTGAATCACTGCCATTTTGAGATTGTTTCTGTACACTTTAGTTTCAACCATTTTTGTTGCTTTTTTTAATCACAAATTTCAAATTTATTTTTCAGCACTTGATTATGTATTTATTTATTCTATAATTATCACCAGTTGTTGATTTTCAATCATAATAATTGTCAATAATTAGCACCGAATGGGTTTTATACAAAATATGCTGATTGCCCAAATATTTTTGTAAAAGTATGAAATTAAGTTTTGCATGTTATTTTCCATTTTATGCATGTTATGTAATAACTTGTTGTTTTATTATAAAGTTGAAACTCTACTCTAAAGAACAATTAGAAATTATAGAAATCCCTTTTTTTAACTGCCCAAATACTTTTGTATGTGACTGTGTGTATATATATATATATAAGTGTGTGTTAATATTAAAATAGTAATACAACTTATCTGTCCTAAATATGTAAGTGCTCACCTACAAATAAGGTTTTTATCATTAGGCAGAAAATAATCCTTTACTTCCTTAATGGAAAAATTGTTGTTTACAGTCTCACGGCCGAGAACTGGCAAGGGATTGTAAGAACCAATCAGGCGCAATTTCCACTTTCCTGCTGGTAGCAGTAAATCGCCAGAATGTGCTTCAGCCATGAAGGTATATCCATTCTACAAAAAAAAAAAAAACACAGTTAGATGGGTTGCAGTATCACAGAGTGCTGTCATTTTTATCACCAGGCATGAGTTGCATAACATTAATAGTCAAAGGGTTTTTCCAAGGAATACCAGCATCATAAAATATTTTTTAAAAATCCTAAATACATTTTGGTCACCAATGGCATGCAAAATATGCTACATGACTATTACCTGTATAAGTACAGTAACGTTTAGAATGTTACAAATCTGGAAGTAAGGATACTGTTATAATCCCATGTTATAAAATCTAAGTAACACTATTCAAGGTTTAGATACTGCAGTGTATCAACTAACAACATTAGCAAATATAGTCAGAATGATATGTAGAATGATATATAATCTGAGATTTTCTGGTTTTATAAGCACTCAAGGGTATTAGCAGTAATGTTCAGTCAATGTCAAAGAGAAGTGATCAAACAGCCCAATATATTTATTTTAGGAGCTTGTATCTTGGAAAATATGTACAGACCACATTGGTAAGATTCACTGCACTTGACGAATCCTTCAGTAAGTGTCCTCCACCAAAATCACCAACAACGAAGCAAATTAGAACTAACCAGATTTACAGTGTTTTGCTCCTTAAGATTAAGATAATTGAAAAAGCTACCCTTCTCAACGAATAAGAAATAACATTACATATTTACACTGGAGATTATTAACGTGGTTAATATGATGTTATACGTTTACATTTTTAAAAGTATAAATTGTCTTTTTTTTGTATTACAACTTCAATAAAAGCTATGTTTTGGTTTCTTCATATTTTGTTTTAGTAATTATACATAAAATGTGATTCCCCTTTTTTCTTGTTTATTCACAAAACTTTAATTAAGATACCATCCTGTTTATAGTGCTGCAGTACAGTACTCTAGACAGGAGGTGGAGGAGGTGCAGGAATCTGCATCCTACTTAAGAGTACATATATCGTAAGGGGGGCCCTGTGCGGAAAGGGTTGTGAGAAAAGTTTGCTCAAGCAAAACATACAACACACTAGTAAAGGCTTAGGCCCATCGTGCTTATTGAAATGGCACCAAAAATAAATCCCCAAATGAAAAATAAAAAGATGTTAATAAATTAAAAAGTTCAAATTTGAAACCAACAATGTTCTTTGTATAAACTCTGGGTTCAACTTTTTGAAAGACTCTGGGAACTTCCTCTCCTGTGTCATTGTTAACCACATGAAGAATGCAGACTGGTATGGAACAGGAAACCTTGGGAATCACCAGCATGTCTTCAGGGACATGAAACACCTCCCTTTAAAACAAAAAAAGAGAAAATACAACATGTTTCCTGTTAAAGACAGACACTTAAACAACTTTCAATCAAAAAAAGACAATAATTACCTCTATAATTGAAACTTATATTAACCTATACAATTTACAATTAATACAAGTCCAAGCTTAAATTGATAACAATCCCTTACTTTTGGCTATTGTTATCTCGTGCAATCATGGTTGGGTAGAATAACACAGGTTTAATGTATTGAAAAAAACAAACAAGCAAACAAACTCATACCTGAAAACTATGAACCAGCTATTCATTGGTTGATCAGGATATGTTACACAATAGTCATCATAACACATTTTGGTCCATTCATCATGAAAGCATGGATACAGTTGGACTGACTTCTCATTGCTTCTGAAAATGTGTCTAATTAATGAAAGCAAAAACACAAAATGTGTGGTTTGGTTTATCTCTTGGTTGGTGCCGATTAGGCAGCACTCTAACTGTTCTCTCACATAAGACATTCAACCTGTTTTAAAATGTCATGGTGAGGAATAAGGTCTCAGCACGTTGTGTGGCATGGATCTTTAATTCAATGCAGTAATCTGTAGACATAGTAGTTTCTGTGGTCTTGTGTTAATACAGCTACCCTTTTATAATGCTGTGGTCATAACTATAGTTAAGAGAAAACTATGTGTTCCCTTATAAGAAGAATGCAAGTGGTAGTCATTTTCCCGGGCAACAATGGGAGCCATACTATACTCCCTTAAAACAGGTTCTGCAGTACAAATGCTGGCTTACCACTGTATATCAGTATAGTGAGCCATCAGATAAGACATATGCATTATATATATATATATATATATATACACACACACACAGTTTTAGTCAAAAGTTTACATATCCCAATAAAAATGGATAATTTCTAGAAATTTCTTGAAAACAAATAATTATAGGAAAAATCTTTTGTAGCAAAAGTTTTGCTTTTGTGGATGAGGAAAAAAAGTTACAAGAAATAGATGTCTTACAAATTATTTATTTCAGCAATTTATTTGCAAAACTCCAAAAATGCTAATTCAAAAGAATTCATACCCTGACAAGGAAAATTAAATTAATAGCTAGTTGAGGCATGTTTAGCAATAATAACTTTAAACGATTAGGATATCTGTCAATGAGCTTTTGGCATGACCTTTCTTCAACGCAAAATTGTTCCAGTTCATTCAAATTCCGAGGACTTCTCTTGTGCACAGCCTTCTTCAACTCATACCTAAGATTCTCAATCGGATTTAAATCAGGACTTTGACTAGGCCATTCCAGGACCTTGATTTTATTCTTCTTTAACCATTCTAAAGTAGATTTTGATGTGTGCTTTGGATCGTTGTTGTGTTGGATAATCCAGTTGCGCTTTGTAGCGGAGGGTTTCAGATGATTGGACAATATCTTTTGGTATGCTATGAAATCCATTTTACCATGTATTGGAACTAAATTTCCTGTGCCATTAGAGGAAAAACAACCCCATAGAAGGATATTACCACCTCCATGCATATGGTGCTCTTTTCTTTGTACGCCTCACCAGACTTTCTCCAAACGACTATCAGCGTGACCAAATAGCTAGATTTTTGTTTCATCACTCCACAAAATCTTTGACCAGAACTCATATCCATAGTTCAAATGCCGTATTGCAAACCTTAAACCGATTGTTCTTGTGATGTTTTCCTAAGAGTGGCTTGGCCTGCGACCATTGAGACCTTCACCATGCAATACTTGACCTATGGTTGAAATGGAAACCCCAGTCCCACTTGCAGCCAATTCACTTTGAATATCTTTGGCAGTCAATCTCAGATCGTTATTAACCTTCCTCACAATTCTTCTACTTGTTCTTGGTGAAAGAACCTTCTTTCTTCCAGACCGAGGGAACGTTGTGACAGTACCATGAGTCTTGTACTTCTTGAGAATAGAAACAATAGCTGAAATTGGGATACTCAAATGCTTGTAAATCTTCTTGTATCCTTCTCCAGCTTTATGACAATAAATCATTTTCTTGTAACTTTTTTCCCTCATCCACAAAAGCAAAACTTTTGCTACAAAAGAAACTATAAATTTCCATTGGGGTATGTAAACTTTTGACTACAATTATATATATATATATATATATATATATATATATATATATATATATATATATATATATATATATATAATTATACACACACATACATATATATTAGGGATTAGACACCAATATCGATATTTTGATATGATCAATATCGATATCGTTCAATAATTTCCATATCGCGATATCGTGTGATTAAAAAATAAAATTGATGTACGCTTGCAGAGGCATACTTTTTATTGCTAATACTGCTAAAAATACAAATGCAGTATAATCAAGTTTATTTGATATTAATATACAACAAACCCTAAATATACCAATCACAGTCAGTCTTGTAGGCAAACACCACACACTAAAGTATTATTTAACCATTTTTTTCTACTGATTGGCGTTTAGGTACCAAACGCTATTTGCATGCTGCATTAGGTACCATTGGCCTTCCATTTTGCATTATTATGTGCATGCGTCACCGGTTCTTTACTTACGCTATTATTAATGTATTTTTAAAATTTTAACTTTCGGTATTATAAATGAGATGTACTTTTAAAACATCAAAACACATCTCAAAATAATACAAAATTCGGCATGACACCGTATTTTATACTTTTAGAGGTGTCGTGAGTCAGCATTTACACGCAGAGCAGCTGAAGATTCAATTACTTCCGGATTGGCTAGAATGTCTGTGCGCAGTGAAGTATAGAAATATTTCAGTTTTGAGGTGGCTGATGATGGAATAGTAAAACAATATAACAAGACCTTGTTTTTCTCCATGGATATTGCGAAGCAAAGCACCACTAAGTTAAAATATATATATATATATATATATATATATATATATATATATATATATATATATATATATATATATATATATATATATTACAGTAAAAGTCTGAATTTGGTCAATCTTACCAAATAAGGTGGTGAATGGGTTTTGTAAGTAATTGATAATGTACCATTAATGTTATTTTGCTGAGGTCTGCTAAAGGAATTCAACAGCTTAACAGTGCCAAGAACTGATATCCACAAGGAAGTTAAAGAGATGATACAATTGCAGTTGTTACAAAATTTGTTTTAACTTAACTAAGCATGTTCAGGGTCATCCACTGATACAAACTACCTCACATTTCTGCATGAAAAAAGTTATTTTCCTGGATCAAAACCAAGTTGATTCTGACACCAAGGAAAATATTTTCCTTAACGTCTTATTTCTTAGAATACTAGAGTCCTCTGTTTAAAAATGTAAGCACCTTATTTCATTACCTTAATAAAACAACAGCATGCTGTTCAGTATTTGGCTCCAGTGCAGCCCAGATTCTCTGCAAGATTTTTTTGGCAAACACATTTTCTTTTGTACCTATATGAATAAAATGAATCAGAGTAAAAGGAAATATTACCTCAGACTACTGTATTACTGTGTATTTGCAATACACTACAAAACACGATGTGGCTATTGTGTGCATATTGTGTGCGTTACAACAATTCATACAGTAAACATGCATAATTACCCCCTCAAAAAAAATTGATGATAAGGTATAAATATGTTTCAAAGCTCTTTTCAAAATGTCCGCTCTAGTGCACTGGGATTTGAGATCTATCCTCTAAATCACTGCAAGAAGAATGATAAAAAAATAAATAAATAAATAAAACACAAGTGCTCTGGTTTTTCTGTTCCACACCACATCATGGATTGTTATTGCTGTTTTACCTGTTCGACAAGGTGGGCAATAATCCTTACACTATCAGTGCACTACAGCAAACATTTTGAAAAAAAGCTTTGAAACAGACTTTAAAGTTATAAGTGTAAAAAGTTGTCAGGGTGTTAACAATGAAAAGAAAAATGACAGGTATGTTATTTAAACAGCTGTAGCAACACATGGGGACGTGTAACATCATATTTTTCAGAACCCCACTACTTACTCTTTGAGCTATTACACTGACTTTGTAATATATCTATTTATTTAATCTTTTGTATTCATCCTCTATTGCAACTGGAAAAATGAATTGTGACAACTATTCAATTCTGAGAGTGTCAAAAGATGGCCTTAGGCCTTGGCAAAAACAGAGTAGCTCTACAGCAGACGTCTTGCACTTCAACAACCCTGCTCATATTTAGACTGTAATTTCAATTGCCCACATACTTTTCTTATATGATCAAAGTTGAGGTCATTTTTTTTATTTCCCCTTTGCTTGACCTGTCAGCATAGATTTTGCTGATCTGAGTGATTGACAGCTCAGTCAGCCAGCTGTGGTAGAGAGGGCAAACACTGCCATCTAGAATATAAATATCAGATAGCGGCCAAACAAGGCTTTATTTAGTATCAGTAGATGGACAAGATAAGTTGCAGGCTTTTTTTTTTTTTTGCAGTATTTCTGTTGCAGTGTGGTAGGAGTAACGCCAGATCTAAAACTGATTGTAACCTATAGCATATATCATAATCAGTTAATGATATAGAGGTAGGCTTCCATATGCAATTCGTTCAAAAGGTATTTTAAATGTAAAAGTTACTATAATTAAAAGGTTACCAAATAGAAACAAACCTGGTTTACTGGCCTGTTTGATTTTGCGAACATAACATCCTTTCCATCCAGCCTGGAGTTTGGTTACTGCCTGTGTTTCTTCCAAAGTGGGTTCTCTGTTTATCCATGACTCAGGTTCTTCTGTTCTGGGACCTGGTACTGTAAAATATTCATTTAAACTATACAAATTATAAACATGATGCATATTTTATGACTTGCATATAAAAAGCAGGAAGCTACAATATTTTTTTAGCCATGTCAAATTAGCGGTACATTTTTTAGCAGATTTCAACAGCAGCACTGTGAAACGTCCTTCCTGTCTGCCTGCAAGTAACTAACCCAAGGAAAAACAGACTATATGAAAAGGAGTTTCTACCATTTCTTTTTTGTGATCTTATGTATGCCAACCTAGTCTAATGAAGTTCACTTGTAAAACCTGGATTGGCTCAAATTGCTGTGCAATGTGAGTCTTAGTTCCATCTCTGCAAACACAAGATAACTGAGAAAACATCACAGCAAATTAAAACGAGCAACTGTAAATTTAATTCCCTCTTACCTAAAGTACACACCTGTAAGATGGCACTTTCATACACATAAAAATGTACCTGAAGAGAGGTGTTCCTTGCTGTCCCTGTCAATGGTAACATCATAAATAAGTGCCCTGATCGCAAAGATGTCTTCAGACGTTATAGTGCTTCCCAAAGCTTTGGTAATTGTGTAGTACAGGGCTTTATTGAAGGCCTAGGGATCAATAAAGTCATTATTATAACAAGTTTGTACCTGATGTATTTTAAAACCACTTCAATATGTGTACTGATAATGTACAACATAAATTGGTAAATTGAAAAAGTAAATTATTACACACTCAAATGCCACTTTTATATATTAGTCCAAAACGTACACGTATATATTTCTGCACTATTATGTGTACTGGCAATCTGGTGATAATACAACAGCCATTATGATACGGCTGAATTACAAAAAATAAAGCAATAATTAAGAAAAAAGAAGAATATTGTAAAAATGCAATCATTATTGTGAAACAGAAACAGGAGATTTTTGAGGATCTATTTTCCCCTTCATTCCGGTGAAAATCATTCAACACTACAGTAGAATCAGGTCAATATTCTGGCAAGGGAATACCTGAACTGAATTCTAGTGCCCAGCCCAAAGAGGATTCTCTGCACAACTCATAAGTAATGTTGATTGTTTTCTGCTTCCAGTTGTGTTAATATGGCTCCTAATCTCATAACAAAATGCTGAAGTGACTCTAGGATTGCCATGGTTTTAATTCAATTTTGTACTTTTTAATTGTATGCCAAAGAAAAACTGACAATCAAACAAAAGTGTTCCATGTTAAATGACATGGTGATCCCATTTAAAAATATATATTTATTTTGTTTTTCTGGTTTTACTTAAGGGATCCAAAGGCTCCATATATAACTGTGGCATATATTTCTCATATTTTTATGAATATATATTTTTTGCATTTACAAATTTAGAATTCTACATTATTCTTTTTCACAGATGGTTTTGAATTGAAGAAACAATTGTAAAGTGATAACAAGGGGCTCAAACAGTTTTGTTCTAAGTGAATATCTGTTTAATGAATTAGGAAATTCAGTACAATGTGTGTTAACCAGAATGTAATCTTTAAACATGGCAGTCTTGGGAGTGTGTTAAATTGTATATAGAATACAGCAGTGTCACCATGTGGCAGCAGGAAAGAGACCCAGAAACAGAAGCTGCACTTCAAGCACTAAAGCACACATTTATTAAACAAACAGAAAAACAGGAATAAAACAAACACAGCACCAGGGCCAAAATAAAAGGTTCACAAACAAAACAATACAGGCAGGGCAGTCGCCTTCACTATAATAACGTGTACACTCCAAACACAGGTACACTCAGTTGACCCCCCTCCCCCACACAAAGGATTTCTCCTTCCTTATATACAGGTGGCCACTCCCCAGTTATCACTCAATTACCTAATTGAGGAATGGCCACACCTGTGATTGCTGGCAGGGACAGATTTAACCCCATCCCTGCCAAACTTACACTTACACCGGCACGTCTTCCACCCTGCCATACACCACATGCAGCAAAAACAATCAGCAGATGGAGAACATGCACTTTTTAGGGATACAGAAACGAGTAGTGAGAATATCATAACCTTATGTGAAGCATCTGTGTGACATATCTGGAATTTTCTAGAAACCCAGGCATTATGTCTGTGTTCACCTTGAAGTGTCCTTTAATCATGCCTGTGCTGTGCAGCTGTGGGGGGCAGTGAGCTAGTTCCATCTCTTTCTGGGCCTGGGGAAGTTCATTCTCGTCACTGAAGTTATTTATCACGTTTCCAATAGCTTTCACGATAACCAGAGCTTGTTCTGTAAAACAGTTGCTCTCCTGGGGAGAAAGAGCATATTGCTGCAGCCATTATCATAGCTGAATTATGCAGCCATTATCATAGCTGAAACTGTTTCTCTAAAATATCATATTTAAAGATGGCATTGATTACATTTTGTAAAGCTTTTTAGCCAAAGCAACATCATCATTCACCCCCTTTCTTGTGCTAACGTTCTATTGGTCATTGGCTTGTGGTAATCCAGGGTCCACCTCCTAGAATTAGAATTAGCAATATTATCAGCAGTATCCCTTTTTCAGTTTTTTTTTTGCTTATATTATACTGTATGTAGGTATCCCAAAGACCGTACTATAGATGCAATGTTGATGCTGCTTCCTGGTACCGAATCACATCATGTGTTGGGGTTCAAATTCAATCCAATGAGATATCTACACTTAAACCAAGTGACCTAGAGCTAAGGTATCAAAATGCAAAAATATAAGGACTCCTTTAATACATTTATTTTTTATTTTTATATATCTAACTGGAACATGTTTAGGTACCAATAGTCTAAAGCACTGATCATGAACAGTGATTGCTTTTTAATCCTTGTTTTTTCAGGAGGCTAGTCATATTATAGAGATGGAAAAGCTTGCTGACTTTTATAAATACTCTCTGAAATACTGGTTACCTTTTACCAAAAACACGCCTTTTAAAGAACATGTAAACTATACTAATAATTTTATCAAATAATTTAATAGCTTAAAGAAAAGCTTTAAGAAATTAAATATGTAACTAATTAATGCAGACACTTCCAGATTGCAGCTCCAGTTTAAAAAAAAAAAAAAGTTTTTCCCCTGTTAAGTTGCCAATATATCACACATTTCTTTTGCTTTCACAATACAATTGGATGTAAACTGTAACACATTTTCTAGGAGGATGGAAAAAGACTACTGGTACAAGAGAATTAATCCTAGTTTGAGACCTAGGATGTCTACAGTTGCTATGGTGATGCTTACCTTGTCAAGGTTTGGCATGACAGTTTCCTCCTCACCAAAGACAAATGGCACAGTACTGCACAGGTGGATGTGGTACCCTAGGGGGGAAGTTGCAGTGAAGCGTGATACGTGACGCCTGGAACAGCAAAAGAGCAGATGTTTCAGCAACTACAAAATTGTCCCTTTAATAGCCTTTATGAACTTTAACTGCCTTTTACAGACACGCTTTAACATTTGTAATTGGTCAGTTACATTACTGTCAATTATACATTTTTTTGCTTTTTTATTTTCATTTGCATCTCCTTTAGGCCTTTCTTGACAGTATATTGATTAATTAACTGAGTTTTGTAGCATTAACTAGAAATCTAAGTTCTGCTTCTCTCCTTCCATGCTGTGAACAATTTAAGTGGTAGCAATACATTGGTGCACTGAATCAATAGTATTGCCTGATCACACAGAATTGTACACTATTGTCCCTATACTAGTTGTAGTGTCTATCCAACAGGTTACAGTGTAATAATTGTATTGGGGTTGTTAGCAGCTAAAGTCACTGACCCCGGTGGCAGAATCAACATTGTTGCTTTGGTGGCAAAAGTATGGATTTGTAGCACAGGTGGACGAGGAGACAGACATTTCCAGGAGAAAGGTTCAACAACAAGCAAACCAGGCCGTGGCAAGCAGCTGTCCTTCTGACCCTCTGAAGAGACAGATAATTCCACAGGTAACCCATTACTAAACAATGCATATTGATAAAACAGACATTAGATGTATGGTATATGATTAATTAAAAAGTTGTAGCTCCAAATAAAATATTGATTTTAGTAATTTGAACCTGCTAAAATCAATCGTTTTACTTATATGTTAACAGGCACCATGTTTTTCATGACAAGCTTTTTAAAATCAAAATACTGCAGTTACAAATACCAGTTCAGCATAGGTTCAACAGTTCCCATTTTATTTCTATGTGCCTTTCAAGATGATGTTTGTCAACAAGTATTAAATGAAACTGAACTTTTAATTCATGTATTAATTTCACAACCAAAACAGCTGCCTTTCCCTCACCATTACAAATGAGTACCATTTAATGGCAATTAACTTGTTCGTGGGACCAGAGAGAGAGAACGTGCAGGTAACAGAAAGAAAAGCCATTACATTGTCTGTGTGTTTTTGCCGTCAGACTAAGCAGTGCTGTTTCCCTGCCTGTCTGCTGCCAAGGATTGGCCACTTTTTTTTTTTTTTAAATGTAGTCGTCGACAATGTTTTTTTTACCCTGGTTTTCTGCCCAGTTTGGAATGCCCAATTATTATTTGCATCCCAGTTCACCGCTGCAACCCCCTGGCTACTCAAGAAATGGAGGCTGGAATACGCGTCCTCCGAAACATGTTCCTGCCAATCCGTCATTTTTCGCACTGCGGATCCACAGTGAGGCCACCAGACCTGTAGTACCAGAGGACAACACAGATCTGAGAGCCTATCGGCCACAGGAGTCGCTGGTGCGCAGTGAACCATGGATTCCCCTACCGACCTAAGCCCTCCCTACCTGGGTGGCACTCAGCCAATTTTGTGCCGCCCCCTAGGAACACCCAGTCACGGTCGGCAGTGACATAGCCTGGATTCGAACCTGCACTCTGCAGGCTATAGGGCGCATCCTGCACTCCACACAGAGCGCCTTTACTGGATGCGCCACTTAGCTAAGACAAATGACCACAGACACCATATGAGTGGTTTTAGTTAGATTGATGACAGCCGGTCCTATATTAAATTACACTGTCAGATAGTTATTGATTGGTCCTCAATAGCTGTCTAAACAAGGGCAACTGAGGGAGCGGTTTGTTTTGTGAGTAATTAACACATTTTATTTCATTCAATTAATACTTGACAACTTAAAACATCTGTACTGCCCTACATTTATCCACCCTTAAACTGATCTCCGACTACATTCATTTGAAGATTGTCCAGGCTAAAATTACACACCTTTTTCATGTTTTCCTTTGGTCTGAAAACCAACGTCTCCCCAGTGTACCAGTGCAGAAAAGCTTATTAGGATTTCTGTTGGCTTCAGGTTGTCCACAAATAAGTAGTGAGAAGAACACTTTTCATCTTGTAACTGAAAATAATAACTGTGTTATTCATCAGGGTAGGCTATCTTTTGAAGTTTTCTGTTAAATTAAATTGTTCGGGGAAATAAAAAAAAATAAAAAAACAGGTTTGTCAGTCTTGTTTAGTGTTGCTTTGAAGAAAAACCATAACTTTTCGCTTTTTTTGTTAAAAGTTACTTTAAGGACATTTTACCTTCTATAACAAAGATGATGGCATTTTTATTGTTATTTCAATTAATAATATACTTGAATATTAGTGGATGTATGAAGGATTTATCTGCATTTATGTGGTAATAAAACAGATCGAAAGATACATTTGCAGATTAATTTCCAACAAAATAATTTGAATTTGATTTGAAAATGCTGCATGTTCAAATTAAGCCATACTACATAATGTTGGACATTAATGTGTAACATGTATAAACAAACAAACAAAAAAAATTGGTTTTGAGAATACCTACGGAAATGTATAATTATCTAAAGGCACATACAGCTGTTATAGCAGTAACATTTAGAACCAAATAAATGATGGGTTTGGAGATCACTAAGCACCTTGTTCAGTGCATTCAATTAAAGGCTCATTTGATTGAAAATCTAAACTATTCACCTAATTTACCAAAAGAAGTTGATAATATTTCAAAAACTGAGGGACGAGATTAAATTACTGTGTGGCATTGTTATCTTTATATCAGCTTTAAAGAAGTACAAACTATCTTCCTGTGATACCTTCAGAACGGATTATAATGAGAAAAGAACACAATGTGAATCAGTGATCATCAAATCTCATGGTACACAGATGTACGTAAGTCAATATTAATTCAAACTGGAAGAAAAAGACAGCTTTATATAGACACAATCATCTGGTACAGTAATTGGATACATCTTCCAAATTTGTGCAATGACATCATCACAGGTCATGACATTTCAGTGGTCTTGTTAAAACCTTTTAAAACAATCTCCAAATATCACTAAACCTGATTAGAAAATAGTATGTACCAATAAGTGCAGAGTTTATGCTGCTAAAACCTTGCCTATCTTGGAAGCTATTTTTAAAATAAATATGTGTTATTAATATTTCACCATTAACTCTTAGGTATATTTCAGAGACTGCCATTTTAGTTTTGAGCAGATGAACTATGTACAGTAGTCTTAGTTTCTCTAATTATATTTTTAGTAAGAAATAGAACAGCTGTGCACTTGTGGTGTGACTGCAGCTGCTGTAGAGCCCTGTTGCTTGGCAGGGGAGGAGGTGGTAATTGCAGAGGGAGCACTGCCTGACACACTGGTAGCAGATCCTTTCCCTGACACCACATTCTGCAAAAGAATTCGGGAACATTCCTTTGTTGCAGTAAGCTAAATATACATTGCCCTACATATCACTAAATTCACTTAAATCTTAAGTTAGCTGGTAAGTGCATCCACTATGTACTTACACTTTATATATATATATATATATATATATATATATATATATATATATATATATATATATATATACATATATATATATATATATATATATATATATATATATAATGTAATTATACAATTCTGCACAACACTTATTAAAAAATTCAGTTTGTTGACAAAAATAACGAAATAAAAGGAAGTGCTCTAAATGGTACAGAAACTGCAGCAATCTATGCTGTCTTGGTCTTGAATTATCTGCTGTAAATGGAACTGTTCCCCTGATACCTGTTCTAAAACTGCAAAAGTAAGACTGCTGCACAAACCATGTTTTGAGTTGAAACATGCTACAAAAAACCCTATTGCTAAATAAATGTATAATAATAACATACCACTTTAATAATAATAATAATAATAATAATAATAATAATAATAATAATAATAATAATAATAATAATAATAATACGTATTTTTATTATAGGACAATGGATATATTGTGTACAAATATGACTGTACACAAATTAAGTAATGCTTGGGGAAAATGTAGTTCCAACAACAACAACAACAACAACAACAGCAACAAAAAGTATATTAAAACAGCAATATTTGAAAAATAAGTTTCTTTTTGTTGTGATTTTCCTCAGTTCATAGCTATAGCAGTTCATTTCTTAAAGGAAAACTTTGCCACAGATAGCTTCAAGCTAAGAACAGATGTACATACATAACAGCGTTGACCTACATAGACTCACATTATGCAAGGATGCTTGAAAGACTGCATCAATGCCAGGACTCATATGGGAAGTACTTAACATAGAGCCCCAATAAACTTTCTGACAGTCTGTCTACCTTCTTACAAGAGCAAAATAATGATCTAGTTTGCCAGGCAATATGCTTAAATTATTTTGAGATGTCTGTGGTTATAGGCTTATTTCTGGGAAACACATGGGTTCACATAATTATGCATTTTACACTTTTCATTGCAGTATTATCAGTAAATACTGGAGGACATAACCATACTGGTTTAAAGACCTTTTTGCATGTATAAATAATTACAATATACATGGAACTATATGATATCTTCAACCTACAATACAGTACACACAATATCCAGCTATATTATACATAGTACTCTTTTGTAAAGTTTTGATAGTGGGTTGGGATAAAATAAAATTACCTTAAAGTCTGACTTCTGGAATGAATTTGAGTATGTGTTTGGTTTATGATAAACCAACAAAGTTCTGAAAAGAAAATAGATAAGGAAAGAACTGAATACAGTATAGTGTAGATTTACAGATTGGTGCACTGTAACTACACAGTGTAAATAATTTACAGTATTTTTCTCATTCTGTCCTTGAAGATCTATATTAGTTTATTAATCACATATTTTCTGAAATGTTGAAAAAAAACATCTAGAACTTATGACAGGTTAAGTATATTGGTGTTCATTTTCCATAAGTGTAAGCGGGGCCCTCTTGAAGTTTTCTTTTTTTTATTTAGATTATATGATTAAGTAGAACACTTAATCATATAATCTAAATAAAAACCTAAAAATGATTTGTCTTTCTGTATTAAATTAACAGAGTAAGGCAAAAAAAACTTCTGTAAGTCTTACTGGAAGCATTTGCAGAAGTCATCAAAGTCAATCCATGTTTCCCTGGAGATGGGCTTCTCAGAATGAACATCTTCCTGTGATTTATCTATCACATAGCTGGATACTGCAACTTCCTCTGACATGTGAACAGCTTCATAGGCTACATGTTCTGTTTGGTATGAAAATATAACAGGGACAATAAAGCACAAAACGCGTACAGATGAATTGTTAAAGACAATGTACCGCTTGGGTTTGAGGTCAGTAAGTAAACTCTAACGCAGGTAGCTACACAAATGATCCAAGATTCAGGAATCTATAAAGTAAGAAGCTGATGAACAAACTGTGGGATTAACATTCTATTCATGTTTCTAGCTTTCTTAACCCCAGTCGATTTATTTTGCATACATCTGATTATGTAGTCGTCCTGATCAACTTATTTAATGAGGAATTCATTTTGCTGGAGTATGAAACCATTAAAAAACCTGCAATATCTACTTAGGGTCAAACAACTAAACTGACAGTATTGGATTGATTTAATAGTCACCAGGGGAAATCCTAATGAGAAGAATCATTTGGACTAAAGTACAAGGGTATCCTAAGGGCAGTGCCAAAGCAGCCGCAACACATTGTACCCACTGTACAGCATTTATTAAAAATAAAGTTTTAGATAAATCTCATGCTGGGTGATCATTTCTTTTGATCTCTGCCCTGAAACAATGTATAGTTCCCCCACTATCAAATATATTATACATATAAAAGAAACACAAAATATAAAAGGATCTAAAAATAGGAGCAATGGTCCTAGTATAGATGTGGGACATCTTTTAAGCCCATTGTATAATCTAGATCATGTTCAATCTAATGTGTTAGGAGTATCAGGTTAATGAAAATAGCTCTTGATCCATCACTGAATAAATATATTTCAGGATATGTTATCCTGCTCATGTTCACCAACATTAATAACTGTGAAAAATCACACTGCACTGCAATATTCATTTCCTTTTTACATTTTTTTTTTTTAAGAGAAGCTCTGTAGTTATTAAAAACAAGCCAACGCTTTCATTGACTAGTGTACCCCATCAATGATCCCGGTTTCATGAAGTCTAACTTAGCAATATTAATCATTTAGAAGCTGTTACTTAGCAACACAAAATACATACTGGTACCTAACCGAGAATTAATTAACTTGGCCTTTATTGCACAATAGGCCTGATTTTTCGTGGCTTAATGGTTGGCACCATTTTTTTTAAACTTAGAGTCCTATTTTGAAATAAGTGTATAGGATTAAGACAATTTTCTCAAATAAAAACTATTTATATTTGTAAAAGTATAAAACCAGTTAATCGTTTATTTTATTTCTCTTTGAGAAACTGCCTTTATATTTGCACATGCTTCAAATTGGTCCCTTAATACCTGTCTTACAAAAAATAGTAACAACCATCTAAGTACCCTTCTTAACAGTTTTATTTTATTTCCACAAAAAAAGATGTGGCTGAGCTACTTCAGATTATACAGTACTGAAATCTCTACTGGGAAATTAAATCTGCAATACACTGCACTGAAAGAAACTGGTGCATTGCCATACTGTCAGTCCAGTTGTATAGGTCTGAAGAAGTTTTGGATTCAATTGGAAATACTTACCTCCACTCACAGCGTTCTCTTTGTTTCTGTCAGCTGCAGACACCTAGTAAGAAAAAAGTTTTTTTAATATGGTGGCCAAATAAAAACAAATAGCTTATGTAAGTTATAAAACTATATTTCCAAAGGTCATATTTGTCATTATTTATTTAATTGTACCTTTTTATCATAAAGTATAACCTACATTTAATACAGTATAATACAGTATTTACAGTAAGTGGCCTTACCTGGGTTACAGGATAATAATACTTTTTTACATAGATAAGTTCAGAATACCAACATAACAGAAAAATAACAATGTCCATATAATAAACAATGGACAGATGGTATGTTAGAGTAAATGTTTGAGGTTTCTATTAATCTAAAATGAACAAGTTTGACCTTAATGCCTGAATGTCCTCATTATCAGTTTACCACAGGCCATGCGTGGTATAGATCCAACAAAGACTATGGCAAGTTGAGTCATCATGCAACACAGGAGTCGTATTTTGATGCCAAATTAATTAACTAGCATCTATATTTAAAAATGGCTGCTAGCCATGATCTTCATTTGGAATCACAAGATAAAAACCAAGTGGGCTACTACTGTAGTTCTGAGAACATAACAAGAAAGACTGTGTTGGAGGACATGGTACAGAACAGAGGGCTCAGGACTTGTGAACCTTCGGGGAACAGAAATCTCCACAGGAAGAACAGTTTGTATTTTGACAACCTTGAGAAAATGAAAATCAACTACATAACACAAAAGGGATCTGCAAATGATAAGAGTGTGAACAAATTCTAGCAGCAATCAAATAAAAAAGCATGCGGTGTATAGGTATTAAAAATAAATGGCTTACGGTGTATAGGTATTAAAAATAAATGGCTTACTCTAGGTTAGGGATTATTTCAAAATACAAAGGAAAAACATGTTCTGACATGACAGAAAGAACATAGAGGAAGAGGTAGTGCTTTATATAGAGCCCTGTGAAATTATTTTAATTTTTTTATAATTTTCCGTTTTATTTTTCACAAATGTTGTTTCATTTAGTTTTATTTTTCACACGTCATTTTATTACAGATACACATTAATAAAAACAAGTCAAATAGATGTATAAAAATAATAGTATAGTATACATCATGCTTTAACTACATACATATTTTTTCCCACAAAAGCAATAAACAGCTAATGATGCTTAACAACGGTATCTTTCAAATCCCATTCCAGCCGACACTTGCAAAATCTGCACATCATTATTTTGTCAGCGTCAGCTGCATACATCCACTCATGTTCAAATTCTTTGCAGTGTTGTTTAATTGTTAGGCACGGTTTAGGCATTTTAGAAACAAATGTCTCTTCTCTTCCATCACAATTTTAATTCCCAAATGACTCGCTTGAAATTATACATCTGCGCAAGTGCTAGTCAGAGCTTCCGTTTCCCTTCAGACTGTGTCTATTGTATTGGCTGAGCCTTGACAACTACGATTGCAAGTATTAAAATATATTCTGTATTTATATATTGCAATATAAAAAATAAAAAAAAACTTGAAGCAAATTAAGTGTAGTTTTGTAAGACAATTGCCAACAGGTCTGGGCTGAGCTATCACGCAGAAGATATTAATGATAAAGGTATTTTGACATGACCAATATAACATACAGTCACATATAATCAGATGAGAAAGGGATGTTTGGACAAAATCATCAACAATAAAAATCCCAAATATAGACTATCAGATGTAGTATGGTGTATTGAAAAGTCGTATCTACGTATCTGTCGTTTGTGTCCAAATTTGCTCCTAGATTTGCAATTTGTTACCTCATTCAGCACTAACTCATTTTACAGAAAGACTACCCTAAAATAACATATTAAATAATCTCAGTGTCTTACACTGAAAAATAAATACAAAAAAACTGTTTTTACAGTACATATTACATTTTTTTAATGGTCTTGTAACAGGGGAGATCTGTGCTGACTGTCTAGCGCATGCATGGTGCTGCAGGAAGAGGGCAGCAGCCTCGTAAGATCCGCCTGTCAGTCATGGCAGTGACACGGAGAGGTGGGGAAGACGGTGTGTTGGCTTTCCCTCTCTCTGAGAGGCTGAGAGGCAGGCCTTAGGGGATTGCTGGGCCTATAAAATAATGTTATGTTGTTCCCTCAGACCTGGCCCTCTAAGACGAAAACGAGCCAGCGGAAGCTCTGCTGCCGGACCAAGCACTGCCGGAGAGGAACGAGAACAAAACCAAATACAAATAAAAAAAAGATAAGGGATTTTTTTTTTTAGTAGCGGGATAAAAACTTGGGCAGACCCCCGTAAAGTATATATATAACAGGTTGAGGGAACAGGTGAACGTAGGACGGAGACCCGGGCCGTGCGGATAGCAACGGTCGGGGTAACGCTGCAGAGTGCAGCACCTTTATTTTGTAGTTTGTTAAAAGTGTTTTGTTTAATCTTTTTCCTTTGTACCTTCTGTTTTGGATTCTTATTTCTGGCACTTGCATGTGCACCAAAGATGACCAAATAACCTGCTAATACCATCGTTGGTAGAAGCAGTACCACAGTGCCACCTTGTGGTAAAGAATAAATCGGGCACCCAAGAGGTGTTAAGAACTTTCTGTCTCCGGTTTCAGTGAATTCCCCACCCTTCCACAGGTCTACACTTTTGAAAGGAGTTATCTTTCCTGTACTACAATACAGCTTGTGGTTTGGAACGTAACTATCTTTCCTTGAAGGATAGGGAGAAAGGGCAGGGGCTTCGCATTGATCAGTACTTCTTACGAAGCCGGTCAAATCAGACAAGTGAAATCCAGCGACAGGATGCACAACACAGGTCGACACGGATCTCTGCTTTTTGTTGGAGAAGTTAAGTTGAACAGTAGAAAGGAAGTTGAATAAGTTTGGGGATACCATCAACACTTATGGGTGTGAGAGGTCTGGAGTAGAAGATGTAAGATGACGAATAAAGGAAGTTGAATAAGTTTGGGGATACCATCAACACTTATGGGTGTGAGAGGTCTGGAGTAGAAGATGTAAGATGACGAATAACTACAATTCCAGGAACGTCTAGAAGACTGCTGGAGATTTAAAGCCTGGTTAAAGAAAGTAGGCAACTGAGGAAGCAGTGGAGGAGGGCTGAAGAAAGTCAGAAGGAGGCTGTAAGTTTTTTGCAAAATTATCTGAAACAGAAGGTTGCAAAGTTGTGCAAAGTGGAGCGCATATGAAGGCGCTGTAAAAAGAAGGAGTGTGCCATAGCCAGCTTTTATAAAGATCTGTTCAAGTTTATAGAGAACTTATTCACCAGCGAAAATAATTGTATACTTACAGCAATTAAGCCAGAGTTGTATAGATATTATGAAGAGATGCACAGTGATATCAGAAGAGGGAAGCTTGTGTTGATTCCCTCTGATACTACACCTATTAGTCCACTGGAATACCAAATGGAGGACTCTGCTCCTAAGTGGAAGGTGGAGCCAGCAATGAAGTAAGCAAGAGCTTCATCATCGCCTGGGCCTAATGGTGTACCATACTGAGTTTACAAGAATGCATCTGGGGTTCCTTGTGGAAGTTGATGAAGGTAGAATGGGTAACAGGTAGTCCCAAGGGCAAAAATAATCTACCTGCATCAGCCAACTGTGGCACAAAGGTTGTTAACCTATCTATTGAAGAACCACATGATCGACACCTCCATATAGAAAGCTGGAATTCCAGGCTTTCCAGGATACCTGGAGCATGTCAGTGTGATCTAGCAACAGATTCAGGGGTAGACGTACTAAAGTGGTGCAACTGTCGCAATAGTCGCAAATCAGTTGCAAACGACTCGGAAGTCTGGGGTGAAATGTACTAAACAAGCGCAATGCTGTTAGCGACTTTTTAGAGAATGCTTTGCGGCAGCAGTTTTGATTTGCGGTTCAGACTTAGATGAATATGTAATTTGTAATTAGGAGATATGCAGGTTCTCAAATATATAATAAGATGTACTAAAGCTGCCGACAGTTGCGACACTTACAATTGTCAAATTCCTATTACCCCTGCTCAATCGCATGCTCTTGATTGGACCAATTTATTCCTAGGTTTATTTAATGTCAGGTCTCTGTCTAATAAGGCTCTGTTAATTAGTAATATTATTTAGGATTACGACATTGATATTCTCTCTTTAACTGAAACTTGGCTTGGACCGAATTACAATGTTTCCCTGATTGAGGATTCTTTTATTGGGCGATTTTAACTTCACGTTGACATTGATTCTGATTCTAACTGCTTGGAACTTTTGAGGCTTTTGGATTCCTTAGATTATATCCTGCATGTCAAAGGTCCTATGCATAATTGCGGCCATACTTTAGATTTGGTCATTTCTCATGGTTTAGCTGTTAAGAACATCATAACCCTAGATCTTACTATTTCTGATCATCTTGCCATTCTTTTTGAGGTGAATTTGCCAGTATCTACAAAGACTGTGGACCATACATTTAAATCCCAGGTAATTAATTCTTCAACTGCTGTTAAACTTTCTGATGTATTGAGCTCATTACCACTCTCTGAGTCTTTATCAGTAGATGAGCTGGTTAATACCTACAACACCACCTTGACTGGTTGGTACCTTAGATACTGTAGCGCCAATCAAAATTCGGACAGTGTCTTTTAAAAATAGCTCACCGTGGTTTAATAATACAACTCGTAAGATGAAATATGAGGGTCAGAAACTTGAACGGAGAAATATAGGAAGGCTCTGCCGTTGGCTAGATCATCATATTATTCTAATTTAATTGAAACAAATAAAAATAATCCTAGATTTATTTTTGCTACCCTAGATAAATTAATTAATCCTTCCTCTAAGAGTCCTACCCTTGACATTGGCTCCTCTTAGCTGCAATGACTTCTTACATTTATTTAAAAATAATACTAGACATCAGAAATGAGATTCCACAGACACCTTCTATTAAGGAGGACTCCAGCACAATTTTACCAACAACACCCATTAAGGCTACTATGAGGGCTTTTTCTTTGATTACCCTTCAGGAACTGACAGAGCTAGTTCAACATATGAGAGCTACTACATGCTCTCTTGATCCTATTCCTACAAAACTATTAAAAGATGTTCTTGGTGTTATTAATACCCACATTTTAAAAATTATAAATGATTCACTTTCCTCCGATATAGTTCCCTCAGCACTCAAGGCAGCTGTGGTAAAGCCTATGCTTAAGAAACACAATTTGGACCCAATAACTATAGGCCAACCTCCAACCTACCATTCTTAGATAAGGTTCTAGAGAGTTGTTGCAATTCAATTACAAACATTTCTAACTCTTAATGGTATATTCGAGAAGTTTCAGTCTGGTTTTCGTGCTGCACATAGCACCGAGACGGCCCTTGTCAGAGTTGTGAACGATCTGCTGATAAACTCTGACTCGGGCTTTCCATCAGTTTTAGTTCTTCTTGATCTAAGTGCTGCTTTTGATACTGTAGACCATTCCATCCTTCTGAATCGTCTTGAAAGCACAGTAGGACTGTTTCGCCTTGTCCTATCTTGGTTCAAATCTTATCTTTCTGATAGGTTTCAGTTATTCTCAATTGGGGAGGTAAAATCTGTGTTATTAGAAGTTGTCTGTGGTGTTCCACAGGGCTCCATTCTACGTCCCTTGCTGTTTTTATTATATATGCTACCGTTAGGTGACATTATCCGCAGACACAGAGTGAAATTCCATTTCTATGCTGATGATACCCTGCTATATTTGTCCCTAAAGCCAGGAATTTTCTGCCTAGGTGTTATTACTTGCCTTACAGACATCAAGCATTGGATGTCACAGAATTTTCTAATGTTGAATTCAGATAAAACAGAGGTTATGCTAGTGGGCTCACAGAACCAACTTAAAGGAAATGTGGGATTACATGAGCTCGACCCATGCAGTCGCTCATCAAAACGTAAACTAGAACTTAAGAGTTTGGGGGTCATCGTTGATCCTGATCTATCATTTGAGACTCATATTATGGAAGTTATTAAAATCTTTTTACCATTTGAGAAATATAGCCAAACTTAATTTCTGTATCTGATGCTGAGAGACTGTTTAATCTATAATTGATTATTGTAATGCACTTTTTTCTGGTGTCCCAAAACATGTGGTATCCCGCTTGCAGCTTATTCAAAATACCACCGCTAGAATTCTGACTAAAACCAGGAAAAGTTAAAATATTAGCCCTGTTTTGGCCTCTTTACACTGGCTCCCTCTGCAGTATATAATTGATTTTAAGTTTTTGCTGTTAACTTACAAGGCCCTGAATGGATTACCACCTACTTATTTGCAGGAGTTAGTGACCCTGTATCTTCCAAAACACACTCTGAGATCACAGGATGTGGGGCTGCTGGTTATTCCTAGGGTCAACACATGCAACACAGGAGGTAGGGCTTTTTCTTGTAGTGCTCCAAAATGATGGAATGCTCTGCCTTTGTTTGTCAGGGAAGCTGGGATCGTTACAGTTTTCAAGTGAAGACTAGAAATGCACTTTTATAAAATGGCTTTCTTATCTTAGTGGGTTTTAATGTAATTTTAAAATTGCTGATTATGGCAGTTGTATGTGTGACATGCTATGTACTGTACAGTGCTTTGCAATACTTTTGTATAAAAAGCGCTACATCAATGCAATAAATAAATAAATAAATAAATAAATAAATAAATAAATACATTGAATTGTTAAGTACTTTAAGTACTTTTTAAACAGTCACAATTAGCAAACCTTTAAAAGGCAGAATGAAAAACACTATCCCCTAACCATGGCTGCTGTGATTGCAGCAAGAAGAAGACATTGTCTTCAGCAAGAACGAGTGATTTGTAGGATGAAAAGAGAAAGTGTAATTTGTACCCGCATTACTCTCTTCAATTTAAATGAAGCCCAAATTCAGCACAAGTACAGGCTTGGCAGCCACATAATGGAGCCTGTTACCCAGAGAAGCCATGCAGTGGTCAAACTATTGTCCACCCTGCATTATCTTGCCTCAGGTCCTTTCGGGGACTGTGGCAGCTGTTGCTGGCATTTCCCAGTCTGTTTTTAATCGTGTGTTGCCAGTTGTGCTCAATGCATTTTTGAGGTGTACACCCAAATACCTATTTTCCCCATAAAAGCAGGGTTTTACATGCCTTGAAAACAAATTTCTATGACATTTCTGGTTTCCCCAACGTGTTGGAAGCAATAGACTGCACACATGTGCAGCTAACCCCTCCAGCTCATTCTGAGCGTATAGGAATAGGAAACACACCTATTCTATTAATGTGCAGGTGGTTTGTAATTGTGCACAATTTAGCACCGCACCCCTGACTAACTTCAATAAAAACTAACAGTATACATTTGGCTTATAGGCTATTCATGATAATATGAATTAGTGGTTGTCACAAAGACGGCCGGAGTGGGTGGTGTCAGACCAGAGCCAGGAAGTAACACACAGAGACTTGGAGTTTTGGTTAAGCTGAGCGTGTGATCGCGCTCAGCATTTAATGAATAAACAGACAGAACAGAAAATAAAAGGTTTGAACACAAAAACACGGGACACGGCACTATACGCCAAAATAAAGAGACAAACAAAACAGACTAAACAGTGAACAGACAAACGGACAAACACGGTGAGTGAAAACACCAATTACTTTACTTTACTTTACTTTACTTTACTTTACTTTACTTTGCTTTCCTCCTCTCTCTCCCGTTCTCCACTCACCGAACACCAACCCCCCAGTGAGTGAAAACATGCAGCTTTTATGCAGTTGTACCAAGACTCGATTGCTAGTCAATCATTCAATTGGAATCTCGGTACAACTGCACGTGAATTAATTAAAGTGCAATTCCCCGTGCTCACATATTATTTTTTACTTGCACGTGATGTGATGTGCCATCCCCGTGCCTAAATACAAATACACAATTTACACACACGTGAAACACAGACCCGCTTATATCCCGTGTACCAATGCTTATACACCGACATTTACACACAACACGTAACATATAACATACACAGGGGGGGCACTTTGCCACAGTGGTATAATGCAAAATGTGTTCCATACATGTCATTCTTTATGTATTTATTTTTTGTTGCCAAACCATATGCCCTGCATCCCATAGTGACCCACTGGATTATAAACTGATTTGTTTTTATATACAGTAGTTGTAATTTGGTCACCTGAAAGTCCTGGGGCTCGTTTGTGTCATACAATGTCGTACTATATAGCGTTTCTATATAACGTTGCTCACACAGATTGCAGGTGATAACTAATCGAAAGACCGATCATATTTGAACTTACGATCTCGCAATATAGAAACAAGCCCCCCGGTTGTTGTCTGTGCAAAAAAATTCTCATTGAGCTCAAATGAGCTGTGTGACGGACTAGTATTGCTGGAAACAGGGGCGGGACTGTACAAACTTGGTTCCCATTCCTGGAAGTCCGTTGCTTCGCTATGCAGTTTACAGTCCTTTTAACTGTTTTTTTTTTCACTATTTATTTTATTTAAAGTTAGTTAGATGTTCACCTATTCAGCAACCTCTTTTTGAGGAAGTTAATTTGAATAGTTTCTGCAGCCCTCGATTCTACGCTGACTAACCAGCAGACAAGTTAATAGATAATCGAATGCACCAGCGACAGTGTCTCGCCCTCCAGTTTGAGTGACGCTCAGTGAGAAATACTAGAGTGAAAAGATTGTGCCAAAATGAAACAAAACAAACACATAAACTTAATGCATTTCAATTTTTATTTATTTAGTTATTTTTTAATTTTTTAATTTTAGCACGAATTCTCCTCCATAGTAAACAGCAGCTAGGTGTCAGCTAGAATGTGACACTAACAATGCGCCTTGTTCAACCTTGACCTCTGTACACCAGAAGCAGTTTTACTGAACAAGTATATTTACGTAAATTTAAAGCAGCGTTGCCTGTATTGATGATTATATATGATAAGTGTAGTGATCTGGTTATCAAACAAACAAAAAAAGCCTGGCGTTTTTTTTTTTGGCCCCACCCAAAGTGCAAAACTAAAAATTCTCCGATAGCATTGAAAAGTCGTATTTTTCCGTGATATTCAGCAGCAAACGAATTCATATGATCCCTGTTTATGATGTAGAAAGTTTAACATTGCATTTCAGCAGTCTGATCAGTCTAAGCACTAGTATCAGCAATCTTACCAGTTCCAGAAGTGTCAGTACCAGTCTTACAGTCCTAGCAGTGTCAGCACCAGTCTTACCACTCCCAGCAGTGTCAGCACCCGTCTTACCAGTCCAGCAGTGTCAGCACCAGTCCCAGCAGTGTCAGCGCCAGTCTTAACAGTGCAGCAGTGTCAGCACCAGTCTTACCACTCCCAGCAGTGTCAACACCAGTCTTACCAGTCCCAGCAGTGTCAGCACCAGTCTTACATGTCCAGCAGTGTCAGCACCAGTCCCAGCAGTAGCTGTACCAGTCCCAGCAGTGGCAGCACCAGTCTTACCAGTCCAGCAGTGTCAGCACCAGTCCCAGCAGTGGCAGCACCAGTCTTACCAGTTGCAGCTGTAGCATCAGTGTCATCAGTCTCAACATTAACTTCAGTAGCAGTGAACCAAACACATGTCTCTCAATGAAGGTATTTTTACTACTGTACTGTATACTGTATAAGCCTTTATATTTTTACATAATGTAATGTGTAGCCTACCCAAAACACATTAGTGTTACTTCAGCACAATGATTTATACAATTAAAGTACATTGAGCACTATAAATATGTGTGTTTGTCTGTGTGTGTGTGTGTGTGTGTGTGATTTTATTGTATTTTTTTAAAACCTGACACCTCCTTATGTCGGACAAACATGTCCGGTTTAGCGAGGGTCTACTGTATGACTATGAAAAGTTTTTTGATTGAAACACATTTTTTATTTGGGAATGAAGTTGGGGGCCCCATTATAGAATCTGATGGGATTAAACTGCCTTTCATTATTTATTCAAAAAAATGTTGCAAGACTCTTGCAATGCTAGAGATCTCGCTAAGATGACCCAACAAATATTTAGATTAGTATATTGCGGCTCTCTTCATTAACATACTTTCTCTTAGTACATACGGCAATGAAAATTCAAATTGTTCTACGTTTGTGCTGCGACTGGCCCATCTTAGTACATCTAACCCTTAGTCTACAAAAATAGAGAAGGAGCTCCATGTAACATTCCTGGATTAAGCTAATGCATATGGTTCAGTGTCACATAAGCTCCTTTGGACTGCATTTCAGTTCTTCAACGTATCCAGTACTATAACAGGGGTAGTAAAAGCCTATTTTCGGGGACTTACAGTTTTTTTTTTTTTCACTCCAGTTTCTCGAAGTCAGAATTATGTCAGGTTGCACCATTTCTCTACTGGACTTCACCATGGCAATGGAAGTCATTATTAGGGCCTCGAAATGGGTAGTGGGAGGAGAATAACTGGTTTCTGGCATGCAGATGCCACCACTTAGATGACATGACCACCATGACTACAACGGTAGTCTGCACCAATCGGTTACTTGGCAAACTAGCAGATAATACCAGATGGGCACATATGCAGTTCAAGCCCGCCAAGTCGAGGAGGATCTCCATTATCAAAGACGGAGTAGTGGATAAGGAGTTCCATATTGATGACGAGGCCATTCCAACAGTGTCAGAAAAGCCTGTAAAGTCTTAAGAGATGGCATGTGAATTTCGCAGGGCCCTAATCATGACCCTACATATTAAGATATTTCACAAGTAAATGCTTTTGTAATAAGATCATGTAAAGTAAAGTTTTCTTACCTCTGTAGTATCTAACTCCTCCTCTGGCTTGAGACTCTCCTTTGCAATGTCAATATTATTGTCGCTCTCATGGTCAGTCTCTGTAAAGGATGTAAGGCTAGGGCTACCTAGTTCCTTTCTAATAGACGACGAGTGTAGCTCACTAAAAAGATATAATAACAATAATCAAAAACTAACAATAATATGTACACTGTATATTGCTTGCACCTAAAGTAAATAATTCCATCATTACGCTCCACTTGCTTAAGGAAGTCAGGGGTTAAGCAAAATGATGTAATAATTTGTGCAGTCTTTGATATGGAAGCACCTGCCAACTACGAAAGACCTGCTGTCTGACAATATAAATGCAACTTCTGAACCCACATTATCGATCAAACCAAGTGGTATAATTAAAGTAGAAGTGGTTAGACAACCAAGATCACACTGATCCTAAGTTTCTATGGTTCATTTTTGAATTGCAATATAAATATGAAGATATATTTTAACCAAATATAATTTTTTAACTTTAGCTACACTATTTTTTTCTTTCTTTTTTTTTTGTTTTACTTTTGCATTTTTATATAATTTAGTTCTGTATTCTAGTCTGCAAATGTTAATGAATTCACAGATCATGAAATAACATGGTTGCTATGGATTCCATGGAGATTGAACATACATTAATACTTTCATGTATCTGCTAGGTTGTAATTAGTTACAACAGACTCATTTTCTACAGCACACTTAGCACTTCCATTTCTAGGCATCCTACTAATTCCATATTGAAATAATTTGAACTAATTTGCAGAGTAATGGCTAGATGTAGTTTTACATTTTATAATTTGTGCTGTCTGTACAAAGAGAAATTAAAGCATTCTGCAATGCCCTTTCCTTATAACCAATGTGCCTGAAATGACAGAGTATGATAAAATATATTTTTCATGGTAAACCACAAATAAGAGTATAATTGACCTTTACTGCAGAGCTGTTTTGAACTGAATTTTCTATTGGAATATGTGTATGCTGTACACCAATTTAAACCACCAAACACATTTCAAATGCAAATTGCCAGCACAGGTGTTATTCACACAAGGCTTGATGGAATTTGTAGATTCTACTTATTAAAATTGCCAAAATTAAGGCGGATGTATTCAGTATTAAAAACAGTTTTGTTCTAATTATTTTCTTTAAAAAGTATTATGTTTGGAAATAAAGGTATTTTACATTATGTATTGTTCCAAATACTGTACAGTATGGTTCATTTTATGAGAAATATGGATTTTTACTGATTCAAAATATATGATACATAGTTCTGAATTATTTTGCCCTTTTTTCCCCCCCAATGTAGAACATCCAGTTATGTTCCCTCACCACAGTAACTGCCCACAATAGTTCAGGTGATCTGAAGGTCAGGGGGAGTCCTCAGATCTCATTGTCATGCCTATTGTCTCTTACACCCAGGAGCTTGACAGTGAATGAGATAATGCGACACTCCCTGTGAAATCCCTAGTAAAGATCAGCAACTTTGCAGAGCCAGGATACAAACCTGCGATCCCTGACTGCATGACTCACCATACCACTCAGTTGTGCCTTTACCACATGAACCACTTAGAGATCCCTTTATTTATTAATGTAATCATATTTAAAACAAATGTATACACTTTGATTTTCTGAGACAGATATCCAGATTACAGATAGATGGAACCATTTTTTAATTTTTTTTTACTTACTGCTCTGAAGTTATATGGATAGGATTTAGTCTGTAATTAAGGAAAGGGCTTGCAATCTCAACAAACTGGTCAGGTTTCACAATCACTGGTTCTGTAAGAAATGTTAACATATTAGAGGATTTAGCATATTGGTAAAATAACACAAAACATTGTTTACTGGTAATATGAGCTAACAAATTGGTATTATGAGATACACTACTAACATACATTGGGCTGGATTCTCAAAGCTATTTACTCCAAATTGTCATTAGCGTAATTTTTGTCTGAAAGGAAAAAACACTATTTACATTTCTAAAATGAAACATAAACAGCTTTCGACTACTCACAAACCCCTAAATGAAATGTCTGAGTTATTTATTTCTGGTTTGGTATCTTTATTGAGTGCGGTTTTGCTATCTGAAAAAAAAAAAAAAACATGCTAATGACAAATAGCTCTGAGAATCCTGCCTGTTGTGTTAGAACGGACACAATCAATGCTAGGAACTGACACAATCTATGTTAGTAGTGTATCTAGAGAACAAAAGCAAATATCAAATGCATTTCACTTTATGCTTATCCCTTGCTCAGCTTTAGAGCTGATAAGCCAAGTGTCTGTTTTGATCAAAGCAAGGAACATGCAAATGACTTGGTTTGCGTCTTTACTTTCTTTAAATGAATGTGAATAATTTAAAATATGAGAGGCTTTTAACATTTTTACAGATACTCATAACTAACCAGATTAAAGCGTGTGTAAGCAGTCTTGAAATCATCTTTTTTTATTATTAAGTCAATTTTAACTTGTGAAAAACCTAATTCATTTCAGCTTAATGGCAACAGAAATAGTTGCTTCCTGAATATCTTAAATTGATAGCAAACACAGAAAACATTCTATCTGCCAGGAACTAAGATGGGGTCACCAGACTTTATCATCTTTAATGTAAACACAATGTATGTTCTTGGTTATGAAGCCTACCTTTTGGCTCATCTGTTGGGTTTGTACGTCTTTTTGGTCTTATAAGTTTCCATCTAGGAATAGGTGGTGGTTTTGGAGGCGCAACAAGGGGGCATGACCTTGTTCTGGTCACTAACACTGGATGGCTGTATGCATGGGACAGCCCATAATGCCGTAGTTTCTCTGATGAATCAGCCTGGCGAAAAATAAAATAACCAGAAACAAAATATTATTACAGTAGACTCTTGCTAATCCAAATCCTAGTAGTCTTAATTGACCAATATTCTGAACATAGCTGAGACAGCAGCCATAGAAACAAAACTTCAATATTATAATGCTATGATAACTGTAAAACATATATAGTGGTCCCTGTTTTTTTAAATGTATATGTTATTACAGTTTTTTGATGACGTGTAAATATCAAAAACATAAAACAAAAAAGGGATTTTTATAAGATTAAAATCAGTTGTCTGAACAACTCACTGAACCTAAAATACTCTGTATGAATGCTGTCTTAAAATGAATTATTTATTTATTTATGTATTATTTGGAATCGTCAATTATTTTTTTCTGTTTTTCTCCCCAATTTGAAATGCCCAATTATTTTTATTTCAACCTGGCCCACCACTGCCACCCCCTCACTCGGGAGAGACAAAGACAGACACACACATCCTCTAAAACGTGCGCCGTCAGCCGTCCAGCTCTGGGCAACTTACAGGCAGGCCCGCAGGCGCCTGGGCAGTCCACAGGGGTCGCTGGTGTGCAGTGAACCGAGGACACCCTGGCAGACATAATCCCTCCCCCACCCGGGCAGTGCTCGGCCAATTGTGCGGCGCAACCTGGGAACTTCTGTCCATGGTCGCCAGTGGAATAGCCTGGACTCGAACCAGCGACCTCCAGGCTATAGGTTGCATCCTGCACTCCACGCGAAACTGAATTTTTAACGCTGTGAGATGTTTTGGCAATTAAAGGTTTTCAGTGATTACCTCTTCGCCAATGAATATGTAACACCCAATTCCCAATGTTAACTGAAATTAATGTGGATGACAGATTTAAATAGGGGAGTTCGGACTGGCTACATCCTTCTGTTACCAACAAGCACACAGAATGGAACTGAAATAGCATTGAAAGAAGATATTCTCAAGGGCAGTGTATGAAAAGTTGCTTATATTGTTGACCTTTAAATCAGTCTCAGTCAACCTAAGAAGAAAAAAGTAGACTACTATAGTACCTTTTGGCATCTACTTAAACACAATGTAGAATACAAATCCATTATAATGTTAGACAGATAAAAAATAGAGGTAAAATGTCACTCTGTATCTATTCTAATTTTAAATAAAAATAACAATACCAATACACACTGAAATTGTAAATCAGATAATGTTTTAATCATACCATTTGGCCAAGGATAGAAATCTTCTTTTCTGACAAATGTAAAGGCAAATAGCTGGCACAAACAACCATTTGTGGAATCTGTGGAACCGCACCTGAAAAAAAAACCCCAAAAACAATATTATATATATATATATATATATATATATATATATATATATATATATATAGCAATGAGCAGGCCAATACAATATGAGTGGGGCATACTGTATACTGGCAGGATACAATGTAAAGCTGATTAACTATTTCTCAGCTGCCATGATTGATTCCCCAAGTGATCTTTGGGTAGCTGACATTGGCGGCGTTTACATGCACAAGTCATGACTGTTGTCCTTACTGTTTGCCGTACTTTTCAGGAAATGCGTTGCTATGCAGTTCTGATTCAGGAAACAAAACCGTCTGTACCAATGCAGATTACTCAATTCATAGTCATTTAGGGGAGGGGATATTTAAATGTCCGTGTCTGCTTACTAAGTAGGAAAAGAACGACTCTGAATATCGACTCTGAAAAACATTCAACAAGAGAAATTCATTCACGTGTTGTCGCACACATTCTGAATTACGCCGCGCATTAGCTACTTGTTGTCTGGTTATTTTTTTGTATACAAGCTTATTTATTTATGTATTTAGTTTGACTGTGTAAGTTACCTGTAGATTTCCAGAATGATTGATAAAAAAGTTAAACTTAACCACAGTTGGCGTGTGCCACACATCATTGCCTGTTTTCACTCCAACACAGAACTCAGAAGCACATGGATGCAAATAGCTTTTCCTTATGTATCAAATTTATTTGTCTATGTAAATGTGAAGTAAAGTTTAATTCTCTTGAAAAGGCCCTGCCCATCGTTTAAACAGTGCCGTTCAGTTTACACATTTACAAAATAAAAAAATAAATAAAAACGTATCAGTCTTACCAATAACCTAGCCTTAATTTGTTGACCCACTGCCACACAAATAAATATTTAGAGTATGTTCAGCAGCCTAATAAATTCATAGTCAATGGAAGTTATAAAAGGATAACCAAAAGTGATATGTGAATATGTCCATTAAGAGTGTGGGTGTCAACTGAAAGGTCACATCTCACCTGTTTTTATTTCAAATATGTGACGCCATTCTAAGCATTTGTATGAAGTTGAATATACAGATACCTAGAATGCAGGAGCCTTATGTTGAGCTTTGATCGTTTGCCTGATTCCAATTGATTTTATTAATATTTTTGCAAAAGGCATATTTGCATATAAGATTAATTTCCTGTACAAGCGGTAAAACTGTCTTCAAAGAAATATATACATTTCAAAGTGTATCAGACCAAGTTTTGAGTCAGATTCCACAGAAGAACCAGGCCAATTCAAAATAAACCAGGCTCGGACATACAACTGTCTTGATTAAATCAATACATTTATGTTTGTCAGGCCTTTCACAGCATCATGAAAAGCAGCTGCCTCACACATATTATATTATTAAATTGTAAAATTAAACAGCATAAGTCATAACGTTTTAATTCCATACTAGAGCTCTTTTCTTTAAATAGTTACTCATTTGTGAAATAACAGGTGGAGCCTTAAGCTATATTACTGTGTCCAGATGGACTGAAATAACACCTCCACAGGGTGCTGAGCAGCTACTGGAGCATGGACAGCAAATAAACCATTTTAAAGTTAGGTCATTCAATATTTGGTACACTACAAGAATGATATATGATTTATATATATATAAATCACGTATGGAAGCTATTGATCTCTGTATTTTTAAAAATTGTCTAAATACTACTATGCAGCATAATGCCAAAATAAATGTACCAGTACTTAAATGATCTAACTATGCACATATATCTTTTTTTACCTCATCCCAATTAAGACATGTTTTACATGTTTAAAAACATAATGCTTCTTAGCTTGCTACTTAATCGCTTACGACCAGCAAAATGGTCATTGTGACCAACAATCTGAAAAAGGTGTTTTGTTTGTACTGTTAAAATATCTAGACTATATTGACATACAAATATCTACATATTGACGTGTGATTGTCACTGTTTTATTACTATACACAGAACATTTTAGTTGTGTGCAGTCACTGCTACCATCACTTACTCTCACAGACAGAATGATGCAGAGCATTTTGAGCTTCCGATGAAGGCCGAGCAGAATGAAACTTTTTCTCCACATCTTTACCTTTTTTCTTCCCAGCATCTTTCAAGTCAGAAAAAACACACTTGTATTAAGCAAGTAATTCGACACACTGTACATACATTTGTACATTACAGAAAAAGCAATTACTGTGAACTCTTTTACACTGCACCAAAAGTGCCTAAAATGTCTTTGAGAGAGTTTTTAGAAGGTGAACAAAGACTAAAGGGAAAACAGTAAAAACACACGATTATATTGTAACAAAGAATCACCGCAGTTGCAGGTAGTATTTAGTTATTGTTTTAGTTTCTTCTTTCTAGTTTTAAAACTTTGCGTTTCTTTCTTTTAGAAAAAACTCAAGACAAACTATTCAATTAGTATTAACAGTGGCCGATCAAAATACTGTTTCACTCATTAATATAGGGACCTTTGAGTATCAGGGTTCTGAAACGCACAAAAATATCAGGAAGACTACTATGTAATGATATGATTACGATATTTAGATCTGCCATTGTTTAAATCCATTGCAAAGTCTCCAATGCCTCTAAGAACACATATGGTTTGTGGCTGTACCCTGGTATCAGGGAAAGGTTATAATGTTTGCTATTGCAAGCTATGTAATGTATTGTAATAATAATAAACTAAATAATTTTTCTAATGCATCATTTGAGATCATGTGATGTCCCTTTTGTAAACATGGTATGGCAGATTATTTTATGGAGTTGTATCAATGCATAAATAGCTCAGTTCACACTGGATTAACTGAAAGAATAAATAATGAATGTTAATATAGCCCTAATAATTATAATGTGTACTTAATTACTCAGTATATCACAATTTGCTGTCAAAGACCTTCTTTGGAAAAATATGATATTTTTTAATCTGCTGTAATAGTGTGCAATTTCACTACCTTTGCTGTATTTTTCAGACGTTTTGTTGGCAGGTGGCGTTTCACTCTTGACCTCATTTGCTCTGGAGTCCTTCAATTTTGAATCAGTAGAGGGGCTTTTGGTTTCAGAACTTTCTTGATCTTGAAATTGGAATTTTGGGACTATATCTTTTAAAAGATTCCAAACCTTATCCAGGTACCCAACCCTAAAATAAAGAAAACAAACTGCATGGTTTGCATTTAGTAAATTCAGATATATGCAAACGAATGTGTTATAGGCTACATTTACAATGACTGTTGCACTGCTATTCCTGAAAACAATCCTTGACCCTGGCATTTTTTATTTTGACATGGGTTTACAACAATCTTCTAGTGGGTGTCATTTTATGGTAGTAAAGGAGGGGCTATGACAATATTCCATATGGCATGCACCATAAGAACGTACCAATAATTAAACGCACATTGATATTCAATTGAAAGACCTGCTGTTGAAATTCATGTAATGCATCGTTATTTTTTTAATTAAATAAATACTGTGTTCCTAACAGATACCTACTGAAGTGGAATGACCTCTGGAAGCCAACCAGTGAGGGTGTGCAAGACTGTAAACTCCCCAAGTTCCCTTTTTCCACATGTGTTCACACTGTGAATGACAATAATTAAAAAACAGCTAGATCATTAAAAAAGGAACAGACATTGCTTGTGGCAGCTTAATAACCTGTCACTATCAAAAACTGTGACAGTCTCACAGGGAAGTAAACCAATTATTGCAAACACATTGTATTCACCATAGACATAATGAAAGAAAAACATTTATAGACAGAGATTTTGCACCAGTGAAATCACTGTTTGTACTGGTAATTCATAGAGTTAGTCAAAGCATACTATTTCATTAATAAAACCTCAATACTAAAAAGGATACAAAAGAACGAACACAGACCTCAAGGGGTATGGTAGATCTGTTTTTATGCAATTAACGTAAGTTCAAAATTACCCAGGTATTCTTTCAGGATTTTCATAAAAATAAAAAAAGCCAATATTAAAGGATTACCCCATAGACCAGTGTTGCACAACTCGGTCCTGGAGGACCGGTGTCCCTGCAGGTTTTTATTCCAACTGCACCCTAAAGTACTTTATTGGACCTTATTATGAAGCTTGATTGGTCCAATTAACTAATTTAGAGTATGGTTAGAACAAAAACCAGGAGGGACACTGGCCCTCCGTGACCTGAGTTGTGCAGCACTGCCATAGACTATCATCCGAGTACCAAATTTGGTGATGAACCTCAACCCCCGGTAGAGATAATTTTTTATGTGTTTTTGGGACAGACAAGGTCCTAATACATCCTTCTACGTCATTGGCAATGGGTTAAAATAAAAAAATAAAGGCAGTTTTTCATGTAATTTACCTGAAATTAATATTTAAAAAAGTTAGGTGTGGTGGTAAGACAAATAGCAGTAACTAGATTTTTACACATTGGATTAACATAAAAGTGGTATCTTTGCATTGAACAAGACCTGTGTTTTTATTAAATATATCACAGTGTAGGGTAATATGATCATGTGACATTATCAGAGGTCAAAGGTCACATAGAGTCACTTTTTTGAGTTCAAATGGCTGAACAATGCATTCCACCTGAGCTAGAAGTGTTTAAGAAGGTTCATTATATTCCTGAGATTATGTGTCAGTTTTTTTTTACCAAAAAAATTTGATCTTTACCTTACTGTTCGGTTTTGGCAGAGTGTCTCAAATGTCCCTTTTTGACAAAAATGTGTATGGTTTTCGAACATTCCATGACAATGTCAACCCGTGGTGCAGAATTCTGATTGTCTCAAACCCTTGCAAGTTATACATCTACGGAAAGCTTTTTTGCCTCCCCTTTTATATTACACATCATGTTTTTCAATATTTTCATAGGCAGAAGTTGCAGTGTTACGTTACGTGTTGCAGTCAACAATTTTACAGCAAGCTAAATCCAGTTATGCGGCTGCTGCAGATGTTCAAGAAGGAGTGCAGCAGTAAGTCAAATTCAGTGCTAGGAAGAGTACATAACTGTGATGCACATCCTCCTAGATTTCATCCGAGCAGAGGGAGATGGCAGCTGGAGCCTCCATCTGAATGCAGCTGCTGCCATGCTTCTCTATGTCTTTACTTCTGATCGGCAAAACTATTTCCAGTGGCTCACTGTCTACGTTAGTGGCTCATTGTCTACGCTAGTGATATGCAACTCCTTCCTTAGACTACAGCTGAGGTATACGTTCAGTTTCAGGAAGGCCATCATGCCATATGCAGATCAGGAAAGCCTTTCTCTGGTGTGTGGATTGAACAGTCCCTTGAACAGTCAGTAAACCGGGATACCAAGTCACCAGGAGGAAACATAGGCATCTCCCGGCAATCCAGGGCTCTGAACATGTGGCTCCTGACCTCCCACCAAAGATCAGCTATTGTCACTGCAATGATGCAAATGAGCGACATGAAAGGTGATGATGAATCTGCTCACAGGCTGGATTTCAAAGAATGAGCCATGATGAAAAAGATGTCCAGCAACTGTACTCTGCAATCAATGCCCTAATGAGGAACCCTTTTGAACTGCAGGAAGACTTTGTACCTCTTAGCAACATTGCAACTGGTATAGCACTCAAAGAGGAGGATGTCTTCAGACTGCTGAGTGCTAAACAGTTAAGAGAGGAAACTTGCAACATATTTTTTGAAACCAGGCTTACACAACAATTCAACATCTGTGTTTGATCTCATCAAGAAAATTAGGCTACCTACATTTGCTAATATTAACCAACCATAGTACCCCACACATTCTTCAGCCATTTTAACTCAAAAAGTCCAAAAACAGCTCAAAACATGACTCTATGTGCCCTTTGACCTCTGATAATGTCACATGATCATAGTACCCCACACTGTGATATATTCAATAAAAACACAGGTCTTGTTCAATGCAATGATACTACTTTTGTGTTAATCTAATCTGTAAAACTCTAGTTAAACACAGAAATATTTTTCTCTACCAGGGGTTGAGCTTTTTCAAGATTTAAAGCTCTTTTTTAATTCAGATGACAGACTACCATAGCTGGGGAGAAAAACATTGATGTTCTTTTGTAGATGATTATAGAAGCTTGTGTAAATATGTGTCAATACTCTAGGTGTAGACTGACCTTTAAATTTGCTGTAGCTTCTGGACAAAATATCAAGATCTAAGTTTGTTTCACTTTGTTTTTATTGTACTGTACATATAAATGTGTTGTATAGATAAACAGATATGGCAATATTAAAGATTATAAACACCCATATGGAATATCTTTAATTCATACCAAATTGGATCTTTGCTGTAAATTATTTATGACACCAAGTCAGTGCTTTTTATCTCAAAATGAAATGCTATATCAAGTCATCTGTATCACAGAAATTACACGGAAAATGTACCTATTTTTCTGCATCTCTGGTCAATAAGTTTTTTAAATTATGTGCATTTGTAAAATGTACATCCATTCACCCGCTGCTCTTATTGGTGTTTGTATTTTCGGAGTCTGTTTCATTGTATTTTAATTGGTCGAGAGAACTGTCAGCAAGCAATATGCACATGCGTCATAATCTATAACCCAGATTTGACTGTGTTTTTTAAGTTTTGAAGTGTAGTAGTGTATTCTGTTTAGTTTTGGCAAAAAGATTGAGGAATACTGTTCTTTTCAGCCGGAATGTACTGATATGTACGCCTTTATGGAGAAGACAGGATCAGAAATCGAATTTAAAACACCATCTCATGACAAAACATGCTGCGTTTTCTCCATCCTGCCTTGATGGAGTTTTACCTTTTCACATGGTGTCGCACAGTCACAGCTTGTGTGGTCGTATTTTGAAAAGTTACACTGGGGCAGGCTGTGTGCTTTAATTCACTGGTTTTGACATTACTATAACTTCCATCGGCATTGAACTTGCCCTTAAAAATGTAATCACGGTCAAGGAAGTGAACACTGCATACGCGAGCATGTTGTAAGTCTGGGACAGTTTTCCTTTTTATTGCCTGCAGCCACTTTCTTAACCGGTTATCGCTGTTATTTGGGAGACGGTGGTAATGCATAGTTGTAATTTGTGCACCCAGGGGCAACACAATGTACACCTGACAGCTGTTTCTTTACTGACATGTTGCTTGTCATTGTTGATATTTGTTTACTATACTCATTTCATGGCCTTCTCACACACTACCCGCTGCCTTCGCCAACCAGTGATGTCACAGGAGTGATTTCCAGCAATGGCGAATTACAGTTTGATTGCCCACGGAATCTAAACAGCTTGTTTGACATATAGCGATCAACCCTGAGATTACATTGCTTTCCCATCTATTTGATAATTTACAAACAAACCAAAAAGTGTTTCCTATCCCCTTTAATATACTGTGTATGTTTTGAACTGAAGTCCTTTATTTCCATGGTTATGGACAGTTTGGTGTAAGGTCTGTAGGCATCAGCAAATTTACTTTTCACAAATTAAGATCTATTCTGGATGACCTGTGACTTATTCAATAAAGTTTCTGTAATGCTTCAAATATATAGTATTTGTAGAATATTGTACAGTTTTAACATCAAGAGATATTTTATTTGTATGGAACACCATCCAGAACCATAACAAATGTCTAGTTTACTGGCCAATCTATTTACCAATTACTCCTGATAATAAATATATACAGTCTAATCTTCCATATATTTTAGCTCTTGATCAAAATGACTGATATATATTTATTTTATCTGCAGTGAGTTTTTTTTTAATGATTTATACCTTTCTTTTATGTCCTGTAAATTTACTTAACAGACAGATAACAGACAAGAAAATGTTTTTTTTAGTAACAGAAAAGTTTAAAAAAATAATAATAATACAAACACTTCAATGTATTAATAAACGATGAAAGATTGAAGAAAAGCTACTGCTATGCGTCCTAGTCAGTTGATAATTATTGCATTCATCTATAAGTTAATACGTCCTATGTAAGCTGTGTAATTCGAGAGGATCACAAGCAAAGAGGAGAGGTTCTGGATGCTCAAACTGTGCGAAATTATATATCTTATACAATAAGAGACACCCTGCGCATGACTTATTAACTTATTATAAATCACTCAAAGATTCTACTCAGGAATGGCTTTAAAATGAAAACTATTTTTATTTTTGTAAAACATCCCCCCTACCCCTGTTGTGAAATGGTTCAGTACAAAATCAACGGCCACAGTCCCTGAATAATGCATGTTGGCCTACAGGTGTCGTATCATGGTGAGACTATTTATTAAAAACAAAAGGTTAGCTGGAGAAACGTGCGTCTTTCAAAGTTTGTAGTGATTTCAGTAATATTTTCTTAAGAGAAATTTGTGTCAAGTTCATCAAAATTTAAAGAAAGAGTGAAGTTAATAGAATGCTCCATTTTACAAAAGGTACTGTACCAGATATGTTTTTTTTTTTAGTTTTTAGTTTGTTTTTTTTTATTCTGAACATTGGAATTACGTGTGGTTTTCTATGCATGTGATGACATTTGTACACAGGATAAGATGTACTGGAATTTTGGCAAATACTTCACTGTGATTAGTTAATTTCTGATATATGATTTATAAAAGCCTTGAGGTGCTGTTTTTTTGTCTATACACTATGTATGCATACTGTAGTTCTGCAAATGCTAATTCTCTTGTTTTTTGTAAAAATATACTGTAAATAAGGTATTCATAATTTTTCTTTTTTAATTAAAAAACATGAGGCATTACATAGTAATCAAGAAACACTTTCCATTTCTCTTATTAGTACGATAGGGATTTTAGGGATTTTAGTAAATTGAGGGTGAAATAAACTGTTTTTTCTGAATAAAAGGCTGAAGCATAAGCATGTCTAATATATGCAACACACCAGAATATATATTTTAACTCCTCTAAGTTAAAAGATGTGTTTATTTTGTGATAGACTTTAACAAAATATCACTGAAAGCCTATTTTTTTTCAACTTACAGCATGCGCACTCAGCGTTTTGTAAAACATTTTTTGTAAAACTGTAATGCATTTCCTTTTTCTGTTGTATGATTTTGACAGTCATAGACTTACTCAACATTTGCTAGTTTAATGATTGCCTTGGACAGCAACAGTGGCCACAGTTCTGTTCGACAGGTTGTAGCTGGCAGTAACATGTTATTCTCCTCATCAAAAGGTACAGTATCATCCACAGTGATCTTTCGCCAACACCCCTGGGAACAAAAATAGAGGCACAAAAAAGTCAGACAAAATATTAATATAGCAGAGGGATCCAGAATACCCTCAACATTCTCTCAAAGCAACTACAGCAAGTCCCAGCAGATTACTCAACAACTGTACAGTTGATTGATACTACTGATGACTTTAATGAATGGAAGTAGGTCGCCAAGACTGCAATTTAAAAGCCTAATTGACCCAGTCAGCATGACAGTTACCCCAATCTGTTATTAATTGCTCTATCCAATTGTGGATTCATTGCCCAACATGCTATGCTTCCTATCACATTACTCACACTGCTCTTCACCACAATCTTAAAGCATCTTGCTGTGTTATTTGTTCCAAATGATTTGACAAAAGCTGTAATTTATCTGACTCTTAAACATCTGCAGAACATATTATTAGTTTGTATCAGGAACATTTAAGCGACCATATGCTTATAAGCCTTTACATCCATGGTGCTTTCATATGATCAATATCCCGACTTGTCTTTAATCAAAGCCTGATTTGAAACCGTAGCCATCAAGTTGGGATCTGAAGAAATTACTTGCAAATGAGACAGACCCTTTTACAGCACTGTATATGGAATAATACCTTGTACAGTAACAAATTCTCATTCAGATATGAATCCAATTCTGGTGGGAAGACCATCCAACCATAAACAAAGGCAGACATGAATCCAAATTCAGAGAAGATCAAGTCAGCTTTTACAATAAGGGAAATCAAAGTGCTTGTTATGTACTGTACTACCCAACTCAAAAGTAAGCCTCCATCTTGACTTAAAGTTAAATAAAAGATCTTAGACTGTCACAGAACACCCTGTTAAAGAGTAAATAGCGAGGTTCCGAAAAAAATATATAGCGTTATACGTCCCAACGTGTTGCTACAACTGTTTAAGTAATGTACCTGTATTTTTTCTTTTCATTGTTAACATCCTGACAGCTTTTGACACTTATAAATGTAAAGTCTGTTTCAAAGCGCTTTTCAAAATGTCCGCTCTAGTGCACTGGGGTTTGAAATCTGTCTTCTAAATCACTGCAGGAACAGCGATTAAAATAAAAACATAAGACCAAGTGCTCTGTTTTTTTTGTTCCGTACCACATGGATTGTTATTGCTGTGTTACCTGTTTGACAATGTGGGTAATAATCCTTACACTATCAGTGCACTAGAGTGGACATTTTGAAAAGAGATTTGAAACAGACTTTAAAGTTATAAGTGTAAAAAGTTGTCAGGATGTTAACAATGAAAATAAAAATTACATGTACGTTATTTAAACAGTTGTAGCAACACGTGGGGGCATATAAAGCTATATTTTTTGGAATCACGCTACTTACAGTACTCTAAGTCTCAGGTCAACTGGAAATGAACATCTTCAGCCATTTAAAAGTAAGGATACCCAGCTTCCTTTAGCAATTCTGAGTCACACTGTTCTGTTTATCAGACAGTTGTTGAGGCTGATGGATTAGAAGGGACATAAGAAAATTTGAAGCTGATTTGCAGAGTATTTATTACAAATGCTAAAGGATCTGTGATTCTTGACACTAATACTTGATGCTGTGGTTTGAACATGGTTGGAATTATAAAGACCATTTTTTAAGGCATGGTGAATATATCCCTTTTATTAAAAAGTGAAAAAACACTTTTGTTGGAAGTTCTGCAATTTTGTAAGGCATATGACAGATACCAAGTCTTGGAGAGAGTTCACAAAAAATTTAAATGTTCACAACCATTCTAGATGCAGTTACTGTATAAAAATATCACATTGAAGATGTAAAGAAATCTATTTAACAATACCCTTTTCTGTGATAATGACCTTGTTCATCAATAAATATTTAGTGGTACAGCTTTCCTTTTAATCACGAATAACAAGGAAATCACAGCTTCAATTAAACATTAATAAGGCTGAAGAGTACAGAGCAAACCTGAGAAAAGAATAATTAATCAAGTCTCAGCTACCGTCAACAAAAGGCATGAATCTTCTTTTCAATTCTCGTAGTTCCATAGGACATTCTCACGAACTTCAACAAAACATCTCATCATTTAGATGCAGTATTATGCAAACGTTTAACAGAATGCTGTTTTTCTGTGTTCCATGTATTATTGCAAATGTCTACTTAAACACAATCATAATGGTTTAGATATTTATATATAGTCCTGTCATTTAATCATACCCTTGAGCATTGTTACCAAAGGCATTTTACTGCCCACTACTGGATTTCCTTTGGGGAAAATCCCCAGTTTTCCTTTAGAACGTCATATCGTTGCACGGTTTTGTGAATATTAAAGTAGGTTAGTATCTGAGAGAATATGATATCCTCTTTATTCCTGATTCCCCCCCAAAATACAGACAAAAACAAGTGAAATTTCATAAGTGACAAGACCACATTTATGGCCCCTGGTTCTGAAGGGGATACACCCCCTTTTCAGAGAAGTAATTTACAATTTCTATTTCACAATGCTTCAAATCCTAACTGTGGGGAAATTACCAAAAACTAACATTTGAACGGCATGAATTATTAAAATTGGTGCAATGTTTAAAAAAACGAACGTCAATCGTGTATTTATGGGTACCCACCAAAAAATCCCTAAATCTAAAACCATTCATAAGGACTTTCTATACACAAATGGTGTTGAAATAACAAAAGTTAAGTCTTAATAGTGCTATCTGTATAATGTATAACCAATCTTCGTGTCTGCTGATTCATACATCCTTGTGGTTTCATATTGCTCTTTGCAACCTAAGGAAATCAATGATATTTCAAAATTAGGAAATCAGTGATAACTTACCATCCAGAAGAGCTTCACCACATATTTCCCAAATATGTTGTACAGCGGTACTTGTCCCTTTCCAGCCTTACAGAGTGCATAGATGTGCTCCCAAGGTTTCCATGATAGCGATGATGGGTCTGTTACACCTGTTTTTTCACTTGGCAAGTTCCCATTGCAGATTTTCCAAACAATGTTGATTTCACTGATTATCAGTCTTAACAACTGAAATAACAATATAATTTGTTTTTCATCTTTCAAATCAGTTAAGCCAAATGTTATTTACATAATGTGTACCCGTGGAAACCAGTTCATCAATAAAAAATGATGACAAATACTACAGCAAACTATTTGATTTGTTCATATCATTTACATTTACATCATGTGCTACATCAAAGTACTTAATTTTGTAAATCTGTATTATCTGTAATTTACTTCTATTTTTTGTGAAAAACAGACAGTAGATGCTTTAAAAAATATGCAGCACCTGCTTAAGAAAATGTGAATCATTTAAACAATGCAGGTTGATTTAGAAGATAAAACATGCTTGTAATGATATTAAGGTATTTTATGATATTTGCTTACGATTGTAAGTCGCCCTGGATAAGGGCGTCTGATAAAAAATAAATAATAATAATAAGGTACTGTACTTCATACAATCGAAATCCTGACTTACCTCACTACCAACTAAATGTTCATTTGCTGAAATAAAGTCAAACCAGCATTCATTCTCCACAATCACAAGAGCCTGAAATAAAAGTAGGTTTCAATGTATTTATTTTTATGTTATTTATTTTTTGCATACATACTGTATACCTATAAAAATAAGAAGTATAATGGCAAGACAACATTATTAAATTGTTTTTCAGGATTAATTTAAATCTTAAAGCTGGTGTAAACTGGAAATATACAAACGTGAGTCTACAAATGAAAACACATTTTGAATCAGTTTTTGTTCCAAAAGTCATTAATAACAAATGATATTGTCGAAACACTCACCTTGTCAGACATTGTTAGAAATTCAGAAGGACGCTTCCATGAATGAATCTTCACTGATGGAGGCAATTCAATTTTCCCTTCAGGATCTTCGAAAAAGTTCTGAAAATAAAACAATGTCAATATTTCATGTCTACTAGAGTAAATGAAGAATGCAGTTCATCCGTTAAAACTGCAATTCTTACCTGCAACTTTTATCTGTTATGTGCTACTGCTATTGGTCTTATATGAAATCACTGTTCTGCAATATTTATAATCACTTTCACACTGTAAATTAACAGGGAAAACAAGATCCAGTTATTATATGCAAGTCTGTGCTATACTGGGTTGTTCACAGAAAAAAGTGTGTGCGGTAGTGCAATAACTTGGGAGGTAGCAACAGTGGACCATGGACCATATGGCTTTTGAATGTTCATGATGATTGGTAGATGCATAGTTCACACAGCCTAGTCTCTGTAAGTCACCTTGGATAAGTAAGCAAATAATAGATAAACATGAAGTCATAAAGCTGATAAGCTGAGATTTAATATTATTTGGTTAAAGTAAATCATAATATTTATAAGTATATCATAATATAAAAATATAATATAAAGCACAAATATTCTGAAACGAGTGGACAAGAGGACGTATTCCAGAATATTGTAGTAGTGTAAAACTCTATCAAACGCGTTCCGGAATACGTCCTCTTATCCTCTCAAAAGTTGAGTTCGTATTCCAGACTTTGCTGGTGTAAACGCGCTGAGGAAATATTCTGGCAAGACTGGAGAAAATACTCAGTGGGCACTGCATGCCAACCAACAGCATCATCACAGTGCTGCCTTCCCATAATTCATAAACACAAACAAGAAAACATATTCAACTTCTAAGTTGTACCATCGAATTAAAGTAAGTGCAACTTATTTCTATACATTTTTATAAGTTAGTGATATGCTTGGTATTTCTGTTTTTCTTTAATGCATTTGTTTACATTTTTCCATGTGTAGACTGGGGGTCCGTGTAACACTTATCAGTTCAATTTTTAGAACATTTTCCGAAATTGAAAAAATTCAAATATAGTCTCGTTTTTTCGTTTTGGTGTTACTTAAACCATACTTGCTGTTTGTGTAATGAAAGGGTCATAATCAGCCTGTATCATAACGGTAGGAAAGAACACTGCAAATCAAACCTAAATTTATTTATATAGCGCTTTTCACATACCTGCGGCAAACGAGAAACGATAAAAGTAAATCTACAAAAAGCTTTTATTTATTATTATTATTATTATTATTATTATTATTATTATTATTATTATTATTATTATTCACCCAAATTTACATTTTTGAATTTTCTAATTGTAAACGAAAAAATGTGACGATATTTGAATTTTTTTCAAATGATGGCACTTGACAATATCTTCATTACAGCACAGTGTCAGCACATCTTTAGTTTACAAAGTACACATGCTCAGATTCTTGTCCTGAGAGAAGCACCCCCTGCTGCTCCATACAAGTGTAAACACACCGTTCCGGAACAGATCGTGCCAGAATGAAACAAGTGTAAACGCACCTAATGTATGGAATAGATTAGCCCAGTGAGTGGATTAATGAACAAAGCGTGTAGCAATACTGGGTGTGTATGGGATAAGCCTCTTGGGGTGGGGTTGCATATAACAAAACAAAATTAGAGTGCAAGACTGACACTGATAGTTAGATGCAATTTACTTTTACTTACAAGACTGGGGCTTTTACCAGATTTGTCTCGATCTTTTGAAACCTTTGCTCCTTCCCATTTCTCTGCATTTATATCTGCTTCATTCCACTCTGGCCAGATAGGAAACTTTCCTTTTTCAGGTTCAACCACTGCGCCAGCAGTGCTAGCAACCAACGATGATGTTCTGCAATGAGAATCAAGGCACATGTTAGTTATCATTTAGGAACTATTTAAAACACACACACATGTACAATAGTTATTTTAAATTGTTATAGTACATATGTGATTAGAAATATTCTTTCAAAATGTAACCAGTAACAGTAATGAAATAACTAAGACCAGCCGGTAAATACTTCAAATGGTGAAAGCATACTGTAGTAGAATGCTCAGTCACTGCGGTTGATATGAAACCAAGGAACTACAACGCTGTATGTCTCTTGTGATTTCTCCCTGTAAAGAATCATGTCCCAGGTGTAATGTGGTACTGTAATTTTCCAGGAATAGCTTTGAAAACAAAGAACAGTTGTACAATACAGGAAGTACTGTATACAATATGAGTAATACATGAAAGTATATGCTGTGTACTGCATCTACATTTTACCATATTTAAACATACTTCCATACTCACATAAATTGACATTTTGTGATTATGCATGAACAATTTTTTTAGGAACCTGTTAAGATTTGGAACAAAAAATGTGGGTAAATGTAGGTTGACTCATTGGGTGGGCTCTGATATTCAGTCACTTTTTTTTATATAGAAATCTATGATCCTATTTTTTTTATTGCGAAGTGTTGGCATCCTCACAATCTTTTTGATGTAACCAAAGAACTTCAGGAGGCGGGGACAGTTGAAAGTCTCTGAGATGTAGTGGTATATGAGCCTTGCCATACATCTGATATTGAGTTATAAATTCCATACTGTTGTTGAGGTGGTTTAATGTCAAAGTAAATGTGAAGGTGACACCAATATATCATCAAAACAAATGACATGAGAATTTGTAAATTCAACTTTAGCAGTATGTATTACAGCCAAGACATTTTTGCAACTTGTAATCCTGAAGGTCAAATGGGGAAGCGAAATGCAAAAGATTATGTAACATTTCATATATAATTATTATTATTATTATTTTCTTTTTAAAAGGATTTTCTGCTTATTGTCTTAATGGGTGAATGGGCCAGAAAAGATAAACCAATCAGCTGCAGAAGGCCTCTTTGTGCCAACATTTACAAATAAACTTCCAGCACATCTGGAATCATCATTCATGTTAAGTGAAAGGTTTGAGCTTATGTATAAATACAAATATATTTAGAGGGGTGACCCAGTTTTCACATGAAAGCAGTACCTGAAATTCAAGTAAAAAGGCTGATTGAGATGAGTATGTTTTTTTTTTTTTTTTTTTTTCCCCCCCAAGACATGAGCAGATATAAACAATGCAAGCAAGCAAAATACAAAATTGCAAATAAGAAAGCAAGTAGATGATTTTATTTAATATGACTTCAAAACGAAAGTAACATGTAAGAGTGTAAATGGATTGCGCTCTATTAGTTCAGAGATAATTTCAGAGAGTAAGCTGGGGAACAGTAAAGTTCTGATACAGGATGCAAACCCATGTACAGTAAAGAATCACTGACAGACCATGTCACAGACATATGCTCGCACCCCAGGTTACAAAGCAGTTGCAGGAAAGCTGGTGATATCTTCATTGTATGCCACTAACCAAATTACTTTTTGACCTCTAGCTGAAGCATTTTTTGGGTTCATGTCACAAATATACACTGAAATCTTAAGTTAAATTTACAGTAAAGGCGTTTGAGTGGTAAAATACCAGTTTAAACTACTTGACTGAGAACAACTATAATTCTGTTTTGTTATCCAGGAGTATTTTTAATTAATTTCCACAAGCAGGTTAATATGTTGTATACTAATTAGTGCACGCTTTCACAAAATTCAGGTTAGGGATTTATTAGCTCAACCAATCACATGTCATATTTCATGAATAAGTCAATCATCACTCTGTCCTACTATAAACAAACAAGGCATGCAAACTTGGAAGTATAAATCACTTATCAGCACTAATGTATCCCATGTGTAGCTACAATTCTTCACAAAATGATTTGAACATCACCACAGTTAAAATCCTGCCAGTGGTAATTCCAGAAGGGGTCATTACCTTTATGACAGCCACTTATCCCTTCAGATACATAATTATCCTTTGCTAAATGTAAATGACACTGCTTTTTCTACAGTATTTAGCAAGCCCAACATCCAAGATCAGTATTTGCTGTACTAATATTTAAGTAGACAGGCAGCTAGAACAGGTGCAATGCAAGCCTGCAGAGAAGTGCCCTACAGTAGGACATAATTCAGTGTTGCTGTAAGAAAGGCCAGATTCTGTACTGTATGCTGTTTACAAATGTTGCCTAGACTTCACATACCTCATTATTAAACTAAAGACACTCTCTATCCAAGATGTTGCTTCGCCAACATAAAGGCTTGGATTACATTTTAATTATGGCTATTCTTATTGACTTTTTGATATTAAAATATGATTAATATATTAAAACATAAACAAGAAATGTTTTATTAGTTGGTACTTCTTGAGAGTACCTATGGAGAGCGGTGCCACAAATAAAATATAGGCTAATTTATCAAATACTGGCATAGAACAGAGAAATAACGCAGATGATGATTTATTCCCTCCCCCTTAGTCATTTTGCTTTGTTTATTATTACTGGGCTTTTGTTACATTCTGTATTAAATGGATACCAAGACACATTCTCCAAAAACAAGCAGTTCATTTTGTATGCACTCCCAGAGTGTCAAAGCAATAGGCTATAACAGTACAGAGCATGCTTCTTCCACTTGACCAAAAATTAATTAATTTCAGCCTACAGAGTGCAGTCTCCTTGGAATACTAAAATTAGAACACATTTTTAAAGCTGTATAGCCTGATAAAAACAGTATCATATACAGTAAGTACATAACCTCTACCAAGTGACCTGAATATGTCTAACACTGTGCAGCTTCATTTATCTTCCTCATCTTTGAAATATCCCACTGAAAATATTATAAGGATTGTCTGGATGTACACTCTATTTGAAGGCCAGCATTTGCAAGGACATTTTTAATTGACAAGGTATGTTTTTTACTAAAAAACACTGCAACCTCTTAACTGCATTTACCACATGTACAAATTCCCATTTGATAAAAACAGCACAGACCTTTTGTTTTAGTGCAGACAATGTCCTTCATTAGGCTATATTTAGAATTGTATAAATGAATATAAACATTTATTGTGGTGTAAGAAACTGCTACCCTTGTTTATGCAATGGGGAAAAGATTCTGATCTGCCGTATTTTGAGATTATCCCAAAATGAAAATAGTTATTTTACAAAAATGTAAAAGCAGAAGAAATGCTATCAACACATTACTTTATGATTAGGGATACATATTGCTCATGTTTTAAAAACAGTAAAGATGAATTACCTGTGTTTGAGAAGCAACGTAAGTGCTTGATAAAGATGAGCAAAAAAGACTGTATAAAATAAATAGCTATATTGTAATTTTCCAAAACATGGAATATATTTGACTTTATTAATGATTCAATGGAATCAACCAAAAGTACACATTTCTCAAATTATAAATTTATTTCCCAAAAAAATGAAGTGTCACAATTATTGGAACCCTTGTTTTCAGTACTTTGTGCACCCTCCTCTTGCAAGGATAACGGCACTGAGTCTTTTTCTATAATGTTTAATGAGATTGGAGGGACACCAGGAGGGATCTTAGACCATTCTTCCATACAGAATCTTTCCAGACCCTTGATATCCTTCGGTCTGCGCTTATGGACTGCCCTCTTCAATTGAAACCACAGGTTTTCAATGGGGTTCAAGTCTGGAGACTGAGATGGCCATTGCAAAATGTTGATTTTGTGGTCAATTAACCATTTCTTTGTGGATTTTGATGTGTGCTTGGGGTCATTGTCTTGCTGGAAGATCCACTTGCTGCCAAGTTTCAGCCTCCTGGCAGAGGAAGCCAGGTGTTTGGCTAGAATGTCCTGGTACTTGGTAGAGTTCATGATGCCGTTGACCTTAACAAGGGCCCCAGGACCTAAGCAAACAGCCCCAACATCAAAGATCCACCACCATATTTTACAGTAGGTATTAGGTTCTTTTCTGCACATGCATCCTTCTTTCGACGCCAAACCCACCGCTGGTGTGCATGGCCAAAGAGCTCTATTTTCATCTCATCTGACCATAGCACCCAGTTCCAATCGAAGTGCCAATGCCGTTTAGCAAACTCCAGGCACTTATGTTTGTTGGTTGCTCTCAATAAAGGCTTTTTTTCTGGCAACCCTTCCAAATAGCCTATTGGCATGGAGGTGGCGTCTAATTGTAGATTTGGAGACTTGGTGACCCCAAGATGCAACCAAGTTCTGTAATTCTCCAACTGTGACCCTTGGATTTCCCTTTGCCTCCCGAACCATCTGCCTCATTGTGCATGGGGGCAAGATACACTTTTGCGTCCTCTACCAGGCAAGTTTACCACTGTTCCAGCGGTTTTGAACTTCTTAATTACTGCCCTAATAGTGGTAAGTAGTATATTTAGTATTTTGGCTATTGTTTTGTACCCATTGCCTGATTTATGAAGGTCAACAACCAGTTGTCTCTCTTCATTTGTGACTTCTTTGCCTTTCCTCATGGTGATGGATGACAAATGGATTTCATATGCTTGTTACCTCATTTTTATACCCCAGTGAAACAGGAAGCCATGGAAGGCCACAATACAGTTCCTTAAGACTGAGATGAACTTAAAGAAGTAGAATGTTAATGCAGATTTAATTTTGTTTGATTTTATTTATAAGAATCTTTAGGGGTGCCAATAATTCTGACACCTATCTTTCTGAGAACATTTTTTATTACTTGTTAATAAAAAACTTTTTCTCTCAGCAATTGTATTAGAATAAAGGAATATGGTTTTCCCATATATTTGAGCATAAAATATAGCTCATTACCTGTGTTGTTTATTTTATACAGCCTTTTTTGCTCATCTTTATCAAGGGTGCCAATAATTTTGGAGGTGACTGTATTTTCATTTAAGTTAAATAATCCTAATAAAGGTAGCGTTACCCATGTTGGAAAAATAGTCAACAGTAATAACTGTAATCATTTATACTTACTTAATACCAATACATTTAAACAATTTAAGTAGGGAGCTGTTTCTGACACAGTAAGCGGAAGAAGAGAAGTAAAACAGTGGCGAGCATGCGCAGTACAAAAAGAAGCAAAAACTGACGAGAAGCAAAACATGACAGAACTATCAGTATCATGAAAAATTATATGTATGTACAGTACATGTGTCCACAGATGCTGGTTCAATAGCACTTGATAAATAATGTTACTGTTATAGGGTACATAAGGACCTTTTTATTTTATTGTGTTACATGTACCCATGTGTTGCTACAACAGTTTACGCAAGGTGTGTGTATTGTTTACATTTTTTTTTTCTTACATTTTGACCACTTGTTTAAGCTTCAGATGCACAGACCTCTCAAAACTACATTTCCCATCATCCTCCTGCTCACATATGTAACTGAGATGGATTTACCAGTGAGCAAGAGGATGATGGGAAATGTAGTTCTGAGAGGTCCATGCAGGTACATGTGAAGCCATCTTGAGGCAAGGAATGCAGTTTAAAAGATAAAAAAGTGGTCAAAATGTAAAAAAAAAATAATAATTAAATCATTACACACACCTTATGTAAACAGTTGTAGCAACACATGGGAACATGTAACACAATAAAATAAAAAGGTCCTTCTGTATCCTTTAATGGAGGGAACGGTTTCAGGCCACTGCATGGCACACGAGGTGATACTTGGGGCTTGATACAGCAAAGTTGCCTAAAACTAGGTCTCCCGGTCTCCTAGAACCAGGTTTCAGGCCACTGTTGCTGAAAAAGTGGCTTCTTGTTCCATCAGTTTAAGTATCACAATTGGATAAGCTAATCGATTCTCTAGCTGCTGGTGTTCAAAATCGAAGTGTGAAATATGTTCCTATGTAATAAGAGTTTAACAAAACACAGGCCTCCTTATAATCTCCACATTCAGATACTGTAGTATAAATTGTACTAAAATCTAATTTAATCACAACTGAACCAGAAAAGCCCTACTACTATATAAACTTGTAAGATGTGTGACATACATCGAGGGTTGACGACTAGGGGGATCATCATCGATCATACAGTGTGTGTCATTTGAAAGGACCATGAGCATCCTCAATGATTAGAGGAAAATCATTACACCACTACAGGCAGTGCAGTGTCAGTTACTGTAGCACCAAGACATAGTTGAATGAACTAAATCATGACGGATAGCAATTAAGAAAGTATGATTGCACTTACATACATCAATTACAATGTAAAACTGCATTGTTTGTACTGTGGTCTTGTATACTGTAACAATAAACCGTAAGAAAAATGTCTCCAATACAGGATACCATAACGTTTTTAGGTCTGGGGAAAAGCCGGAACCTGTGGAACTCGGAACTGCGCCTCAAGACTCCAGGCTGCAAATTACAAACTCCTGGTTGTCGCACTTTAAAAAGACTATATATAGCTGGTAAATGGTCTATGGAAGTATAAAATCCCTTTTCCACATATGTTATAGTCCTATATATTTGAAAAAACAGCTAAAGTTAGCGGGAAATCCAATTATTTCATAATACACTTAGTTGCTTGCTCTTAGGCAGTATACAGTACTTATAAATGGCTAAGTTTTATATATATGAAGAATGCCTTGCCCCAAGAATGTCTTATTTTTTTTATATACTATGGGTACACATCTATTGGAAAAAATAATCAAAGATTTGGGGGAATGCTACTTACATACTTTAATGAACTATTGAAATGACATACCCACAATTGTATATAGTGGTTCATTAAGGCTGTCATTTACATATGAAAAACGCCTTGCTCCAGCATAATGACAATTGTATAATATAGTATGGACTATTATGTCTTAGAAAGTTTTTCTAAAAGTTTGGGGCAGAGCGATTTGCATACTTTATTGACAGTTGAAATTCCGTCACCACCAACTGTATATAGTGGTTCATTAAGGCTTTAATTTACATGTGAATAATGCCTTATCCCAGCAAAATGACAATTGTATAATATAGTATGGACTAATATCTCTTAGGCAACATTTTTAAAAGTGGGGCAGAGCGATATACATATTTTTATTGACCACTGAAATGACGTCACTCACAACTATATGTACAGGTTGATTATAGCTGTCATTACTATATGAAGAACATATTGCACCAAGATAATTTATTTCCATATTTCCACATAATGACAACTAACATCTATTTTGAAAGAATAGTCAAAGATCTGGGGCAATGCGTTTTACACACCTAAATCCAACAATAAAAAGACACCATCTACACCTAGTACTGCATTCATGTCCCACCCTACCTCCTCCCCCTAGACCCTGTCCCTGCCTCCCTCATACCCCCACTCCTCCCTCTTTTCTTCCCTTACCTAGTCTCCCTCTTTAACTCCTCTCTCTCTACTGGTATCTGTCCTGCCATTTGCAAATCAACTACCATCATCCTTCTGTTAAAAAAAGCCACTCACGCCTATCACATTACATTTCCTCCAATTCCCTCTACCCCCGATTTCAATCTGGTTTCCGTCCCTCCAATTCCACTGAGACTGCCCTTCTCACTGTCCAGAATCATCTGGCCAACTCCTCCCATGTTGGCCTCTCTCTCCTCTTCTCCTCGACTACTGTAACTCCCTCCTCCTTGGCCTCCCCTCCTATGCCTTTTCACCATTACAACAAATTCAAAACGCCTCTGCCCGTATCATATTCAACCTCCCCCACTCCTTCCATACCTCCCCTCACCTCCTCCAGCTACACTGGCTCCCTGTCTACTATCATTGCCTGTTCAAATTCTTTACTCTTGTGTACAAATCTCTCCATGGTCTTGACCCACCTTATCTGGCTGCACTGATCACCTACTATGTTCCATCACGTTCCCAAACCCTATTGTCCCTTTCGGTCCCACCCTCGCCTTGTGCCCAACCCTGTTTCCATTCCTTTTCCCTTCTTGCTCCCCTTCATTGGAATAAACTCTGATGTCCTAAAACAGTCACCTATACTACGTAGTTTCTGCTCCTCTCTCAAAACTCATCTCTTCTCCCTAGCTCATCCTACTGATACTCCTGGTCCCTGACTTCCTGTTATGACCCTGCTTGCCCCGACCATGACCTAGCTTCTGGCCCTCTGCTCTCCTAAAGCAACAAATTTGTATCTCACCATCCTAGCCCAATAAACTTACTCTCTTTCTTCACCCACTTTTCTTCATTGTAGCATTTTTGTTATAAATTTATAACGTACCTTGGCTGAAGGTGCTATAAAAACACAAATAAATTTAGTGCTGCACAGCTGAAACTCAGCGGAGCTAGCAGCCTCTCCCTGAGTCACAGCCACAGCTCTTTTAACAGTGTCACTTTTATATATAAAAACATATTGCCCCACAATAATTACACATTTCCTATATAGAGTGGACCTATATATATTACAAAAAATAGTTGAACTATTGGGGCATTGCATTTAACACATACATAGCCAGCGGTAAAAAGATGCGCGTCTGTCTACCCTATATAGTACTGCATTCCTGTATCGCCTGTTCTGGTTTTTTAAATAAAATACAAAATAAAGTGCAAAGGAAGTTTAACCCTGTTACATCAATATAAAAAGACATGATTTTGTTATTGTAGTAAAATACAAACTTTTATTCTCAGTTCCGTAGTTCCAGGCTTCAGCTCTAGGGAAAAGCCGGAACCGGTGATACATTTGACATGAATGCAGTACGATATAGGGGTGAGCTGGGGTCTTTTTATTATTGGATATAGGTGTGTAAATCGCATTGCCCCGAAATGTTAAGTATTTTTCCAAACAGATATTCGTCTATACTTTATTATATTGCGTTCTTCATAGGCAAATGTCAGCATTAATGAACCACTATATACAGTTGTAGGTAACGTAATTTCACTGGTCAATAAAAGTATGTAAATCGCAGTGCCCCAAACCTTTGACTATTCTTTCTAAGATATTGTAGCGTTTCACAGGCAGTCAGAAAATGGGAGAGACAGATACGCTGGCTTCCCATTCCAGGACAGCAGTGTGGAGTAGTGGTTAGGGCTCAGGACCCCTGACCGGAGGGCGTGGGTTCAATCCCAGGTGGGGGACATTGCTTCTGTACCCTTGAGCAAGATACTTTACCTAGATTGCTCCAGTAAAAACCCAACTGTATAAATGGGTAATTGTATGTAAAAATAATGTGATATGTTGTAACAATTGTAAGTCCCTGGATAAGAGCGTCTGCTAAGAAATAAAATAATAATAATTCAGCACACACAGAGGTCACAGTTCCCTGTCAGCTACTCTGGAACCATGGCAACCATGACACAACAACAACAGGGGTTGCAGCGCCTTTTATAACCCCAGCCCTGCTACTTTATTCAACCTTACACATCCCATTGGTCCTCAGCCGCACACTTCAAGCCAATGGAAACACACTAAACACGTGACACAAAGTGACTCACAGACGGGACCAATCACAGAACAGACCATGCATGCACTACACGACTGATACAGCGGGAAGGGCCAATAACAGGGGAGACACAGAACGTTCCCCCCGCGCTCAGGCTAGGGTCACGCCGCAACAGAACAAGTTAAACAACGACGGGAAATACAGAGGGGGAAGGGACTAGAGTTACAAACAACGACATAAGACCAGCACGTAAACACATTAACACAGAAGTACAATAGGACACAAATGCACAGATTGTTACACTATATTAGTCCATACTATATTATAAAATTGTCATTATCCTGGCACAAGGCGTTTTTCATATGTAAATGCCAGCCTTCATGAACCACTATATACAGATTTGTGGGTGACATCATTTCATAAAAGTAAGCAAATCGCTCTCCTCCGAACTTTAAACTATATATTTCTAAGAGATATTAGTCCATACTAAATTGCAGCAGTGTGGAGTAGTGGTTAGGGCTCTGGACTCTTGACCGGAGGGTTGTGGGTTCAATCCCCAGTGGGGGACACTGCTGTTGTACCCTTCAGCAAGGTACTTTACCTAGATTGCTCCAGTAAAAACCCAACTGTATAAATGGGTAATTGTATGTAAAAAAAATAATGTGATATCTGTACAATGTGAAATCTTGTAACAATTGTAAGTCGCCCTGGATAAGGGCGTCTGCTAAGAAATAAATAATAATAATAATAATAATAATAATAATAAATTATACAATTGGCATTATGCTGGGGGAAAGCGTTCTTAAATGACAGCCTTAATAAATCATTACATACAGTTGGTGGTGACGTCATTTCAATAATTAATAAAAAATATGTAAATCACATTGCCCCAAACCTTTAACTATTTTTCCTATGAGATATGGTGCAAGACATTCTTTACATTGAAAAGCCAGTCAAAATTAACTAATATACAGATGCGGGTGAGAGCATTTTCATGTTAGATGCAGGTGTGTAAAACGCATTGTCCCAAAACAATCTTTATTTTTTCTAAGATATAGATGCCCACACTAAAAGTGTTAAATTACCTTGGTGCAATACGTTCTTCATAGGAATGACACATTTGATGACACTCTATAGACCTCTTTGGTGACGTCATTATAATAGTTAATATAATACCTAATATACTTAATCCTAACTTGTGTGTATTTTTAAGAAGACATTTTGTCTATGCAGTATAAAAATCATCCATTATGGTCACAGAAGACGGTCTTCATAAAACAGCCTTAATTAAAAAAAAAAAAAGGTATGTTGCCTAAGGGAAATAACGTATATTAATTATTTATCAATCCCATGTAAAACTTGCTTACTCCATAAGATATGTTGGAAAATGAATGTATACTAGAAAAGACCATCGTTAGACTTTATTCAAACGCTACAGTACTAAATTTGAGGCTTCACACAGCGGCAGTGCTGTCGGCAAGATTTCCAAGTTCCGCCTGTTTTGGCTTTTTTCCTCCCCCCCCCAAGTGCCAACTTTTTAACCAGAACAAAGTCGCTACATCTCGTGGTGGACTCTTAAATAAATAAATAAATAAATAAATAAATAAATAAATAAAGGAGACGTGCAGATGTACGTCCATATTCTAAAACAAAGCAAATACTTTATAACTAGGCTATTGTAAACACTAGTATATTTCCAACTTTTTAACCAACCTAGACTTATAACTTACAGTACATCTCTCACAACATTCTTAAAAGGACCTTAAATGTCTTACTCTTTAATAACTGGAGTCTGTCCGGCTGCTGAATTCATTCGGTTTGAAGATAGATCTTTTTTCTTTAGTTGCTTCGACATGACAGATATAGAAAAATACTGCTTTTTAAAAAGAAAAGGTGAAAGGTTGCAATTCTTACTGTGTTTTTGGTTCTGCAAGTGTGTAGCGCGTTGCTAAGATACGACAAAGCTACCGTTTCATAGTGAGGCCAAACAAAGCACGATTCCTCCTGGGTCAAAACTCCCTCCATTTACACTTCGGCTAGCTCTGCAGCGGGTGCTACTGGAATAAATGTCATCAGGTATTGTTATTTTATACCGTGATTATCCTAAGATTTATTAAAGGGCCATGACAATCAGACATAATCAAATTCCCCAGCTGGATACTAATAACGTGTGAAAAATTAATAAAACAAACAAAAAAATAAATATATGTAAGATTCAATCGGATGAGCACAAGGAGAATGGCAGAGGCTGGTAAAATAATGCATTAAGTGTTAAACATGCTCAGTCAATAGTAGGCCTACTTCTCTTCCAGGATTGTAACCAGCCTTCCTTTAGTCTTGTCACACTGTACTACATAAACATGAAAAATAGATAGCTTTAAAAGTACCCTGCTCTTCAGCATCATGTTTCATGAACCTCATCTGTCACCTGAATCGGAACAGATCCCAGTCAGCCTAACATGCTATGACAGTTAATGTTTGAAAATTAGGAGGTGTGGTTTCCCCTCTGCCACTGTACTTCATATTAATATGCTAATGCCTATTGGAAACAAGCAGGACTAGATGTTTATTTAATTTATGTAATATTTATCGGGGAATCTAAAACTTAGAAAGAAGGGGGGGGGGGGGGGGGGGGGGCTATGTGGCCATTTTAGAAAATAACTGAATCATTTGACACAATTGTCAGAAGTCTATGACTGAATGGCAGCTGCGTTCAGGATGCTTAGTACGCGTGTCCACTTCTCCCACATTTCTTTCTAATACAATAGAAGTTAAGCAATTGCAGAGTGGAGTTAGATTGAAACATTAATTCAAAAACAGCCTTCAAAATACTTCTAAATACCTCAATATCTAACTACAGTGTGCTGTTGCTTGTGCCAGTTTACTGTACTTTCACTGCAATTTTGCAGGACTTCCTATTCACAGGGTACCCATTCAAGGTTACAGATCTTATGTTGAAATAAAAAATAGATATACATTTGAAGCCTTTATTGTTAGGAGGGGAAAAGTGTCTTGCAATCTCTCTCACTGTTACACTGTATGTGTGTCAAATGAGTCTGTGTTTAAACCTCTCCAAACAGGGTCTGCTTATTAACAAAGAAAATAAATTGTATTTATTGTGTGATAACCCCCCAATGCACTCTACACTGTACAGCACTTAAGCTACATGACATTTGTGTGAATCAGTGTCTACTGAATTTAAGGATGCAGATCATAACAAATACTATGATGCAGTTAATACAAGGCTCAACAACCAAAACTACTGCAAAGCCAGGCAGACAGTACCACTTACTCTGATAAGTATTATGAGCACTGAACTGGGGAGCGAGATTCTTCTGCTTTGTACTGCATTGGGGCATTTTTCACAATTCCACTTTATTGACAAATTACAGAATTAAACTGACTGTGAACTCAATGCATTTCCAATGCCGTTTGTTGATTGTGGCCCAAGGGGTGTAATGGGATAAGTAATGGAGCATATTGTGGAGATATCAGCAAACCAAGGTGATTTTGCTTAAAATCTACCACTGTGCTTACTGTTTAATCACTAGGACTCGGCTTTTATATTTGGGACCAAATGTACATTAAGTGCACTGACACAAATGTCTGATTTGAATCAGCAATTTTTACGGAGATGTTTTCAGATACAGGTAGATGACAACTTGGCTCATTTGATGGATTAAAACACACAATGGAGCCAGTAAACTCACCATGCTATGGCTTGAGGCCTGGTCACAAGCAAAATCTGTCATCTTGTGGGCAGGTTGTGTAGTGAGGATAGGTTGGAGAAAGAATGACCTTTAAGAAGCTACTTCTCTTTGTTCTATATACAAATGTCAAACTATATTTCGTAGCAAATGGCATGGGGGTACAGTATTAGATAAGGCTTACTTGGATCTTTTGGTAATGTAATGAAATCCAACAAAACACACGTAAAAGAAAAGCAGCACACAAAATCAAACATTTTGTCAGCAGTTGTTTAACATTATCATGATACAATAACATGAGCAACATATTTGTTTACTGGAAATTACAGCATCATAAATGTCCTTGATTTTAACATGCTAGTTTTACTTTTTGTAGTTTGTACTGGCAGAAGGCACCGGTGTCACTGTCCATCCATCAACAGTCCAAAGCACCTTTGACCATTGTTCCATAGTCCAATTTCTGTGTTCCTGTGCTTATTTTAGCCTTTTAGTTTTGTTCCCCTTTCTTAACAGAGGTATTCTTACTGCAACACATCCTTTAAGTCCTGATTTCAAGAGTGACCTTTGTACTGTTGGTTTGATGGACAACGACACCTGTGTCTTCTGCCAGTTCTGTTGTCAATTCAACGCTTGTCTTCTTTCTATTCCTTAAGAATATTATCTTCAAGTATTGCTCATCCTTGTTAGACAGCATTTTGGGTCTTCTAGTCCTGGGTTTGTCAATTACAGATGATGTTTCTCTGCACTTGTTGGTTATATTTCAGATACCACACCTTGAAAATCGAGTGATACGAGCTATTTCACTCAATGTTTTTCCTTCTTTATGCCAGTTAAGATTGTTATAATAGCAGAACACACTAGTGGAGGCTTTAAGTAAATTGTTGATGCTCATAATGCATCAGAGTAGAAAAATGCAACGTCTAAGACTTTTGCACAGCAGTATATATTATATATATGCATATACACACACACACACACACACACACACACACATATACAGTGCTCCCCTTTATAAATCTCCGATTTGCCCCATAATGCCATTACACTAGCACTTATTCTCATTATAAGGTGGAACACAAATAGCACAGTCCCTTAACTATGGCTCCCGACTACAGCGTTATAAAGGGGGAGCACTATATAAATCACTATTATAACACATTTATTTTCGAAAAAAAATAAGGTATATAAATGATGGACATTGACTAAATGTTTTTGGTTTCTTTTTAATCACTTGATCATTTATCCTTGACCATGACTGCAGCATATGCACTTAATCACGTAATTCGTGAGACAGTTGATTGGACACTGGATATGGAGTGATTTCAGCTGTTGAATTGCAAGCAATAAAGAAAATCACAGAAAAAAAACCCCACAATATGTCAAGAGAGCAGCGCCTTCGTGCAATCGGCATGTTGGAGGCTGGACTAGGGCAGCGTACTGTGGCTGGCCGTCTTGGGTGCTCACAACCAGCAATTTCAAACCTGGCGAGACGGTATAACCAGACACACTCTGTCAATGACAGGCCACGAACTGGGAGACCAAGAGTCACAACACCTGCCATATATATATATATATATATATATATATATATATATATATATACACACACGCACACACAAAATATCTTTCTTTTCTTTATTATCCATTGAAAAAAAGCTTTAATATGCCCCCCCTGGAGAACACATGATATTAAAAAAAATAATAATTTGACAATTTCTATAAAATCAGAGAACTAGGAACCAAATTAGTAAAATTGCAAACCTCACAAAATGTTAAAATATTGTTTTAAGAACACATTTTAAATATATTATATATACCACACTTAATGGCTAATATAGCAGGGGAAACAAATTACTATCAGCAAACCTTAATTCACTTAGAGAGCTTTTAGCACTAAAACACAGATTAGCATTGGCCACAGTGTTAAGAAACATATCCATCAGGCTGAAGCATCATACGCCATTTGCATGAGCATGAGGTTGAGCAACAATTAGCTTTGTTTGAAAATAAATGGAAAACCTTTATTTCTGTCTTCAAATTGGCAAGTTATTTAACAGTGACAAAAAATACATTCTGTTATTTTATGGCTTGGCTCAGCAGCTGTTAACATGTGTGTTTATGTAACAATATATATATATATTACTGTTGTTTCTAGTACTAAGCAGTTACTGGAAAACCTCAAAATAGTAGTATCCACAAGTTTGCTGCATATAGTGTTAGCTTATCGAATATAAATATAGGGTACATGTTAAATTCCTATCAGTCTAAAAAGTTACATTCCAAATGACAATGCAGTTATAAAATACAAATAATAGAAGTGCTGTTAGGCTGGCCAAAATTAATTAGTTTATCCTCTGTGCCTTACCATTACCTACAAACTGAAGCACTTATTGAAACACTCCTGAGGCCTTTTTTGATGCAACTGTCAAACTATATTTCGTAGCAAATGCCATGGGGGTATAGTATTAGATAAGGCTTACTTGGTGTCAAGATCTTTTGGTAATGTAATAAAATCCAACAAAACACACGTACAATAAAAGCAGCACACAAAATCAAACATTCTGTCAGCAGTTGTTTAACATTATCATTATACAGTAAAAAAAATTACTGGAAATTACAGCACCATAAAATGTTCTTGATTTTAACATGCTGAATTTACTTTATGTAGTTATATCCCCATATATATATATATATATATATATATATATATATATATATATATATATATATATATATATCCAGAGGCATATTAGTTAAGGCTTGAGGTTTGGGAATTTGTCTCCTGGGTTTATTCAGGCTGGGGGAAAACTATTTTGGATGACAAGTAGCTAAAACAAAACTAAAGTTTTTTTTTTTTTTTTTTTTTATCCCAACTGATAAAACAACACTACCAGCTACTCTGTAAGTCTTCTAGAAGTATTACAGCTCCAGTACTGGTTCAGAAGCATATTAAGGTAGTGGTATGCCACAAGCTAGGATAAAGAGAACTATAGGGCTTATTGCCCAACCTTATTACACTGTGTCCTCAGGAGCCAAGTCCAACTTGACCCGACCACGGTAGGTTTACTGTTGAGTCATGTGCTGCTCCGAGATCCAGCCTCTGACTTGAATCCACTCTGGGAGAGCCATGCCTGTTAGCAGCACTGGGATTTGCTCTCTGCTGCCACTGTCTCCTGATCCAGTTTTACTGTATCCCCATTACTGTCCTCACTGGGGAGACCCTTGTCATTGATCAGGATGTTCTCCACCAGGAATCGGGCTGCTTCCTCCACATTAATGTTATCCTGAGAAATGAAACAAATGCATCTTGTGAGACAGAATATTGTGATTAATGACTATCTATTGTTTTTTAGGGAGTGTCTGAACTCAAAACCCGAGTACATCCGTTTTCAAACTTTGGTGCTTTTTACTAGACGAGATCTACCTTAAGTTTTTAGAGAACAGAGCTTATATTCCACTACCTTATCTCACCATCAGGAGTCAACAGTACAGTATCTTTAATAGTAGTGTGTCATAAAGAAGGGGGTAATCGGATCCATACAGTAGCTGGGGTACAATAAAGGGGTAGTGTAAAAATACCCTTAATAGCTAATGGCCTGAAAAATCAATTGCCCAACACCATGTGTGCCAATAGTCCGATACAGTTTTAGACCATTTTTTCTTAAAACTGTACTAACACTATGGTGCATGTTGTTGCTTTTTTACAACCATTATGTCAATCCAACACCAATAACCTAAAACATCTGATAAGAAAATCCTTAGGATTCAAGAATCACCTGTCTGGTGATGTTGCTTTTAATAATTTGTTATTTGAACATTTCGCAATAGTGCATATGCTTTCATTCTAACGTTACATACTTTTTGGACGGCCCATCAAAAACAAATGCTGAACATGGTTCTTAAAAGATAAACATCTTGACAAGAAGTCAATGATTCATTTATGTAAAATGTAGTCCAATGGAACTGGAAATACTGGACCTCAAAAAAGAAGCTAGTCATCTTCTTTATTGCTTTTATTTACAACACTTTTTCCCCCAATGTGCTTGCTTATATTCCGTGAAGAAACTGAAAAAACAGAAGATTATTTTCCATTTACAGCACTTATTTCCCCAGAAAGAGAGACTTCTTTATTATTTCAACAGAATAAAAACTCATTCTCAGAGACTAGCTGTTTGTGGGAGTATACAGTAAGCGGACAGTGGCACTTAATTATTGATAAAAATGAAAACAATAATTTGGGATAAAAGGATTTGTGAATGTTATGTATCTCATTATTAAAGTAGACATGAATCCCCTGTGGCATATAGCAGTTGCATAACTCGCTGTGGCACTTAGCACTCTAAATATGCATATGCAGCACGCATATTCACATAACATTATCTTTGTTTTAACATGCTGGTCTAGACCAGCCATAAATGGTATATGGAAGCCCAACAGCTCAACTCCCCACTTTCTACAAAGAGCGTCTCAGCTTTGCTCTACACCTAAACTTATTATTAAGGATACGATTTGTCACGGTGATTTTTAGTACATTTCACGGACAAGTTGCGAAAAAAAAAACAAGAATTTACGGAAATATACACAAAATCAGCATGTCAAATAATAGTTTTTATTACCCTGTCAAAAATAAAACGTCAAATCACACAGGCAGCACCGTGTCCAAGAAACAGGGCATCACAAAGATCAGAAAAAAAGACCAGAAACAGATAAACCTCTCTCTTTTTTTTTTTTTTTTTTAAATAAATTTAGTAGTCGCCATTTTTTACCCAATTTGAAATGGCCAATTGTATTATTTTTAGGCTCAGCTCACTGCTACCACTCCTGTGCTGACTCAGGAGTGGCAAATAGCCGCCCCTTGGGAGCTCTCGTCCACAGTCGGCAGTGGAATAGCCTGGACTCGAACCGGTGATCTCCAGGCTTTAGGGTGCATCCTGCGCTCCACGCAGAGCATGGATGCGCCACCCGGGAGCCACCTAAACCTCTCGTTTTATCTACAGTTTGCAGGAAATTAAGAAAAAGAAGATGTTCAACGGCAATCTAAAGTATTCTGTTTAGCAATATTTAGTTTTAGAGAAAGTGAGTATTTACTAGCTACATTGTATGAAAAAAAGTTAAGAAATTTCATTAATATGTTTTGAAGATGCAAGCCCACATTTTTGTTTAAAAAAAATAAATAAAACAACAAGCGATGTATGCATGTGAAGATCACAACCGAGTTTACAGTAACATATGATCTATTCATTTACATGCTCGCTCAGCTACAATATACAAATCTCATTCGCTGACCCACATAGCTACATGTAAATGCTGTGTGCATACACAACCAAACAATTTACAGATATTCACATATTTGTATTTTCAGTGCATGACATTGCATTTTAAAGGAAATAAAGGCAGTGCCTAACCAAATGTGTTTTTACATCCAATTTGTTCAAATTCACGATTTCTGTGGCAAAATCGTATCCTTACTTATTAAGGATAGTAGAATTTTTTTTTTATGAATTGTTAGAACTCTTTAAAAAGTTACCCTGCAGTAATGTTGAGCAACCTTCCACAGCAATTACTGCGACAGGGGACATTAGTCTCCATCAGCAGCTGCAATGAAAAACTATGAAGAGATAAAAACAGTAAAACCAAAGAGCAGGAGCCAAGAACCATTCAGCCTTAATGAAAATATCCGACAAGTGAGGGCTGTCGGTCTCACTGACCGTGGGATGACTCGAGGACAGCTGTCACATGAGGTTATTGGTTATAGAAGAATAACTGCACTTTGAATGACTACAGGACTTAGGAGGAGGAAGAGGTACAGTACCTTGCGAAAGTATTCGGCCCCCTTGAACTTTGCGACCTTTTGCCACATTTCAGGCTTCAAACATAAAGATATGAAACTGTAATTTTTTGTGAAGAATCAACAACAAGTGGGACACAATCATGAAGTGGAACGAAATTTATTGGATATTTCAAACTTTTTTAACAAATAAAAAACTGAAAAATTGGGCGTGCAAAATTATTCAGCCCCTTTACTTTCAGTGCAGCAAACTCTCTCCAGAAGTTCAGTGAGGATCTCTGAATGATCCAATGTTGACCTAAATGACTAATGATGATAAATAGAATCCACCTGTGTGTAATCAAGTCTCCGTATAAATGCACCTGCACTGTGATAGTCTCAGAGGTCCGTTTAAAGCGCAGAGAGCATCATGAAGAACAAGGAACACACTAGGCAGGTCCGAGATGCTGTTGTGGAGAAGTTTAAAGCCGGATTTGGATACAAAAAGATTTCCCAAGCTTTAAACATCCCAAGGAGCACTGTGCAAGCGATAATATTGAAATGGAAGGAGTATCAGACCACTGCAAATCTACCAAGACCTGGCCGTCCCTCTAAACTTTCAGCTCATACAAGGAGAAGACTGATCAGAGATGCAGCCAAGAGGCCCATGATCACTCTGGATGAACTGCAGAGATCTACAGCTGAGGTGGGAGACTCTGTCCATAGGACAACAATCAGTCGTATACTGCACAAATCTGGCCTTTATGGAAGAGTGGCAAGAAGAAAGCCATTTCTTAAAGATATCCATAAAAAGTGTCGTTTACAGTTTGCCACAAGCCACCTGGGAGACACACCAAACATGTGGAAGAAGGTGCTCTGGTCAGATGAAACCAAAATCGAACTTTTTGGCAACAATGCAAAACGTTATGTTTGGCGTAAAAGCAACACAGCTCATCACCCTGAACACACCATCCCCACTGTCAAACATGGTGGTGGCAGCATCATGGTTTGGGCCTGCTTTTCTTCAGCAGGGACAGGGAAGATGGTTAAAATTGATGGGAAGATGGATGGAGCCAAATACAGGACCATTCTGGAAGAAAACCTGATGGAGTCTGCAAAAGACCTGAGACTGGGACGGAGATTTGTCTTCCAACAAGACAATGATCCAAAACATAAAGCAAAATCTACAATGGAATGGTTCACAAATAAACATATCCAGGTGTTAGAATGGCCAAGTCAAAGTCCAGACCTGAATCCAATCGAGAATCTGTGGAAAGAACTGAAAACTGCTGTTCACAAATGCTCTCCATCCAACCTCACTGAGCTCGAGCTGTTTTGCAAGGAGGAATGGGCAAAAATTTCAGTCTCTCGATGTGCAAAACTGATAGAGACATACCCCAAGCGACTTACAGCTGTAATCGCAGCAAAAGGTGGCGCTACAAAGTATTAACTTAAGGGGGCTGAATAATTTTGCACGCCCAATTTTTCAGTTTTTTATTTGTTAAAAAAGTTTGAAATATCCAATAAATTTCGTTCCACTTCATGATTGTGTCCCACTTGTTGTTGATTCTTCACAAAAAATTACAGTTTCATATCTTTATGTTTGAAGCCTGAAATGTGGCAAAAGGTCGCAAAGTTCAAGGGGGCCGAATACTTTCGCAAGGCACTGTAAAACGTGTGTTAAGAAGACTGCCAACAGGTTTACAATTTTGCTTATTGATTTAGGCCTGCTAATGGTATCTTCTGCAATTTCCTTTTTTAACCTGGTATCTTAATGTAATGTGAACTGACAAGGACAGCAAAAACATTTAAATACTCATGAGCACAAAATGTGTTCTTTGTACCTGTGCAAGTTTCACAAAATGACGAATGAAATACACAATAATATAAAAGGTGGACCTTCGATGGACAAGAAAATAAATTGAATTTTTAGATTCCATAGTAAAACTTGAAGGTTCAATTGAGACTGACCTCTTCTGTAAACCTACTAACATGCACCAGTATTTACACTGCACATCCAATACACACTAAAAGGGCAATCCCAAAGGGTCTAGGAATAAGAATACGAAGAATTTGCTCAAAAGAAAGTGATAAACTAAAAATAGATGATCTGATAGGATTATAAAAAGGTCAAAATAATCCCATTAGTAATTACTTTCTCTAAACTTTTTCCTAATATTTCTAAGATAGTTTGGAAACACTAATTCAGAAAAATTGAAAAAAGTATTTCTTAAGGCCCCAGTTGTAGCATTCAAAAGAGAAGCTAATTTAGGTGATATTTTAGTTCACAGTAAACATAAAAGAATAATTGACAGAATAGGTTCTACAAATACTTGCACTAGTACATGTAAAGTGCGTAAATACATGGATAAAAGTAAAAATATATTTAAACACAAGAACAACACATATCCACTAAAAACTAATACCTACTGTAAAAATAGCAATGTTGTTTATGAAAAATGTGATGAAATCAAATATGTTGGAGAGACTGGAACAACTTTATAAAATAATTCAGAACCACCTTTCATTAATTAGAAATAAAAAAATGAATGAACCAATAGTACAGCACTTCACCAGTCAAGCACATGACATAAATGATGTGAAGTTTGTAGTATTAGAACAGGCTAATCCTCAGAGCCAGCATTGCATGACAATATAAATACAAGTTTATATAAAATAACATTAATTAGAATTAATACAGATTTAAACATAGAAGTAAAAATGATGTCACAATATGTAGAACACCATTACATCATGTAAAAATAAACGCTTCGATATGTTGCACATATCTTTCTCAAGGGAGATGTGTTTGAATCAAAACATTGGAGGTATTTATATTATATATTAATACTACTACAACGTATATACTGTATATTACTCAGATTAGGGGAATTATCCATATGGTTCTATGCTGAATACCTAACATGGTTTAGGATTTTTTTTTAGTGCAGTATAAATGTGCATTAAAATAGCACTGACCTCATTGAGTAGCTACACTTCTAGTCTAACCCTTCACCTGACCTGCCAGTTATATTAGAAATGAGCTTATTAAAAAAAAGAGACAGGAAATTACTAAAAGAATAACAATAAACATATCTCTAATGCAACATTTGAGTTATGCCAATACTGAATCCTAAATGTTGCACTTACAATGTATTTATTTTTTCTCTTATATACAGTGAGTTGAGCCAATGAGGCATTGCTTTTTCCCCCCAGTTAAATCAGGCACCAAGCTGGGGGTTACGGCTCCTCATCTTCCACATTAACTGCAAAGCACTGATGCTTCCTTCAAGACAGACAGGGTCCACCTGACCTACTTTCATTTCTAATGGGTGCTCTCAACATGCATCCCTTTGGAGCACTGGGGGATTAAAGCTTCTGTGCTGAAAGCATTTTTAATAGCCGATTAACATTTTTGAATTTAGATGAAATGAAGTGTATGTGGTGCAAATTTATTAAATGCATTTATTATTATTTTTTTTTTTAAATGTAGGTTGAAAAAGTTCATAACAGAATGTCTTAAGGATTTACAGTGGGGATGGCAACAAACCAGATCTTTCTGGCATGCAATGAGGGACAAGTATACTGACCAAAAAGGGCTAGGAAAAGGAATTAAGAACAGAAGAAACCGTTTCTCCCCTGAAGATCCCCCTGGGGCCGTCTATCTCCCTGAAACACTGAACTAGTGCACAAGGTATTTCTTACATCAACACAATGTTGACGGGGGACAGGTTAAAGGTCAAACTGTAGTACACCAGCTGCTAGTGAAGACATGCATGATATCTCATATCAAAACCTCTTTGATCTTTAATCACTTCAACACCATGACGTACGCACGTATGTCAAATGAAAACCCACTTACAGTACCATGCCGTACGTGTGTACGTCAAGTTTCCCATTCTTTTCTATGAGCGGTTTCTCAGTCTAGCGTTTCAGGTTTCATTCCCTAAGGTAGAGCTAATACTGTGGAATGTGCAATGAAAGTCAGGGGAGGGTCAGGTGACATTTGTATCCAATTGCGTGTTGTGTAGAGATTCCTATCTACCTGTGGGCATTTAGAAGACAGATATATTGCGGGAAGCCATTCAGCTTTTACAAGTATATATATTGTGAGATAGCAGGGAGGGGGTTAAGGCCTCCCTGAAGAAAAAAAAAAAAATATATATATATATATATATATATATATATATATATATATATATATATATATATGTGAAAATTCACATTGATTTAGTTTAATTGTTTTATTGTTTGTACTGCTTTGTTTAATTTTATTTGTTAATTGTTTTATTATTAATTGTCCCCTGCACCTGGTAGCTATTATTAAATTAAAACCAGGTGCAGGGTATTAAAGGAGAGCAGTCATTTTGCTAGGGGTGGCTGAGGAGAAGGAGGCAGAAAGGTGTGCTCTGCTTCCTGGCAGTTGTGAGTTAAAAAGTAAGTGCTGTATCAAACCTGTGTGTTTTGTAAGGACGGGGAAACAGCATAGCTGTCCCGTGTTAGTCAGGGTGTTCCTGTGTGTTAGTTAGTGCTCGTACAGAGCTAGGTGTTTATTTTTTGTGTTTGTTTCTGTTTCATTCTTGTCCTCATTAAAAATTTGCGCAACCGCGCAAGAAAATCCATTTCAGTGTCCTAGGTCGTGTTTTTAAAGGGGCAACGAACCCGAGTGGGTAAGTTTCTTTTACTATATATATATATATATATATATATATATATATATATATATATATATATATATATACATATATATATATATATATATATACATACATACATACATACATACATACATACATACACACTGACTTATCACTCCGCAATGATGATGAAGAGGATGTGGAGCCAAGAACAGCAGGGGACTGGGTGTTTATTACTGATCCCTACGATGATGCCAGTCCTCCATCATTTGATTTTGCACCTGTTTACACAGATGTGCACCCCGCCGTGGAACTTGAGTTTGCTTTCTCCATTGGAGCGCTTTTTGGTTTTTGTTCCCAAAAAGCTAAATCACTTACCTTTGTGACTGTACAAACAAAAGAGCATGCAGCTACTTTACAGGTAAGCCAGCTGCAAACGGGAAGGTGTTTGGTTTGAAATGGCAGTGCTGTGACGAAATACTATCAAAACACAGCACTGGGTACAAGGCAATAAAGCAGGCGTCTGTGGCAGCCAGATCCATCACAATGCCTGTGCAAAGTAGCCCTGTACACGCATTTGAGACTATCCCTCCAACACAAGGAAAGCGTAGACCGCAAAAAAGGTGCAGGGTCTGCTATGAAAATGAAAAGAAAAGAAAGGAGACAAGAAAAATGTGCAGTGGTTGCAAAGGCAACCCCAGGTTCTGTTGTATTAAACATTTCAAAACAAAAACAAACAAACAAACAGAACAGTCTAGTTTATACTGGACTGCACTTGCAATAACATAAGGGGGACATTATATTAATATTAGTAGTGGTTAGGGCTCTGGAGTCTTGGCCAGAGGGTCGTGGGTTCAATCCCAGGTGGGAGACACTGCTGCTGTACCCTTGAGCAAGGTACTTTACCTAGATTTCTCCAGTAAAAAAAAAAAAACAACAACTGTATAAATGGGTAATTGTATGTAAAAATAATGTGATATCTTATAACAATTGTAAGTTGCCCTGGATAAGGGCGTCTGCTAAGAAAATAAATAAGAATAATAATAACAATAATGATATAATTTCATAAAATTATATTTTTTACATATTGGAGATTTCTTTTGCTGTTATGGTAAATGTCTGAAAATGTCCTTGAGCATTATGTAGGCCAGGGATCTACACGTGTTTTTTCCCCCGCTACAATGAAAAGTGAATGAAGATCTTAATTTATTTAGAAGACAGACACACAAATCACAATGACTGCCGCTGAGACACATTTCAGCTACAATGAATCAGCGTAGGTTTGAAAGGCCCACCTGCGATTCAGAGTTCATGCTTATTCAATAAACGGCCTCCTGCTGAACCACTATTCTCTATTACTGCAAATTAAAGTTACTGTGTTAGTTGGGGGTTGTACTAAGGCTGCTGAACCTCAGGGTACCAGGGAAAGGGACTTGTGGTCTTTGTCAAAACTCAAAAGGGGAAGTGCCTAATGAAGTTATATATTCTGACACTGTCCTACAACTTTGGCAGCAGTCGTGTAACTTTCAAGGCTTATTTTATGCTTGGAAATAGCAAGCATGTTCACTCTAAAAATAGCATTTGGAATCCCACTGCACAACACACTCGTGGGATCCTGAACAATTCAAGGGCTCTGGTTGAAAATTGTATAGGTTTAACAAGCACTGAAGCTTGGCATGTCTGGAATCTGTGCTTTTGGAAGTCCCGTCCTTTAAAATTCCACATTGCAGATGTCAATTCAGTGATGCATCGAAAGAGAGAACCAGACTGATCAAGGTGACCTGGTTAAACACCTGCCTGGCTCATTTTCATTCCCAACCTGACAGCCTTTTTAAATCCCTTATCTGGAAACAAGTATGTACAACAGGGATTGTGTTGTGTCATCAAACGTACACTTAAAAGGAGAGCTAACCAAGATTAAATAAACTTTTTTTTTTGGTCTAAATAGGTTCCCTATTTAGAAACGCGTGGGGGCAGTTGGTCACTCACCTTGGCAGAAGTTTCGAACCAGCCTATGAAGCCACTCTCTTTGCAGAACTGATCCATGTTGGAGGAGTTGTCTCCATTGCCATCCTTCTTCTGGTCGCACTTGTTGGCGAGTAGCACAACAGGGATAGCGCCCCCATTGGGCAGCTTCACCTTGCTGTCCAGGTCGTGTTTCCACTTTGAAACTGCCTCAAAGGTGGATCCTCTTGTCACATCAAAGACCACGAAAGCTCCCACAGCCTCCTTGTAATACACTCTGGTCATGTTGCCAAACCTTTCCTGACCTAAAAGAGGAAAGCAACACCTGCTAAAAAGGTCACTCAATGGTAAGCTAGACTAGAGCATTGGGTCTAAAACATATTCTTTCTTGCTTCATCTTGAATGAAATATGGGGATGGGAAAGGCCAATAATTTGTACTGAAGGTTAGGACCGATTTATTTAGGTGTGGGTCATATTTGTATTCCAAAACCTACATACTGCAGAAGTACCCTTCCATATTTTACGTGTGGCAATTAACAAATTATAAAGATGTGAATTAATACAACATTCATTGGATGGCCTGCCAATCTTGGAAACTGGTCTAGTGTAACACATATACACACACTATTATATATATATATATATATATATATATATATATATATATATATATATATATATATATATATATATATATATAATAAAACAACCTATAACAACCTTACCTTAATATGCTGTGACAGAAATTATCAAAATATACTTTAATTAAAGACTACACTCAAACCAACTTTGGGGAAATAGTTTAAAATAAATACTATAGCACCAATAGGATGAACATAACAGAGGTCTACAATGTTGTATACTAGATTTGGGACTTTACTGTACTGTCTGACACCTTGGTTTATTATTTGTAACCTTTTTCAAGTAACAGAAAACAGAAAAGGCTGAGGCTACAGTACAGTATTTTTCCTACTGAACCTCCCTATGTACAATATGCAAAAAGCAACAACTAGCAAATGAAATGAATAACTGGCTTGCAGACATCCAATTTTGAAAAAAAGACGTTGAAGACTCCTGCTAAAATTAGGTCAGTACTACAGTATACCCATATATTTTAAATAGGGCTGTCAAGCGATTAAAAAAAAAAAAAATCTTCGTTAATCTTGGTTTTAATTGCATATTTAATTGATACAATTACTGCATCCATCTCATTCATTTGTTTTATTACTGATGCTATTATTATTATTATTATTATTATTATTATTATTATTATTATTAATGGTCTTATATGGTCTTGGACCTTCTTCTCTTCAAGATCTGCTGACTCCATATGTCCCTGGTTGTTCCGAGATCGGAAAATGCTTCTGACAGTCCCTAAAATCTGTTTGAACTCTGTCGGAGCCAAGGCATTTAGTTATAATGCCCCTCATCTTTGGAACTTGCTCCTGATTCATATCAGGAATGCTAGCACAATTTAATCTTTTAAATCTTGTTTGAGAACGTATTTGTTTGGGTTTGTTTATTTGTAGCTGGATTATATATTAGACACAGGCTTTTTAATATTTATTTTGTAGAGTTCTGGAATGCTTGCATCAAGAGTGCTATATAAGTGAAATTTGTATTGCATTGTCACTGTATCATTATCATCATCAGGGGCGTAGCTAGGATTAGATTTTTACTGAGGCAAAAAAAAATAAAATAAAAAAGAAGTTGAACAAACCTCTTGCAGATCCAGTTCATGTTACAAAGGTAAAAGTTATCATCTTATAAAGCCTGGAGACTGTCCATGCAAACTGCAAAGCAATATTAAGTCCTGGATGATGATGTTAATGTTAAAATTTGATGACCCATATTATTTCAAAGATTAAAACTAATTGTCTCCCAGCAAAACCACAACAACCTAAAATGACCATATTTAAACGGTCAGAAATATGTGATTTTAAAAGGACAAAAATATAACATCAATATTAATAAGTAGATGGGTTCATACCTTTATTGACTTGCATTTGGTTCACTGCTACTTAAGTTGCCTTACACTGCTGGGACTGGTAACTGCTGCTGACTGGTAAGACTGGTGCTGATACTGCTGGGACTGGTGCTGACACTGGGACTGGTGCTAACACTGACTGGTGCTGACACTGACACTGTGACGTGCTGACAATGCTGGGACTGGTGCTGACACTGACTGGTGCTGGGACTGGTGCTGACACTGTGACTGTTGCTGACACTGCTGGGACTGGTGCCGACACTGACTGGTGCTGGGACTGGTGCTGACACTGGGACTGACACTGGGACTGGTGCCGGCACTGACTGGTGCTGGGACTGGTGCTGACACTGCCTGGTGCTGACACTGCTGGGACTGGTGCTGTTTGTGTACAATATTTGTATGACTATAGTACTTTGACAAGGTATTCACCAAAAATAACAACAATAATAACAACAATAATAATAATAATGTGATGTTCCCACCTCTGAACGCTAGATCTCCTTTGAACGTTTACACAGTTTTTCAATCAATTCTAATATTCTTTTGTCAGTATAAATCGACGATAGGAAGTAGTACAGTACTTCAGGTGGGGAAAATCGGTCGCAGAGGTCCTAGTGCTGCCTAGCACACAGGCCGGGTCACTATAGATGCAAATACACAGCCACTATGCTATAATAAAACGCTATGCTATGGCAGGTAGGGTGATATTTGGACGAGCTGACTGTCCCGTTAATGTGACGAGAAAAAAAAATACAGCCATCTATCCCGGTTTAGCTACACATTTAATGTCATCATAAAAACAGGTACTTGGATTTTTGCTGTGCTGGCATTAAAACATTCTACATGAAAAAAAAGGATTTAGGCCTATCAAAACGTATTGCAGCTAAACATCACATTGTGCAGGGGAAAAACAACAATATAAATGATAAATTCACTTAACATTGATTCTTACCAAGAGTTGACTTCTTTAGAAAGAAATGTGTAATTGTTTTTTTTCTCCGTTGCATGTTGGTGCTGCACTGTAAACCAGAGTACAGAGTAACTTGGGAAACCGACAAATGAGAAACGTCTTTGTGGCGCGAATTTGACATACAGTGTCTGTACAGCCCGAGATCACAGTAATGTGAAGAAATTAAAAATAATATTTTATATATCTCAATTTTACACTCTTAAATAAAATGGGTACGTTTTGTTTTTTTCATCTTTTTTTTTTTTCGTCTTCACAATTAAGAATTGAGCCCATTTTTACCGAGGCGGCCGCCTCGGCTGCCTCAATGGACGCTACGCGCCTGATCCTGATCATCATCATCATCATCATCATCATCATCACTGTCCAGAAAACAGCCCAGCATACAACAGCATATTGTCCTATTTCTGGATTAATATTGTTGTCCTTCTTTATAGAGTCAACTAGGGCTGCAACGAAGGGTGCATTTTGACCTCGAAGGTTCAGAACACATTACCGAAGGAAGGTTCGTAATGGGCCTTAAATAGGACAACTACTACTACTACTACTACTACTACTACTAATAATAACAAAAACAACAACAACAACAACAACAACAACTTACGATTGTAAAGTGACCCCAGAGATTGGTTGTGCCTCCATGATACATCAACAGTCGCTTGCACAGTTTGCATTCAACTTTTTTTTGGTCGTCTGGGCATTTAACAAAAAAAAAATCCCAAACTGCAGAGGGGTGGAGAGACATTTCTTTCAATACAGCTTACGTCATCGCTTTGCTGTCGAGATGGTGAATGAAGAAATTTGCCTCTGGTCAACACGGGTTGGAGGGGGGAGGGACAGATGATGCTCCGTTTTTTGTTTTTTTTAATTAAAATTATTAGTGTTAGCGTGTATTTTGTATGTTTCAAACATATTCTACCATAGCACCTCTCTTACACTGTCTTGTACACTAGGTATTCAGTACATATTTTACTGAAGCACTACAACCGCTATAGGTACCCCCCAGTGCCTTGGATATTATACCCTGCTCCATACACGGCAGCGGCACGTATGAGTTGCTACGTATAAAGACTTTTGTTTAAGTAATATGCAGGATACAAATAAAAAGATCAAATTTTGCATGTGGGTGACATTTAATGTGCGATTTATAGTATTCACACGATTTCTGTTACCACCAGTAACCCCTGTGGACTGGCTGGGCGCCTGCGGGCTTGCCTGCAAGCTGCCCAGAGCTGCGTCGTCCTCCAACGCTGTAGCTCTGGGGTGGCTGCATGGTGAGTCCGCAGTGTGAAAAAAAGCGGTCGGCTGACGGCACACGCATCGGAGGACAGCGTGTGTTCGTCTTCGCCGCTCCCGAGACAGCGCAGGGGTGATAGCGGTGAGCTGAGCCTAAAATACAATTAGCCATTTCAAATTGGGAGAAAAACAGTGTAAAATCAATTGGCGACTACTAAATAAAAAAATAAAAAAGTAAAACTTCAGACAAACGTGTGATTGACACACGTTAAAAAAAAATTAATCTCCAAAGAAATGAATGCATTAAAATCACAGAAGTTAACTGCAATTAATTGACCGCCCTAATTTTAAATGTACAGTAAATTGGTAAATTGCTTAATTGGGATTTTTTAAAATCAGGACAGCACCTACTGGTAACGCTGTTCTGGTACTTTTTTCTATAGGCAGAACCTTGACTTAAGAAATAACTTAAGAATATTTACTGATTTGTTATGAAAATGCACAGTTGTCTGATTGCAGTCAGTCAGACCTTGTGATGGAATAAAGAGGACACTAGGGACTAAAATTACAAACCACAGTACTACTTTAAGAAAGCTAACAATTTTCTTTTGTATAAATGCTGACAAAGATGACAGTAAAAGTGCACCCATTATTGTGGCCATAAACATGAGTTTAAAGCTGCTTTATATAAAATCGGTCAGTGCAGGACTCGGGGTTTGGAATGAATGACTGGCCTTGCTTTTAAAATGTAATACATTACAAAAGCATAAATGTGCTACACATTTATTTAAAAAAGAAATTAAAAAAACACTGGTAAGTAATGATATAAACAAATTATTTATGTATCTGCTTTACATGTTGTTTTTCTCAACTCACAGGCCCCAACAACTGTTTTTTTTAATCCTATGAGACCAAATGCGGTAGGTCCAGTGTCAAATTAAATTGTCCTGAACTGTCGGCAGGTAAGTCTTAAAAAACAATTCTAAAATTGTACTGATACAGTTCTTAAATCGGGACGCTGGAACTAGGGGTGCTGGGGGTGCGGCAGCACCCCTGGCTTTGCATGGCTTCCATCATATACAGGGGCTACAGTTTTGTTCAATGGCAGTTTTGTTCAAGAGTAGCCTAAAAGTCGCATGCGAGATGCATGCATTACCTATTAAATGTTACGTCAAGTTCAATGTACAAATAAAATGTGAATTTGTAAAATATGTTTTAGATATATATTTTAATTGCCGTTCCAGTAAGATTTAGGACTACACCACTGCTGGTAACAGCTATCTTATGTTCTGTACACTGCAACCACTGTTCCATGATCCAATGCCTTTAGCCAAGCTTAAACTCTTTAAATCCAGCATAATACAATGTAATCGGAAATCCTATGCGTTTCTTTATTTTCAGCTGACTAAGTCACCCCCACTCCCTCCTGTAAGCAGACCTTGCTTGTCATTATTCTTCCGTTACACTGGGTTACACTGTCTGACTGCCAAGCATTAAAAGGCTGGGGATCCTGGCAAGCAGAAACATATTTCAGTAAATTCAAAATGTCACTGTTGTGTTCCCCGCCTCCTTTTAAAACTGTAGATTTATCTATGGTATGGCAACTGTTATATCTGCTCAAAGGCACTGGTTCTTATGCCAGACAATTATATGTGATCTAGGAAATGCAAAGGGTTATTTACACTAACATAAGAGCAGTCTAACAATTCAAAAGTTCACTATATTACATGCTTCATCTGCCATTTGGATGAGACTGAGAGAAAGCTATTCATATTAGGTCTCAAGTTTCAAAACAGATGCATAGCAATTAAAAACAAAACCAAAAAAAAAAACAACTTACATGAATCCAAATTAACCCTATCCTGTTATGAATCTGATTTAAGATAATACTCCAATTTAACTAACGATATTAGTTCTAAACTAGAGCTGGTAAAACTTTTTAGTCATATAATTGTACTTTACTGCACTGCTAATTTAGCCTGAACCTAAATGAGCTGGATTCACAGAAGACAAGGCACTGTGCCCTGCCACGCCTCATTTCAAAAAGCATGGCTTTAATATTAGAAACTCTACATACAGATGGCAAGAAGATAATACGTGGGGCCAAAACATTAATGTAGAAATTGTGGTTTACATGACACACATTGTATGAGCGCCTAATAACTCCTATTCATTTGGATTAATAAGCTATACATATAAACAGCCCTGTACAAAAGAGCTGCATTACTTGGAAAACCCTTATAAAAACATTTATCATGGTAAATTTGCAGTTATTTTGCAGTTTGCCATGCTTTTCTTATGCTGCAATTTATTGTGGTTATCAACAGTATTAAATTAAATGTACCACCCTTGTCAAACATTTTACAATGGTTTACTACACTTTGATGTACTCTGTACCACAAAAAAAAAAAAAAACACATTATAAAAGGGAAGACCATTTATTCCAATTTCCTAATAACCCAAGACAATACGATTTCACAACACTGCTTATGCAACAGCTCTTTTTCAGTAGCTTGAGAATACAGATTCAGGAAATAAAGGTGTTACAGAAATATGTAACACACTGCTGCATTACATAATCACCACAGCTCACTGCGTGTGCACAATGTCATGTTTGTAGTCAGTCTGCAATGTTTCTGTACTATCATTTAAAAATAAATAAATAAATAAATCTGTAAACATCATAAAATTACACACAAGGTGCATCACTTATAAGTTTCTTATAAACCCATTATAAATGAAATGTAGGTTCAAGTGGATATTTTTTCAAGAATAATAGCACTACTATCATAATGTGCTACGTCCATTTTTGTTGTAAAGCCACATATTGTGCAGAAGCTCTCACTCCAAATCCACCAGCAGTTCAGTGTTAGTTTCACTTGGGGGGAGGTGGGGTCCTGTTTAGGTGTCAGGTTTCCTATTTACTTTTGACCTTAGAAATTTCCAAACTACTTGCTTGGCTTGTAAACCACTGGCCCTTATTGTCACACATCAAAGACTGCAATTTTGATATGTGTGCACACAGTCTGACTTTTAGTTGTGAACCAATGCTCTAGCAGGGTCAGACGTAGTTAAAATTAAGTTTTCAGATCTTTAAACAATTAGTTTTGAAATTCAATAAATAACAGATGAATCGTGGCGTAAACTGCTGCTGTCAGAAATATAGACCAAGGTATTTAAAATGACAGGAAATAAATAATAAAAAAAATCCCACATAGTAATATACCTAAGAGTTAAATACCTAAGGATAGACATTTAAAAGTAACTGAAAATATACACATTGATATGGTAGCAGATTATCAGTGCCACAGCGATGAATATAGTAAAAAATATTGAAGATAGAGAAAGATGGTCATTGCTTTTTTAGGTGTCTGAATACAGTTTTTTGTATGAAACACAAGACGATCATGGATTAGCAAGGGGAATATTACTGGACATGTGAGCATAAATGAAAATAGACACAAATGTTGCCTTAATGAGGATTATAAAGAACACATGGAGAAAATGAAATTAAGCAGTGGTGTCGTAGAGACCTGGGCCACAGAGGGCTACTGCTGTAGATATTATAAATAGACCAATACATGTTTACTTAAACGTAGGCCAGGAATGCTTTAAATATGAAGGAACAGAAACTCCAGTTCCATGTAATGGAGAACCAGTTAATCTGTTTCATAAAAATAGTCTTTCTGAATTAATTATACTTAAAAATGTAATAGCAATAGATACATAACAATATTAACTGCAAGGAATCAGAATAATGATAAAAAATAAATACACACAAAAAGAAAATAATGTGAACAGGGATTTAGGAAAATCAAATAATATTAATAATAAAGCAACTAATTAACAATCGGTTGTACAAAAGTAAGAATGTCAGAGTTAAAACAAACAAAGAGAAGATCACTATACGATGATCACGGGTGATAAAGGGGTTAAAGAGGCGGAACGAGAGATAAAGAAACTAATAGAAAACAATTGCTACCCATGTTGGTTTTATACCAGGATGATACTTATTTGTTCCGTGTTTGTTAGTCTGTCTGTTTTGGCCACCGTGCCTGTTTATTTTGTTCCTGTGTTTGTTGTTTTATTACTTGTAATTAAATTGCGCAGAAGCGCATTTAAACTTGCAGCTCTCTGGTGTCCGAGTATCTTCCCGATTAGAAACAGCTTGCCGGTGACGTCATCCTTTCACAGACATGTACAATGAAGTAGTTAGAAATGAAATAGTAACAGACCTAAGAAGTAAAGGTAAACTAAATTGAACTAAGAGGCACTAAAGGAATTAATAGAGGATGATAGTATCGTTATAAGAGCAGAAGATAAAGGTTCTGGGGTGGCAGTAATGAACAAAGATAATTATATAAAAGCTGTAGGGACTGAATTGCAAAATATAAATACATATGAAGAAGTAAAAACTAAATCATAACAGCATATTAAAAGAATTCTATAAGAGCATTCTGGCAGATTGATTACATAAAAATGGGTTTGTGTCGAAACAATTAGAAGATTGCATGCTTCTGCAAAATCAAAAGAACAGGTTTGGTTACAGGTAACCCAAAAATTCACAAAAGAAAAACACCCAATGCGAATGATTGTTAGCACAGTTGATAACCCAACATATATTAATTGCGGATATAGTTGAAAGGCAGCTGCAGCCACATGCTCAAAGCTTACCTAGCTATGTTAAAAAGATACAACACATTTTCTTAAAAGGATTAATATAAAAAATGCTACAGCCGTATTAAACATCCAGATCCACACAGAGTACATCAGTATCAGAAGGCGATTTTGATAGTATAAACAAAAATAGAACTCTGCTATTCTCCACTATTAGTGTTCAAAGACCCTCACCAAAAGCCTTCAGTGTTTACTGTTTTGAACACGTATTCATTGTGATGCTATACCTAGCACATCACTGAAGACTTTTTGAATAAACTCCTGAGGCCCTCATTGAGGGGAGTCTAACCCTCAGTGTGGATTGTCCTAGAAACACAGACAGATAAGACAATGACAAATTATATTGCCTTTAAAAACGCTTAACCATACTTGCATTTGTTGTGACCCCCCCTTTAAGTAAGTATATATATATATATATATATATATATATATATATATATATATATATATATATATATATATATATATATATAAATTTAAATGATAGGGATTCACTTTGTGGCTTTGTCTGGCATCAGCAATGATTTAAAATAGTCTGCAGTGTCTTCACTCCACCAAATACAGTATGTGTTGTGTTCTGTTGAATTTTATAACTCAGTGTTCTAACTTAACTTGTATTATGGATTTACACTGCCGTAAAACCACTGCTTCATTGTACATTGTGTCATTAAGCAAGTACAATGTCCATGGAATAGTCTACACTGGGTCTAAAAATAAATGAAAAAGCTGTAAAATTATCCCTTAATTCAGATGCTAGATTAATATGAAATAATGTAATTCACTAAAATATCCGAATCTCACCACTGCTTGGATGATTAAAATAAATTTTAAAAAAAAACAGGGTCAGCTGTAAAAATGAAAAAACTAAAAAAAAAGCTAAATGACTAAATATTTGAAATGTGAATCAAATATGCATTTTTGCACTTAACAGCTAATATTTTACTTTTCCTCGCCAATAGTTTACTAAACTCATCAATGCAGATTGGTTGACTGATTTGAACATTGTGGAAGCATGCGTGTATGCGTAGTGTAGATACGAAATGTGATACACATGGAAAAGCATACCTGAAAAAGCAACGTCAAAGAAGTGCTGCAAAATAAATCAAATCTAAAATCAATTTGGCCAGCAAATATTTGAGCCTTACAGCTAGCTACCATTATACACTCAGAGCACGTTTTTAGCACTAGTGGGCACATTCACCTTTTCGTTCACGTCGAAACATGGAACATCTGAATATGCTTTTTTTTTTTTTTTTTTTTTGTAGTTTGGGTATTTTAGTAGCATAAACATAAATACAATTGTGGGTAGATTTTTTAATCAATTAAAACAGACCCTATTGATGACTCTGTTTCTTATTTCTGTATGCCTAATATCAGTAGAACTGCTTGCTTTTATTTTGAGGCAGGCCAGATTTCCATGAAATGTGTTTGTTTTTATTGAGATATTCATTTATTAAGAACACTTAAGGGCCCCATTTTGAATCGAGTGCAAAGTTTGCCCTCATTTTTCTGAAAGGAATAAAACCATTTTAAGATTGTAAAACTAGCAAGAAACAACTCAAAAGAATAATGCAATTGCTCCAACCTGCAACAAATTAGTTTCTTGATAGTCTCATAATACTGATGATGATTTTTCCTTTCAGAACTTCAAAAATCGGACCTGTAATATCACGATACTCAGTATATCATGATAATTTCTGGACTAATATCATGATAATGACAAAGGTAATATTATTATTATTATTATTATTTATTTCTTAGCAGATGCTCTTATCTAGGGCTACTTACAATTGTTACAAGATATCACATTAGTTTTACATACAATTACCCATTTATACAGTTGGGTTTTTACTGGAGCAATATAGGTAAAGTACCTTGCTCAAGGGTACAACAGCAGTGTCCCCCAGCTGGGACTGAACTCACGACCCTCCGGTCAAGAGTCCAGAGCCCTAACCACTACTCCACACTGCTGCCCACTGCTGCACCAAACATCAAGACAATAACTCGGAGTGTTCAGTTTCCATGCAGCTGTAATTCCAAAAGTCACCAGACTTTAATACGGCAGCAATATTAGATCAGATGTGATTTTCCACAGTCAGCAACACATTTAACACAAAGGGGTTATATAACCCTGCAAATATTAAGTTACAACCTAAAATGGCTTGAGATACAGTACACAGCTTTGCACAAAAAAAACCCTGTCTGGAAATAGTTACATTTTTCACCCACGATCATCCCTGAATATCTCGAAGCTTTTTGTCTATCATCCAGAAGCCAAAAAGTCATACGACTCCAATAGGGCAGAGTTGCCACAACACAGGAAATCATTTGTAACACACTGTATATATCCCCTGCAAATGATATAATAACACATCATCCCAACCTATACCCATCGCATCAGAACAGGACAAGGGGTTCCCCAAGAGACAGCATTTTAATAGCTGCAGCCGTCCGGTCTCAGAACTGTAAAGCACTATTCCGAACAGTACAATGTAATTTCATTGAATTTATTTCAGATGTCAGTTAATATATTACATGTAAATACTGGTGGCAGCTCTTACGGTACAATAATTACATGACGTGTGAGATTTCTGGTGAACACGTGGCACTTTATGCCTCTGAATGCATTCCCAACTCTAATATGAAGTACAAACAGCATAGAATTGCAAATAGGGAATGCAGACACTTTACACACTAGCAAATGAATAATAATTTTTTTTTTCTCCTCATGATGCCAATTATGTGTGCTGTAAAAACACCCAGGAAGTTGATGAAAGCAATATGATTTGGTGTTCAAGAGAGAAAGCAGAAAAGTGTCACAAATCAAACATTTATGTCTTGTGGTATTTGTGAACTGATGAGAAAATAACCAGTGCATTAGCAACCCAAACCCAGCATTCAGAATTAGATTTTGGGGCCGATGTAAGGATATGTGCAAAGTGATTTGCAGCTGCAAAACATCATCTTTAAATCTGTATTAATTCTAATTAACATTAGGTTTATATAAACTTATATTTATATTATCATGCAATGCTGGCTGAGGATCAGCCTGTTCTAATACTACAAACTTTACATCATTTATGTCATGTCCTTGACTGGTGAAGTGCTGTACTATTGGTTCATTCATTTTTTTATTTTTTATTTCTAATTAATGAAAGGTGGTTCTGAATTATTTTACATAAAAGTTGTTCAAGTCTCTCCAACATATTTTATTTCATCACATTTTTCACAGACTATTCCATAAATATTGCTATTTTTACAGTAGGTATTGGTTTTTAATGGATATGTGGTGTTCTTGTGTTTAATTATATTTTTACTTTTGTCCATGTATCTACACACTTTACATGTACTAGTGCAAGTATTTGTAGAACCTATTCTGTCAATTATTCTTTAATGTTGACTGTGAACTAAAATATCACCTAAATTAGCTTCTCTTTTGAATACTACAACTGGGGCCTTAAGAAATACTTTTTTCAATTTTTCTGAATTATGTAGAATCAGCGTGTTTCCAAACTATGTTAGAAATATTAGGCAAAAGTTTAGAGTAAGTCATTACTAATGGGACTATTTTGACCTTTTTATCTCTATTTTTATAATCTAGTAGATCATCTCTTTTTAGTTTATCCACTAAAGAGAGAGAGAGAGAGAGAGAGAGAGAGAGAGAGAGAGAGAGAGAGAGAGAGAGAGAGAGAGAGAGAGAGAGAGAGATCTTAGATCTTAACACACATTGTAAATACTACAATCATATAAATAAAGCCAATGTATTTTCTGACTGACTGAACTTCTAAAACAGATTAATAGCACAGATATTAATACAAATGTCAATAAAAAGTCATATCTATCACAGGTCTCATTAGGGATGCTGTGCAGTAAGACACACTGGCAAACTTCCATCAGGCCCTGTCTGATTTGTTCCAAGTCACACACCAAATCTGCAGGGGACCAGGCACAAAACATACAGCAGTGAAAGCCAAACAGATGATAGACTGGATGTGTGACAATCTCTTCCCTCATCAGACTGCATAGCAATTATGTTGTGTTTCATTTCGCCTCAGCTGTACTAAAATTGGTTGATTACTTTTTTTTCATTTCAGATAATTCACACTGTGAAGGAACATCACAGCTGCTTCCTGGTGAGGAAAAATTCAAACAAATCAAGTTATCGTAGTAGCCTTGATACTGTTCAGTACAGATTGAAAGCAGGTGTTGATAAAAAAAGGTGTTTTTAAAAGGTTGTATTACTGGAGTATGGTTGAAGTAATTGTAAACCCATTGATGTCTGAAGGGTCCAGGCACCTTAATGTTCCTAAAGGTTTCTCACTGAAGTACAAGCAAGATGGAAATTAAAGGATTTTTTTTTTTTTTTTTAAAGCAGGCAAAGGTAAATACTACTGCCTGCAACTTCTAAAAATGTAGTCATAAAAAGGTCAAACTAGAAGAAACCACAGCCATTTGGAATTAGCTTTTTATTAAAGAAAAACAAACAATAGGAGTATAAAAACGTGCTGAAGCAAATAAAAATGTCTTCTCAGGCGACTCAACCTGTTTGGTACATGGATTCTGACGCGGTTTGCAGTTAGACAGGACCAAACTAAATAGTGATTAAGTAAGTAAATTTGCTCATTCTGTGCTCATTTCCTCAGTTCTTTCTTTGCCAGCCTTTTCTTAATTTGAGCATCTCACCATCAAGCTCCTCTCTCCCATGTCCCTCAGCCTTGCTGTTATCTACCGTCCACCTTAGAGTAAGTCTGCTTTTATTGCCGAGTTTTCGGAATTTCTCGTCTGCACTTTTAGTGACAAAAATCCTACTCCAAGGTTCAACATTCATGTTGACTTGCCTCCCTCCCCCCCTAGTGACCAACTTCAACACGCTCCGGGACTGTCTTGGGCTCCCTCAATCTGTCAACGCCCCCACTCACACCCGAGGAAACACCCTGGATCTGCTCATCACCAGGGGTCTTGACCTCTCCAATCTCTCTCTCTCTCTCTCTCTCTGCTTCTTCCTCCGCTATTGATACTGTTATTTCTTTCTGTCCCAAGAATCTGCTGAATCCTCCAAAACTCTCGGAATGCATCTCTTCATCCCCTCTAACTGGTACTCTCCCGTCTTTAGTTGACGATGCGGTGACCCTCTACAACACCACCGTTACTCAGATCATTGACACTGTTGCCCCACTTACAACCAGTACACCCTCGAACTCCGATTGCTTAAGTCTGCCTGCCGCAAGCTTGAGCACAAGTGGAGGTCGTCTGGACTAACGGTTCAGAGAGAGCTCTGGACCGACAATTTCATAGCTACAGACGTGCACTCGCTGCTGCCAGGGTTAAATACTTCTCTGAAATCATAGCTATGGGACGCTGTTAACCCAATGTTTTTGGGTTCTTTCAGAACAAAATTGACAACATCTATTCTACGCTGTCCTGCCACAAACCTAGTTTACTACTTGACCACCTTGACTCACCTCCGGTTGCCCCTCCTGCTCTTTCCTCCTCCTCTCCTCATTACCGATGTCTCCGGTCTACTGTTGAAATCAACTACTGCCACGTGCCCCTTGGACTCCCAGCTGACTAATCTTGTCCATCTCTGTGCTTCTGATCTCACTTCTTCCATTATGCACACTCTTAACCTGTCCCTGGATTCAGGCTTGGTTCCTGCTGACCTCAAGCTTGCCCGAGTTAGGCCGGTATACAAAGACTGCAGCTAGTTCAGAATACCGCCACTAGGATCCTTATCAGATGTAAAAAACGTGAACACATCATCCCCTTCTTGCCCAGTGGTACTGGCTACCTGTGAAATTCAGGATTACTTTCAAAATTCTCCTGTTCACTTACAATGCCCTTCATCACACAGGTCCTGAGTACATCTTCAACCTGCTGACGCGTTATGTCCCTGCTTATCCCCACCCAAAAGTGCACCACACTTGGAGAACGCTCATTTAGCTTCATGGCTCCGACTCTCTGGAACTCTCTCCCAGCTTTGGTGCGTGATGCTCCCACCGTCGCTCACTTTAAATCAACTCTCAAGACCCACTTGTTCTCTCTTGCTTTCCATGCTCTTTAAGCCTGATATTTGTTATTAGCTGTTGTGGCTTTCTGATTTTTCACTGTATCTTATTCTCATGATTCTATATGACCTACGCATACTGTTAGGTCTCTGCTACTTCTGATCTTTCACTGTATCTTATGATTCTATATGACATACGCATCCACAGTGTTTTAGAATTTTCACATCCCAGCCTTGTATTAATGTATTGTGCTTTGTTTTTCACTGTATTTAATGTATTATGCATTGTATCTTGTAAAGCACTTTGTGGTGGTGGTCCACTATGAAAGGCGCTATATAAAATAAAGATTGATTAATAATCCATGAACATGTCATTTATTAAGAAAAGCACGGTCAAGAATGGTGCTCTGCCAGCACACTCAGTGAAATTCAATTTAAAAACAGGGCTGTGCAAATGAGCAATGGTCATGCAAATCATGGACTCTGAAAGTCTAATGAAAATTGAATGAATCTTAATATGCATCTCTGACTGGCATGATACGATCACATTCTAAAGTTAATAATAAAGCCACTGTAGTTGAATAGTTCCAAAAATCTAATGACATTGAACCTTTTTAGCCCTGGTTAAATTCCACATCACTTGCAAAGGTTTATTTTAAATGTGCGACTTCAAAAATAAAACCTTGTGTAGGACTGCCAAATGTTTACTTTTTAAAGGCCCTGTCCATGCTACATAACCATACTCGAAAGCATTACAAACATTGTGTATTTTTTTATACAGTGCATTTACTCGTTGTGTGGCCTTTTTCTTATCTCAGTTTTCACTTTTGATAGATTACTGTTACTGGAAAATGATCTGCTAAGAATTTCTTCAGGCTGCTGGGCAGCTATATGGAGCATATCCTATTGAAGGTCAGCACATTCATGTCATAGTCATGTTACTAGAATTGCCAATATAAATAAGAAACAAACATGACAGCGAATGGGTGAAAACATGTTAATGGGTCTGTTGCGAACCAGTTACAAGATCGGAACAATTACCAAACATAAGTACACCAGGTAGCAGGAAAAAGGAAAATGCTACCGATACTAGTGCAGCGATACCTCTGTGTTCAATTGAGGAACCAATACAAATTCCATTTATTGATTTATTTTTATATACTATTTTTTATAACTATCTATACTATTTCTCTAATGAAATAACAATATTCTGTTAACAAAATTAACAGTTACTTCTTGGGGACTCTGCATTTCTCACTGTCTCCGCAGTGCAGGAGCCATGTCTACTACAGTCAGGTCCAGCATGTGGAAGACTAGCCCATGATACCATTTCCTGGATCTGATTTTCATCCTGCACAATGAAATAAGTAAATGCAGGAGGTCCACCCCACCCATGCATTTTTTGTAAACCAGGATAACAGGATCACTTGGGCATGTTGCTTGAACAATTTATTTCTTCTTCCTATCCCATCTATCAGCAGTAGAAGTTGGTTTGGCAGCAGCAAACGCAGAGCAGAGTGACCGCACGATCGTCATACCATTTTACTGCCCTGAGATTTACACCAGACAGTTGCTGCTTTCTCTTGAAATGTTCCCTTCCCTTTTTTCTTCACCTCACTGTCAGACATGAATGGGCATCTACGTAAGTGATTGGATCGGACAGCCCTCACACTGTGAATTCTTCTCTTCGAGTGCCACTTGCAAATCTACACTACAAATCCAGTTGTTGTAGTATATCTTGTGGGAAAGGCTCTGTGGTACAATTGACACAAGTCTGAGGACTATGTTTCCACTTGCACCAATGTCAGGCATTCCATCAACTGGTAGAATTGGACCACTGTAAATCTCAAAGTTGTAAACCACGCTTTGGATAACAGTGTCTGCTAAATGACTAAATAATAATGATAATAAAGTATTGCTTTAGAGTACCACCCCTCTAAAATATTGCAATATGCATACAATAGTAAGTCTAATATCTCCCTATGTTCCTACGCACAATGTTACTTTTTGGATACATACCAATTTTTCGTTCATTTTATATAGTAAAGCTAATGTAATACTAAGTTCTAGTTATGAACATACTTCTTTACTTGTCTATAATTATCAATCTTTTTTTTTATTAAATAAGCAGAAAAAGCAATATTACAGTATAAAATACTCCACTCACAAAGCGGGCCTTCACACATGCAAACTGACTCACATCGTAGTAGTAGAAAGAAAACAAAAAAGTCATGTGACCAAATGGGACTCTACCGTTGGTTTATTTAGATTGTTACCTGAAAGTAAGAGCATGCAACTACACAATTGAAGTGTATGTGTATTAAGCAAGATAGATGTGTGTTACCTGCAAGTTACAATGTGCAATAGAGGGTTTATATATATATATATATATATATATATATATATATATATATATATATTCAAAATCTACAGACTTCTACCTTTCAGAAAACATATCATGGTAGAATGAAATTATTTAAGTGTCAAAAATTCATATACAATATAGAAAACATTGAGCTGCAGTTCAGACGTGATTTACCACTTCTAACCAACAGTGGGGACAATGGGGTACATGAAAAATAATTTATGCTAATAATATGTACACTTTACTGTCTCTCAGTAGCCCAAAAAAATTACCCTCGTCAAATTTATCACCAAAAAAAAAAAGATACAAATAGACCTCTAGAAACACTAAGCAGTGAAAGATTTAAAGAAATGACAGTTTAGTTTCTTTATAGCAACAGTTAACTGATGTAAACTGCATTTCTGCAATAAATGCATATCTGACTTGTTCTGCTTAAGTATCCTCAGGATATCATTTTATCAATAAATATTTTAGCACTGCATTAACATTAGTGCCAGGCAGCGGAGTCAGCAACAGGACCTGGATCAAGTACATTTTAAATGGATGCTTTTTGAATATGGCAGCCATACTAAAAAGGCAGTTATAGCATATGCTTGTGTGTAGTATTTTAAAAAGGTGCAACAGTCCACTTTTTCTTTCTTTCTTTCTTTATCCATCCTGCCAGCTATTACATGAATTACATAAAATAAACTAATTGCATTTACTCTCAGCTTCACAGTACCATTGTATCTCACTCACTATCAAATTCAAAGCTCTCTTCACTAAATTTGTTTATTCACTTAAAAGCACCTTAAAACTAATCTCCAATATATGCAACATCCCCATCCCTTTATAAGTTTCAAAATAACATCCTTTCACAAACTGGAAAGCCAATAGTTTTACGAAAAAACTCAAACGACCTTCTTTTAAAACACTACAGGTGGTTTATCTATATTTTCTGTGGGCTGGTTTCCATGGAAACTAGCAAAGATACAAGACCTGAGAGAAATCTTAAAAGGACAACTATGGTGTGTTTTCACTTACAACTCGGACCTGAACTGGCTTAAGTTCAATCAAATTAAAAAGATTCTTATCATTTGAGTCACCTGTTTACACTTAAGTACAGACCTAGGCTGGCTCTGGCCCTGTATGCGCGAGCATAGCCCCTGAACTGTAGCGAGTGCTCGATGACGTCATAATCGACCACATTTGTCTAACCAAGAAACACAGAGATGGCAGTGTTTAAATCAACAACAAGTCATTTGTGTGTTTCTTCTTCAAGGTGGCGGTTCTGTGCCAATTAAGATTTAAATTTTGCCATCAGACCATGCAGTCGTGTTATATTCTTATTTTATAACGAACAAACTGGCAGAAAAATATTTAAAGCTAATAAAGTAATTTTGCAAACCCAACAAAAGCATTTTTTTTCCAGCTTTGGTCATGGCAGTGACTTCATTTCACCAGCAAAGGCCTTAAGTTTTACTTCTTTATTTTACTACAAGTTAACCATTAGCACCACCGTCAAGAGATATCTATTCTATGGGAGACCAAGGCAGGAAACAACTGGAGCATTTTGCTAAATTACTGCAGGAAACAAATATTTTTAGAGGGCCACTATAACCCTGTTGAACACTAAGAGAATTACAGGTAAAGGGATCTTTTTGGCAAGTTGTAATACTATAATAACCAAAAGCACACCTTATTGAACCAATAATATCCTTTTTGTTAAAACTTACAGTGCAAAACATGATTTTTAAACAATTTTTTCAGCAATTAATGAGCCGCTGTCATTGGGTCATCCAATGGTCATATTTAATAGCAGACCTAGCGTTTCAAGATCAAAAACACTGATCTTTTGCTCTTAGAGATGGGTGATTCCTCATATGGACAGCAGCCTAGAATATCCTACATTGCTATTTTGGGTATTGTCAGTTACCTAACAAAACAACATCTTATGACAACTCTCTGTTATTATTGCATTTAAACAAGCTAAATTAATGAAGCTATTAAAAAAGTGCTCTGCTGTTAAAACAACAATACAGTAGCTATTTTAATTTCTAAGGCAGGAGTCTCTCTGTTGCTGCAGTGCCTCAATGCAACAGACCTTTCTCTTTTCATACCAACACAACCTTACAGTTGTGGTTTGACAGGCCCTATTCACAGTTATGATTCTGTAGGTATAAAATACAGTTCCATTCACTAAACTGCTATAGTTTCACGAATAACAAACTGTATTTGAAGCAAAACAATCGTCATTAACCCACAAATTACGCCTAAAGCGTTGCGATTTCAAGCTCACGTTTCCTCCAATAAAACATGTTTCAAATCTGCCAAAGCTGCTAAATGCTATGTACGTTCAAAGCCCAATTAACTTTCATTTTCAGACGCCTATACACTAAGCTCATGTGTTATTTAAAGATGGTTTAGATGGATTAAAATTTGGTACGTAACATCCTAGAACATGAAGACCAAACTTAATTTAATAATTCATTATAGCCCATTTGATCTTATTAACTAGTCCACTGGCTTACATCATACTGTAAATTAGGGCTGTTAGTTAAGCCTCAAAATAGCAATCGATTGATTGGGCACACAAAATATAATTATTACAATAAATATCGATGATTGTATTGTCCACATACATTTCGCTCCATCCCCCCCCCCCTCGACTTTCATTGTAGCAAATGTAGCAATATGAGGCAGTAAACCCAGTGTTCTCAGTTTTTGTGAACTATGTCCATCACTAAACTGCAATTCAAATACAAAAACAAACCTGAACTGTTACTTGAGAACCAGTGTTAAAAACCAATAATTTACAGTACCCTTCAGGAATAAAAATGACCTGTTAAGTTTTGTATGCATCATATATGCGTGACCTTTCATGTACATTTTGTTTTTATTTGATTTTACAGATCCAGCCATTCAAATTTTAAGAACACATTTTGTATATTGAAAAAGTCCGTTTAGAAAAGTTATAAGGTTTAATGTGCTGTATTTGTAGCTCTCAAGGTTCCTGCAATACAGCCTTGCTCCACAAGGCCTCCTGGATTTGAATCTGGCTTTAGTCACAAGGAAGTCAGTCTGGATGGTGCTCTCAGCGCCACACACTGTAAACACTGTATATTTTAATTCCACCCCTGACCGTTCAAAAACAAAATATTCATTTTCCTAAGCAGGACTGAAACATCTTTTAGGTTTCAGTGAAGCTATCTCCAGAGGGTATCTGATACTGGACTGTCATTCTGCCTGGTTTGTATTATTATTATTATTATTATTATTATTATTATTATTATTTATAACTATTACTTACATTGCATAGTAGGGAAACAGTACAGCTTAAAAAAATATGAAAGTTTCATCAAATCAACAGTACGAAGGTCACTCTTGAAATCAGGACTTAAAGGATGTGTTGCAGTAAGAATACCTCTGTTAAGAAAGGGGAACAAGACTAAAAGGCTAAAATATGTACAAGAACACAGAAATTGGACTATGGAACAATGGTCAAAGGTGCTTTGGACTGTTGATGGATGGACAATGACACCTGTGCCTTCTGCCAGTTCTGTTGTCAATTCAATGCTTGTCTTCTTTCTATTCCTTAAGGATATTATCTTCAAGTATTGCTCATCCTTGTTAGACAGGGTCTTCCAGTCCTGGGTTTGTCAATTACAGATGATGTTTCTCTGTACTTGTTGATACCACACCATGAAAATCAAGTGATGCAAGCTATTTCACGCAATGTTTTTCCTTCTTTATGCAAGTCAAGGTTGTTATAGTAGAAAACACTAGTGGAGGCTTTGAATAAATTGTTGATGCTCATAATGCATCAGAGTAAAAAAATGCAACATGTCTAAGACTTTTGCACAGCAGTGTATGTATGTGTAATTATACATATTAATGATACATACACTGCTGTGCAAAAGTCTTAGACATGTTGCATGACAACGATCCAAAGCACACATCAAAATCTACTTCAGAATGGTTAAAGAAGAATAAAATCAAGGCTCTGGAATGGCCTAGTCAAAGTCCCGATCTAAATCGGATTGAGAATCTTTGGTATGAGTTGAATTTTGCATTGAAGAATGGTGAAAAATCACTGAAGAATCATGCCAAAAGCTCATTGACAAATACCCTAATCGTTTAAAAGAAGTTATTATTGCTAAAGGTGCCTCAACTAGCTATTAATTTCATTTTCTTTGTCAGGGTATGAATACTTTTGAATTAGCATTTTTGGAGTTTTGTAAGAAAAAATGCTGAAATAAATAAATTGTAGACTTTTTTTCCTCATCCACAAAAGCAAAACTTTTCCTACAAAACACTTTTCCTAAAAAACTTTGTTTGAGAACTTCCTAAAAATTATAACATTTCGATTGGGGTATGTAAACTTTTGAGTACAACTGCATAATGTTGTATTATACATATATATATATATTCCTTCTTGTCCATTTTCAGTCCAGCAACACGTTATATAACCAGCGCTACTCGCTAGAGTCTATACACTAGTCTAGCGAGTGAATACCTCATACTTGTTTTTTTGTTCGGATCAAGAAAATTTGTGCAATAACCATTTTTTTTTAAGCTCATGACGTTATTACGTAGAGCTGTTTGTTCGCTAGAATCTAGTTTAATGGAAGCTTGTTTTTCTATGGTAAGATTCGCATATATTTTTGTGCAAAATGTTGCAAGTTTGCTAGAAATTGGTTCGCCTTGTTAATGGAAAAATAGTTTGAGACTAAAATGTTTGCAAATGCGACAAAAAAAGTTTTTTCAGGTTTAGGCACCATTCATTGGGCCTGTAAGACAAACATGCTGCTTCTCCCTTTAAAAGCATGTATCAATATTCATGGCATTGGTCTGTATAAAAAAAAAAACACATACCACATGTTTTAATAAACTGAAGAGCGAGAAGGACGGTAACAATTTGATCGAATACAGATGCTTGTAAGTGCAGAGAGGTGCTGTATTAACACCAGCAGAATTAATTGCACAGCAGATTCCCTAGTTACATGATGAGCTGATAATATCTTTTCAGCCAAAGAAGCAGAAACGGTATTTTAAGACGATACAATAATTAAAAACAGTAATGTAGCGTGAGTTTTGTACTAAGCAGGGTCCGCTATTGCAGAGAAAACCAACTGACTATTTTAAGAAAGGTGAAAGCAGAACGCATAACAATACTTGGGAGTGTAATTAGCAAGTGTACTGCTGAGGGAAAAATGTACTGCAGCTTATTTGATTGCAGTAAAATAAAAACTGCCATTCACTAAATTTAGCTAGGTGCTAATGAAAATAATACAATGTGCTTGCTGTGGTGTACTTATATCATAAATAGCAGAACGAACTCATTGCAACTTAAACTTGTTTTTACTGAAAAATAAACAGTAACATGTAATCATAAGAGTTGTCTGTGTTACATGCGGTCAGATCAGGACTAACACTGAGCATGGGAGCTGCAAATTGCTACTTCCCAGAACTGTACACAAAGGTGTGGCCACCAAATCCATACACAACACTACTTAAAATATAAACATGCAGAGTACATTACAGTCATCGGCTGCATAGTTTAACTGTTCAGCAGAATGAGGCAACAAACAAGTGAGTACAGACATTAAGTTACTGTATCAAGTTGTTGTATTTTAAGCAGTTGAATATGATAGCAACCATCTTGCTCCTGAAGTGGCATCTAGCAATCTGTTTTGACCTAGGAGTCATTGGAAAAAAGTTTCTTGAGAACTTTCAAAATTACTGATGGGGACCCAAAGCAGCCACTCTGTGTTGTTGATTGTGGTGAACTCTTGTCAAATAATTAGATGATGGCATCACATTTTCAGTGAGAAAACTGGTTTTAATGGGGTAGGTCTCTGTGTACAACAGCCGTTTTAAGATTGCACTTAGTTACTGGTACGCCTGGTGGTCCCTGCTGGAAGCACTGGTATTGGATATGAAAAGGTTGAAAACCACTGATCTCGGCAACTCCACTCACACCTCCGTGTACATTCTGTTGCAAACACAAAACTGCCTGCTTTAATTATGAGTCTGCATTTAACCTAAAAACATAAAATACATTATGCCATCTAAACTTTTAAAATGCTTGTTTCACAAAATGTATAAAGTGTTACAAAACTATATATATAGTTTTATATATAACACATTTCTGCAAAATGTGTTTTATTAAATCTGAAGCATTAATGCACATCACAGAATTAAATTTAATTTCACAGGCAGCCTACAGATGCGTGCACCATGCAATCCCTCCTCACTAAGAACCGCATTGCCACTTAGTTCATGCTTCCATGACTTACTTGTGAAGTCTTACCTGCTATGTCCCAAAGCTGCAGCCTGACCAGTGTCTTGCTGTCCCAGCTGATAACTTTCAGAGCGAAGTCCACGCCGATTGTGGCTCTATAGTGCTGTGAGAATAGTTGATGTACGTACCGCTTGATGAGACTGGTTTTCCCCACACCTAACTCCCCAATTACCAAAACTTTGAACAAATATTCTTTACATTCTGTTACAGTACCGCTCGCCATAATCAGGCTTTTTAAAAAATACACAATTAAAATAAAAATGAATAAACCGCCGCTCTTTCTGCAACAGCTGGCTCGGATATGCAATGTATTTATTTATTATTTTTTGTTCGTTTTAGAAACTGGAAGGAGGCCAGCTGAGAACAATTTCTCCCTCTTCCTCCTTACGACGCTCCACAAAACCATCTGACTGATTAAATCACAAGACCCGGAAATTCGCCGGCTCTCTAAACCACCCACTTACTAGATTTGTTCAAAATTGTTGTCACATCCCTAATATTTACATTAGATTGAGGGCGTGTAAATCTCTGTTTGAACTCGTGCTGACCACACACACTGCAGTTTTAATAAAAGCGCATAAAGTTAACCCAAACTGTCTGAGCTACACATAAACTGTTACAAAACTAGTCTTTCTAAAATATATAACACGTGAAGCAGCACAGCGAACTTGGGCATGCAGTTTTCAAAGTGATCACACTTTGAAATCAAAACAGCTAACCTTGGTGTTCTATTTTTACTCGTAAGATATAGTTACAAAAAAATAATCCTTTAAGATCCAACGCGATAAAGTTTTTTTTATTTTTTTTTTAGATCAATTAGCTATTAGGAACCGGATAAGCTTAGATGGCCAAATGGCCTCCTCGTTTGTAAATTATGTTCTTATGAGATGACTGTTAAGTTGCCCGCTTTTCTCATATAGCAATAGTAGCTGGACACGCTGGGCTACCTATTGCCATTACTGATCCCTTACAGCAGGGGTCTCCAACCCTGGTCCTGGAGAGCCCCTATCCAGCAGGTTCTATAGGTGTTTTTACATCATCAGTGACTAAAGAACGAGAACACATGTTAATCTTGCTTGTTTTTTGTTTCAACCAACCACAGTAGCTCTCCAGGACCAGTGTTGAAGACCCCTGCCTTACAGTATGTGCTCTTGATGTATTCAATGCTGGGCACTGTGTTGCAAATTGTACAAAAACCAGGTAAATCACTTGCTGATAGCAAACATTTTTCTCATCCCTGACTAAATCTAACTTGTGATATTTTTTGTACTTCAGATGCATCTACACAGCAATCAAGAGTTTTTTTGTTGTTGTTGATTCTAGCTACATCTAATCTAAACACAACAGCAGCACAAAATAAATAGTTTAGTGTTTTTTATGTGATTATTAGGATCAAGTGGCATTTGAGATTTAAACACTTGTAAGGATGGCAAAGAGATAACTTGCTTGTGGTTTTTACACTAATTAGTTCAGTCTTTCACACTTTCTGTGCCTCTACCAGTTCCAACTGTACCCTAAATTACTTAATTGGACCAATTAAGTGCTTATTAGAAGCTCAATTGTCCAATTAATTAATTTAGAGTACAGATGGAACACAAACTATGAGGAACACCGGGCCTCCAGGACCAGGATTGCCCTCCCCTGCGTCTACTCTAAACCAAATGCAAAATTGGTGTGGCAGGACGAAAGCCCTAAAATGTAAATAGATTGCGTGTGGGAACGTAAGGTTGGCAGGGATGGGGTTAAATCTGTCCCAGCCACCAACCACAGGTGTGGCCATTCCCCAATTAGGTAACTGAGTGCTAATTGGGGAGTGGCTACATGTATAAAAAGAGACAGAAATGCTTTGTGTGTTGGTGCTGCTGCCTTATAGTGAACGGAAATGTTGCTTTAGCGAGAGTGTGTTGGTGTTTGTGGTTGTTTAACTGGTTTTGTTTAATAAAGTTGCTTTAAATCTGCACCTTTCTGTCTCTGGGTCTAATTCCTGCTGGTAACCAGCCTTGGCCGTGACACGACCCTGTCACATATGTGTTTAAAGTAAGGGCAAGGGACTCATTAAGTAACTAGAAAATATTTATTTTAAAGCATTATCATGACAAAGTTTTTTTTTTAATAGCTTAGAACATGTCAAACAAGAGCTTCCTATTAGCTAAAATTAAGAATATTTTTTTTGTGAAACTGCATACACTATATTGACTAAAATGCATTGTATAATAATTTGTCATAACATTAATATCAAAGAATATTCATAATACTGTTTTATGCTTTAGACATTCTAACAGCTAAGTTACTAACTTAGTATCAAGAATTCAGCTCTAATTTATTCACATTAGAGTACATTATTAGCAATGTCTTATCTGTAATAACTTTTCACCAGAAGCAACTACAGTACAAACTGATATACTTAAACTATAACTTTTATGATTTTTAATACTGACTTGCACATTTCTTGTCTCAATAGTTACCCAAATGTAATGCTAACATTTACTTTTCCACAAAACATATGCAGACAATTCCAAGATTATTGTTATTTCACATTTTCAAATATATAAGCAATTACATGTTACAAACATATCTTTTTGTATGAAGGAACAAGTTTTGACCTAATACAAACTTTTACAGATCTAAAATCATTACAATGACATAAAAATATCAGCAACAGGAAAATATGAAGAACACTGTATACATGTCATTTTCTTCCAGATTCCTGGTATTACATAAAATATTATTATGACATCTCATACTTTTTTTATTAGAAAACAGTCACAGCTCAAGCTCTGTACTGGGTGTCATGTGCAGGGTACTCAATCTTCCGTTACATATTGGGACAGGTGATGATGGAGTGAGGTATACTCTATCCCTCTATTCTTACAAAGTATCTTCGTATCTCTGAAAAGCTAAAAAGGCCATCTCACAAGTACAGTGGTACGTCACTAATCCAGAACAGGGGTTAGGGAGATTTATTTTACATTTTATTGGGGGTAGGGTTTTTTTTATCTTGGAATTCTTGAAAATAGAATCGCCCCCTTGATGCAAAAGATTTTACTGAGTAGTCTGCCCTACAATTAGAGTCTGCCACGGGTGTTTGATATTTCGCCTCTGTTCAAGGTTGCAGCTATATAAAGACTTGTCTTTTGTCACTCCCCAGTACTTTCTGCTGCCTGCTTTCACCGCACACACAAATGCATTCTCTTCCAGCCATTAATTTCAGTTTGCATTTTCTCCAGGGGCATCAGATTGAAAAAGGATTGCTGTGCACTCTTTAATATTGTAAAAAAAAAAAAAAAGAAAAGAAAAACTATACACATCAGTATCTGATTTATTTTGTGCTTTGTCCTTTATTGTTACATAAGCTATTAAAAGTGTTTTTTTCTCTTTGTTTTCTTATTTATTTTTAAATCTACCAAAGTAAAAAGGCATAAACAGACCTTTAAAAATGTCAATCATCGGTTGACCTTTCATTTGCCTTATTTTTTGCTTCGGCCTTGTTCGCTCAAAAGGTTCTGACTTGGCTTGGATTTATTGTGTCCCAGTTTTGCTGCACTGTCTTAAAGTGTAGAAGAGCTTTGCTTATAGTCCCTTAGAATGACGGCTGCGTATGTCACATTTGGAGGTGTGCAAAGCACTGATTCAGACACGGGAGAGCTTGGAACCGAGCTGCCTGAGCCCATCGAATCTCTGAAAGGGGAGGGGGGCGTCAGGGCCGGGGAGTCATCCAGTGTCAGTTTGCTTTGCACCAGCTCCTCCTCCTCACGGATCTCTGCATTGTCATACATGTAGCCTTGAATGAGGTTGAAATGCTCACTCTCCATCTCCTCAACTGGGGAAACCGGCTCCTCACTGAAGGTGGTCATCTGAAGAGGAAAGACCTGCTGTTGCATGAGGTGGGGCTGGTAGACAGGCCTCACTCCATTCCCAGGTCCCGGAAGGGTAATCATGGAGTTCAGGTCCGGGATGCTTGTGTTGTAGGTACTGACAAGCTGGTCCATCATGACTTGCTGGGGAAGGAAGGTATTCTGCATATGCTCTGGTGTGTACAGCTGGGGTTGTTCCCCTTCATTTAGTGACTCCATAGAGGGAATTCGCCTGTGCACCATCATGGAAGGGCTGTTGGGCCTGGTGTACCTGATAGGGTCGCTCTCATCTTCTTCGGCCACGTTGTACAAGGTCTTGGTGCTCATGTCTGAGAAGTTGAGGCTCTTGTTCTGGTAGGATTTAGTTAGGGGTTTGATGACTGCTGTCTGATTCGATCCTGCCTCCTGTCTCTTCACATGGACCGACAGCCTGTGCCACATGTGCTCCCCCTTTGGTGGCTGTCTTGCACCTGGTTCAGACCATGACACAGACTTTCCATTAGAACTATGAACAAAATAAAGATGACTATGTTATTTCACAGGAACCCAGAAAAGTAGAGGCAAAATAGCATTTCTGGTTCATGTAAAAAATGGCTACCAGTTATATTTAAACAATATCATAAATGGTATGCTTATAGTGTGGCTAATTTACTTGTCACGGTGTGTAAAAAGCACTGGAAGGGGTTTAAATAGCAAATACTGTAGTTTGTTTTTTATTCATTTGGTGCTATTTGGGAGCTATTCACAAAGATTTAGACAAAAGAATAATTAAAAAAAAAACAGCATGCTTGATAATGTTGCAATGGTCTCCTGTCTTACTGGTGAGCTTCCGTTGCATAATTTTACCACCTCTACTTCCCGTTCTATTTCTGACACAATCACTAAGCTGGTTTACGATAATGCAGTACTGTTTTTGAAGTAGTGGTGATGGTCTAAGAAAAGGCTGTCCATTTACTGGGATGTTTTGTTTATATTCCCCACCCAATGCCTTTTGTGGTTTTATGCAATAGCCTTAATGTCCACAGAAGTTTATCCATTCGCAAAATGAACCGGTATCAAAAAAGCACACAAATCTCAGAAGAATATATTTTTTTTGTCTTTCTTTTAATTTAGTGTTATGAACTAATACGGACCCCAGGAGGGTTATAATGTGTCAGTTAACCCTGGTCCTCTTACTAGAAATGATTGTTTCAGTTTATCTGCTGACATTGATTTATCTTGTCTATTTTTTCAAGGGGTTCAAATTGCACAATATGTTACACTTGTTTAATAAATAAAATACAATGTTCTGAGAGTATTGTGTCTTTTACTACAATGGTCAAATTATGAATGACTAAAATATTTTGGACAGATACCATAAGTATGGATAAAAAATATAAGTTGTGGCATTTCTTAATACTCTTTTATCAAAATGAAAACACATACTGTACATTGTTGAGTGAAAACTGTTTTTTTTTTTTTTTTATGAAGTAAAATAATGAAACATGCTACAGAATTCACCAAAGTAAAACATTTCAAGCCTTGTTTTCAAAATGTTCCTAGGGCTGGCCCTCTGGGAGGGTACGTCTCACCTTCTTCAAAGAGTAAGCAGTTACTGATGTTTAAATGTTACATAACAGCCACTGAAAGACATTCAAGTTAATCACAGCCATCTTTGCAAGATACATTCATTGATTGGCAGTGATTGCTTTTAGTTTGTTTGTCTGTGATTATATTACTGGGTAAACAGACTCTAAATATTTAAATACATTAAGGACTTTTTAGCAGGGAAAAAATAATTTAAAGAAAATGAATTGGCATTCAATGAATGCACACATGTGTATAAATTATTATTCAGAATAAATGACTACATCATCACAGATGGGTTAACTTAATCAAATCAGATCATATTGATACATATTGAGTTTGTTTATCATTTTCCCAGATAAAGAGTTAATTGAATTCAATGGGTACATTTCACATACTCTGGCTAAAAAATATATTCTTACAATGGCTAAGAAAACCATCATCACAAAATCAGTAGCTGGAGTTTCTATCGTTAGCTTTCACAGATAATGGTTATGTTCAGCAAAAAAAGTGGGACTGCTATTATTTTTTATTAAAAAAACGTATATTCATAGAGTATCATAACTTTTTAGGTAATTGACAGGTCAGGTTAAGGTTTATTAGATTTGCCTGGCTGCTTTCTTGCAATATGTTAGCTTAATATAATAATGATTAGCTATTTGCATATTTAAATGAAAATGAGTGTCTACTAATTATCCTTTCCTGAGGAATTATCTGATTACTTTTTGTTAATTACAGTGTGAAAATGTATTAAAATAATATCGGCGCCACAAATTGCGTTTTTAATAATTTATCCATTGTGTCCGGATTTACTCTTTATTAAACGAAAGAAAAAAAACCTGGATAACAGTAAATACTGTAATTATGAAAAACAATCCTTGATTATTAGTGTCACTGACAATATTAGTCTCTTTTTTTATACAGATCAGCCACTATACCTAAGAATTAGAAGCATTTTTGCAACCCATTGGGACATGTTTATTTATTTAGCCAGCATAACCTCATAACCAAGGGGGACATGTATCAAGATCGACCGACGCAGCGCTAAATTGGCAAGTGTAAAGTAGCGCTCTGCCGCGGCACAAATTTTACCCCATCCTGAATGTATTAACTGGCCCAAAATTAATGAGACATGGCGTAAGATGATACATTTAAATGCGAAAATTCTGCCACACCGTTTTTCCGAAACCCCCAAAATGAGTTACCGGTAGCACAGATTAACAGACTAATCTGAAAAATAGCGCTTCCCCTCCAAATGGGCTACCTCAATTGAACAATAGGTGGGTCATTTGGAGAGGCAATGACCCATGTTGACTAAAGAGGCGAACAGGCAAGTGCATTCACATTGCCAGTTTCAACCCAGGGTGAAACTGTCAACCCTGGGTTGAAAAATGAAATGTGATTGCAACAGGGTTATGCTCACCTCGGGTTGATAACGCACACGGCAGAAGCCACAAAACAAACGTTGAGGGGCAAGGGTCACGCATCAGCGCTTCCTAGGATGAAAATATGTAGTGTAAAATGATCGTGTCCAACCCCGGGATGAATCTCACCCCGCAGACAGTAGACAACCCCAGGGCCGCCCCATGGTGACGCGACCCGGGGTTGGCTGGTGTGGTGTGAAAAAAGCTTAAGTGTCTTGACTTTATATTATGTTATTATTATACGACGGATAAAAACATCATAATAATCTGTTCCTGGGTTGTTCAGGAAGGTTAGGAGCCTGTACTCTCAGTCGTAAGAAAAATGTGCATTTTATTTTCCTTACAGTTATTTTACATAGGTACTCTTCACCTTCACTGTTGATTTCATTCTTTTATCAAGTAGGAAGCAGCGCTACAGTAGCTGTACATGGTCTGGCTCAATGCCATGCATTTGGTTACTACGGCAACAGGGTCAACAAATACCTGCTTCATGATTGGTGAATTCCTCATACTGTACAATGACATTTCTACATACTACTAGAAATGTAGTGTGTATAAGGAAAAACACAAAAGCTTCGGTTTTGTCATTTCAGGTTTGCAGTTAACGTTTCTCCCATGTTTAATATTTTGGGATTAGAGGCAGCAAAATAGGCTACAAATTACACAGTCATTGTAACTGATGTGTCCACATACGTTTTAAAGGTTTACAAAACTGAATTTGTCATTCAATGTTGTTTTAAAAAAAATCAATTTTGTCTGCTTGTTGCTTTTTTTTTGCAGTCTTGTTTCCAGCAGAAGTTTATTACATTTTTAAAGATTGTTTCAATAGCGAATTGAGTTACAGTGTACATTTTTTAAGAGTTGACTCAGTAGCTAGACTAAATGTTAAAATGTTTCAGCCTTGGTTTTTGGCTGATGTTGCGTTCAGCGTATTTAATAAACAAACAAAAGATTTAAACAAAACAACAAAATACAAAACAAAAGGGCACGAGGGCCAAACGAATCAACAAACAAACAAGTAAGTGTCTTAGCAATTGTTTTTTTAAATGTGACTCGCTCTCTCCGCTCGCCGTACTCTCCTCTGTACACCCAACCTCGAGTGCAGAGAGCTGCAGGTTTATATACTCTGGCCGAGGGATTAACTAGTTGTTAATTATCTTATTATCCCTCGGCCAGAGTCTGCACGCGTTTGGTAAGGATGCATGACTGTCAGCTAGTTAAATAATCAGTAGCTGATCAGCCATGCATCCTCACGGGGTTTTTAAATATAATAATAAAAGACGCTGCGCTTTTATCCGCGCCGCTAACAAAAATACAAATAATAATAAATAGGGGCGGGACACTCCGCCACAGGCCCTATGACTGATGCCATATGCTCTTTCCTGTCAGCTGCTTTCTGACTTTTTCTTTGTGCCCAAATAAGACCAATTTGAAAATCGGTCTTATTGGTGGACCCTTTTTGGGCCGATGTTCTGACAATCTGAGCTACCCGCTTAGGATGAGCTACCCGGTAGCTCAGATTGTCAGACTAGTCTGAAAAACTGCGCTACCCTCAGAATGAGCTACGCTGATTGAAGTATAGCAGAAGTTCATTCAAAGGCAGTAAACTATACCCTGAGAAGCTTGCAGTCTATAGTGTATATACATTTTTATGAACCAAATATGCTTTTTTAAAGGATTTTTAATACTATAAATCATGTGATGCTTTGCGATGCGCCTGCGAGTTAAAGACCGTGGATCTGAGGGTGTGTACTATCTCATGGGGTGCACTTTTTCATGCTAGACCGGTTTTGGATAGCCCATACATGCTTTCCTATCTATAGTTAATAGCAATATTGACCGTATTTGATACTTGTACAAAGTTATAAGCTAATATATTATAACTTACCGAAAATGGTAGCTGGGCGTGTATTGAAGAGGGAATTAGTCAAAAAAATATCACAGCGAATGCAAATTTTGTGTGGGCATGCATACTTTGTGTAGGTAGCTCATCCTGAGCGGTAGCTGAACACCGGCGCAGCTGTTCTGCCGCATCATAAATCTCATTTTAATATCACAGACTTAATTTACAAATGAGCCCCACCTACAATTTGCCCATGCATATAATTAAGGTTTGACACGCCTTAAAGTTCATGGCTAATGAGTGGCGAAGCGCATTTTGGCAGTGCTAACAGGGCCTTAACTTGCCAAAAGTGCCGTGATACATACGGGGCAATTTTAAGGCCGGAGTAAACTCGGCGCTATGGCCTTAATGCCGCCACAAACGCTTGGTTCATGTCCCCCCAAATGCCTATTCGATTATACATCTTGAAGAAACCTGTTCCATGTTACACACTACATTTCCTCTGTTTGTTTTTGAGATAGACTGGTCTTTACAGTGAAGGGACTTACGACTTAATACAGTGTAGAACAAAAGGACAATGTAGTCTGCTGCACAGGTCCAAAATAGATGCCTTTCTAGCCAAACTATCTGGTATTTAAGTACATTTGCAAAATATATAATCCCTTGGGCTTCTTACATACCTTTATACATACAATCTTTACATTTTTTTTTTGTATTTCATCTCATGTGATTTGTGAGAATAATTGGATATTTATGCTAAAAAGTAATTAATTAGATGCATATGGTCTACTCATTAGGTAGTTCACAATTTCAAGATCATAGCAACATTTTGTCAGTGGTACATGGAGTATTTTTTACCTTACAAATACCTACAGTATAACAACCTACTGAGAATAACAAATCACAGCTATGTTTGGAATAAAAACAATGTAAAGTACACAAAAATGTTGCTTTCTTCAAACAAGGCAAATAGCTGAAGTGTGTGCACTTTACTGATTTTCTTTTAGTTTTATAATCTGAAGTGCACTGCTGCAGAGATTCATCAAGATCCACTATAATCGATTTTAATTAATCAGCTGTCACAAGACTGGTTATCAACTGCTTGGTTACAAAGGAATGGATAAGCAGCCTTTAAAATTAAAAGACAACTTAGTAGATACAAAATAAACTGTACTGCACATGAACATTGAAATGTTGCAACTTACTTAGAATTTCCAGTAATGTTTTTCTTCCTCCTGAACATATTTAGTAAACCATTGTTCCTACAGGCAACTTTTCCATCACCCACGTGCATGCGCACGACATCGGAGGTGGTAAACGCACTTCGGACGTTCCTCTCTGGCTTTGCAATGATAATGTACATCTTGGGAGTGAACATGCACCCCAGTGCCACTGTCACGCTCAGACTCACAGAGAAACAGGTGGTGATAATTTTGTAGTTGCTGCCAAAATATATAGGCACAAAGGCCAGCCATATGATGCAGGTTGTGTACATGGTGAAAGCTATGTATTTGGCCTCATTAAAGTTGGCAGGGACGTTTCTGGTCTTGAATGCATAGTAAGTGCAGCTCATGATGAGCAGCCCGTTGTATCCAAGAGGGGCCACCATTCCCAAGTTGCTGGTGTTACAGATCAAGAAGACTTCCTTGATGCTGGGGTAAGACAGGACTGGCATGGGAGGCTCCATGATGACAAGGGTCACCTCCAGCGTAAGCTGCACACTGACTAGGAGAGACGCAATGACAACCTGAGCCCAAGCGCTCATGAACCTTGGTTTTCTGGTGCAGATCTTTTTCTTGCTGCCTGCCAGGATCCGGGCGATTCGGTTGGTTTTGGTCACCAGAGCTGAGTAGCACATGGATGAGGAGAGTCCCACCATGAGTCGCTGAAGGTAGCAGGATCCCACGGTGGGCCTCGCAATCAGTATGAAGGGACAGATGTAGCCCAGGAAAATCCCTGCCAGTATGATGTAGCAGAGCTCTCGGCTGGAGGATTTGACCACCGGAGTGTCTCTGTACAGCACAAAGATAAAGGTGACGAACATTGTGACCAAGATTCCCAGGCACGAGAAAACCACTGCCACTATGGACTCTGCAGTACTCCATTCGAGGTGCCTTACAATAATTTGTTCGCAGCCTGGAAAACGATAAATAGCTGGTTACAGAAACATTCCAAGAATGGATTTTTCAATCGTTAAAAGTTTATTTTATGTAAAATAAGAACGTAAACATGCCAACAAATAATGTTCGTCAGAATAATAGTGTAAGATACAAAAGCTGGTTCAATTTATATATAGGACTAGTAATGTTGATTTGAAGCTTAACATGTCCAACAATTACAATAGTGTGTTTGGGCACATACAGATAACAGCAGAGCAGTTGGCAGGTATGATACAGCGTCTGTGCAACTGGCTATAAAGAGGTTAGCCCATATTTGACTCAACCTTACTGGATTCAGTTTTAAAACAGCATGGCATCATTACGTATCCTGGTTGGCTTAATATCCATTGCATGCACCTGGCTGGGTGGACTGATTGTAAGCTATCAAAGTAGGTTTTCAGTTCAACTAAAAATAAATTCATTTTGAGTCTGAAATCAGCTATGATCTACAACACTGTGACATACAGCATGTTCTTTCCGAATTTAAATGTAATTTTTGTTCTTTGTCTTTAGACCTAGTTAAGGGTAAAGACATATCAAATAAAATAGCAGCACAGGTGGGAATAACAGGATTCGTTGTACAGTAAACTGCACCATGAACAGGATAAGTGAACTTAAAAGAAGTAGCAGTCCCTAGTGCTCTTTTGATGTGTATAAAGGCCGGTTTCATTGTATTATATTAGCTATTATATAGGTATAATGTATTAGGGGGACAGAAATAGATGGTGATTGTTCTATTGTGCATTACCTGTCAGCTCCTCGTTTGGCCACCATCCCAGGTCGCAGGCCTTACAGGTAAACTCATCTTGTACAAATTCATTTTCCTTACATGCAGTGCAAATCCAGCAGCAGCTCACCTCGCCCTTTCGGATCACCTGCAATATAAACAACAACATTCCAACATTCAGTGGAAGTTTAGTTAAATTAAATTGGGCTATGAAATCACATCTTACTGTGCACCGTTTCCTATGCTTTTACATCTGTATACAACAACTTTTATAAAGGCCATACAGATAAAATGTAACAGGTTAATCCATTAATATAAGCATCAACTTTCAGAAGCAGCAAATTACTGGTGTGCCTCCCTTCATGTATTACAATAACACTCTGAATGTGTGCAACCCTGTTAATTTTAATGAGCAAGTTAATTCATGTGTGACTAAATAATGCAAAATGCAAACAGCAATATTTTTTTATAGGAACTTATTTGGGTAGCGTAATATTGCCATATAGCTGAATTACAGTGTATTTGTAGCCTTGTTATAAAGTACAGTGACTGGTTGCAGTGGACGTTTGCATTGCGGATTGTTCAATCAGTGGTCGCAGTCACCTTTATTTGTCCCTTTAAGCAGGGTTCACTGCACACAGAGCGCACCATCCCACTCCTGTTCATCTGAATCCGGTAGTCATCAATATTCAGGATCCCTTCATGCCAGGAGCCGACATTCATATAGTCGAACCGGCCAGGTTCCACGTTTTGAAGATTCATGATTTCATACCTGAAACAGATTTCTGGCCACTGTTAGAGTCAGGACACATTCATGTAAACAAAGCAAGTTGTCATTCCAGACAGAGATATCAAAAAGCCTGCTTGATAAGATCACACCTGACATCTTAGCATACCAGGCTGACTAAGTGAAGCCAAGCTCACTTAGAATCTGGTGTGCTAACTGCTGCTGGACAAGTGGGAACAGAAACAACAGCAAAAGTGTTATGGATAGAGACACACCATCTGTTTAGCTGTAGCAAATAAACAACTGAGAAGAGACCAAAAAAAGAAACTAGGTCTAAACACAGAATCCGATAAGGCCACTATAGCAGGCTAAAGGTAAGGAGGTGGGGTAACCTGGCCTCCTGACAGGTGGTGGCACTAGAGTGATCATCAAACAGATCTGCACCAAGATGGAACATACCTTAAGTATAGTCGGCTTGTGGTGGCCATCTTGGTAAGGGCATTCACACAGGTGTTTCGAGTTGCGCATCCGTCAAAGGATTGACGGGCCGTGGCTTGGATCATAAAAGGGAACTGTCAGCGGGTTGACCATTGATGGTGATTGGGAGACGAGGCGGGGAGGAGCGCAACCTGGAAGTGTCTGCAGTAGTATTATTGTTGTAAACCGACATGTGTTTGGACCTAGTTCTCCAAGGAGTAGCGGGACGGAGCAGCTGTCTATGGAACCGAGGAGGGCGGAGAGCAATACAGCAACATCACTACCAGGAGCAGGCAACTGAGTTCGGGGTGAAACTGCATCAGGAGGCAAACACTTCCTTCCCCCTGGGATACTTTACTTTTGTATATACTGGTGATCGAGACTGTGGGAACTGTTTTGTGTGGGGCTGTGCTCATGTTGTGTCTTCACTTGAACTGAATATAAACTTTGATTGCACCTTGAACGACTCAGTGTATTTGTTTACATACCACACACCACCCAGGGACAGCCACTATTAAATGACCCAAATACAATTCTGAATCATATTTTTTTTATGATCCTGATAACACATGTACAGAAATGTAAGAAATATAAGACGACAAAGAGTTTGGGAGAATGTAAGGGTATGCTGAGCAGAACATATCGCATGTCCAGTGTAAATTACTGTAAAAATGTGTGTAGCAAAAGCATGCAAGTCTGGAAATGACACTTGAGATAACTGATTGCTGATGAGACTCCTGCTTCAACAAGCACAAAAGGCTCCACTTGCAGAGGCTTCAAGCCTTCAAACGCTTCTGCCGTTAATGTGTATTGCCATTTAATAACACATGAGAAACAGGTAAGTAGGCACCTTGCTGGCAGACACCATGAGAGCTTCCCCTCTTCCCCTCGTGCCCTCACAGCACGCCTCAATTCTGACCTGAACACACCTTGCCATTCCGTCCTGGACCTCACTCGAGCAGACTGCCAATTGCACTACGTTGTGTGGTGGGTTTAACCTCCAAAAAAGAAAGGCTGGCGAATTGCCTGCTGCCTGATGAATATCTCCAGCAATGGAGATAATGCTAACACCAATATGTCCTGCTAACAATTCAGGATACATCTTAGAAACCAATGATGACGCAGTTCAGTGCATGTGGGGCAGACAGATGTGTCGGGATGTGGGAGAGTTACCTTCTACTGAGCATGTAACTTAGTGTGACCTTGTTGGATATTAAAAACACCAGTACACCTGTGACCTCTGCTAGAATAGCACCAGCAAGATGTGCAACATATGTTCGGTGACTCGGTATACCTTCAGCATTAAGTGTGTGTTTGTTTAATATAGATGCAGTGCTCAGACAAGGGTTCTCTTAGTGGGTGTTAGCCCCCCAATGTTCATCTATAGCAATATGCTCTGAACCAGCTAACAGCATAAGCTCTTGTTTATACTTAATGAAAATGGAGCAAAGGTAATACATATGTGTTCAAAACGTCAAACTTATTAAAAATCCTTACTAGTCCAAGTTAGTTTAGATTTGACATTCTACTGAATATCTTCAGCCACTGGCCTACACATTCAAGAAATAAAGCTGAAAAATAACTTTGTCAAGATTTCATAATACAGTTACCAGATCTTGGACCACTTGTCTTCTCAGTCTTCATGCAGCCACCAAAAGAATGCGGTAGGGAGCCTTATAAGCTATGGCTAGGCCCTGAGAAGTGAGCATCTGCTGCAAGGTGGAGGAGGTGATAAGAGAAGCAGCTGTTTCATGTGATTTGCTGGTAATTTTAACATACACTCCACAGGCACCTGAAGTAGGAAGTTGAGAATCCTTTTCAAATATGTATATATATATACTGTATTGGAGGGTGTGACTTTCAGGACTATTGGGGCTTATGGAGATCATTTGGTGGACTAAAATTAGATGTTCATTGGCATGTTCTTATCTAAAATCCAATCCATATGTTGTAGATTATTTGATATTCCAGCATTTCAGTTTTGAATTCACTGCCTGCAAACAGTTTGGCCTTTTTCCACGTATTTAGTTAAATGTGGGGATAAATTTACTTTTTCCAAATGCTGCATGATGCAACACACTTCTGCTAACAGAGCCAATTTGTTTATACTGTACATGAATAAATATATTATTAAAATGCCCCACACTGGCCTGCAAAAAGCAAATAAACTTATTTTTAAGGAAGATTGTAAAGACTAAAATGCATTCAATAAATAAATATGCAAAATACGATCTTCATCGACATGTAATCGCAATAATTACTTCCACATGAACTTCCAGAAATACAGAGCTGGGTTTATTACTTCCCAAACCATCCCTTAATCTCTGATAATTCTGGTAATACAATAAAGATAGTGATACATTACCTGCCGGGAGTGTCTCCATTTTCATCAAAATAAATTTCCTCTTCAGAAACACCAAGGAATGAAGTCTTCAACAGAAACCCCAACAGCTTGCTGCCATCAATGGGATTCATAGCTTCGCACAGCCCTGTGTGGCCTGGGCATAGATTCTGTTGCATGTCATGCAGGCCGTGAGCCATAGCGTAAATGGCATTAATAACAAATCCCATCTTGCTGTCCTGTACATAGTTTTCTTCTAAACTCTCATTGCCTGGAACAAAATGAGACCATTTGCAATGTAAAATATTTCAAAAACACACATCCTCACAAGCAATTCTAGAGGTAGACAAATGTATCCATATGAAACATGTAATGGCCGACTTGCCACAAAATCAACCAACCAACTCACACAAAAGTCATCACGTACCAAAGTCATCTCGTACTTGGATCAAAGTCAACCTACCCCCAGTGAACTTGGACTACAGTCAGGAACAAATAGAATCGTTTTAAAATTATATTTGTTTTTACATATTGGAGTTTAACATTTAGGCCCATGGTAAAAAATATCCTCTCTGAAGATTATTTTTTAATGATCTATTTTTTAATAATAATTTTTCTGTTATTTAATTTTAGTTTTTACTTTCCAGGGCCACACTAGTGTGCCTATATAGTTCATAGAATGGCAAGAAAGCTATAGTAGAATGCAGTAAACAATTACAGTACCTAGGAGTGGCCTTTTAAACTGAATAAAATTTAAAAGCATGACACCTAAAACATTCTTGTAACTTTAAACTCATATAACTGGGCCTCTTACCAGTGTTTCTCTTGTATTGTTAATACGGGGGGTTCAATAAATCACCCCAACAGAATTATTGAAGAGTTGAATGGTACCACTGTTTAGACCATTAAAACAGATCCAGATCTTGAACCATGAGCTATCAATGTCATATTAAATCACCTTTGGCATCGACATCAGATCCTGCTGTGCAAATGTATCAAAAGAAACATAAAAACTGTAGACATGGTAACAGTACAGTATTAACTTTCTATTACAGGTGCACAAATGTTTCTTTGCAGGAAACATAAATCATTCCCTTTCTAAAAGGATACAGCTGGGCCCCAGCTGTGGAATGATCCCCATTTTTGAAAATGAATCAGGGATTGAACATTGCTAGCTATTCAGCTGAAAAGAAACCAGAGACTGATATTTAGTTCATTATCTGTGTTCATTCTCATGGAAAATGGAATACAGGGAAAAACAAAACATTCTTACCCCTCTGTGGTGGACATATGGTGTCAAGAAGTGGGAAACAGCGCCTCCACAGATGCAGGCCAGGAGAACTACTGCAGGAACAAATTTTCTTTCTTTTTTTTGTGTGTGGAGAATAGAAGTGGACACAATCACCCTAATGGAGTGGTTCCTCAAGAACAAAGGGGAACCCGAGCAGACAGTCCCAATGGCCATTAACATTATGGAACAGAGGGATGGGGACCGTTGGAATGCGTGGGAGAAGTGGCACAACCTGGCAACACTGCAGGACTTCTTCGAGATGCTCCTCTGGTATCTATATACGAACCTGGATGATCCACTGTCCCTGATGCCAGAGGAAAATGCAAGGACGTCCAAAGCCAGCAAGAGGGGTTGGAGGGGAAAAAGGAAGCCCGAGCCTCCAGCGCCCAAAAGAGGGGAGCCCAAGCGTCCAGTGCCCACGAGGGGGGAGCCCGAGCATCCAGCGCCCAAAAAGGAGGAAGCCTGAGCATCCAACGCCCATGAGGCGGGAGCCCGAGCACCCAGCTCTCACAAGGGGGGAGCCGGAGCCTCCAGCACCACTGAGAGATCTCGAGTGGGTGCCCTGCCTGCAGAGAGTGGGGGCACTTCACGACCAACTGTCCCCTCCCAGGAATGGAGGATGAACCACTGCCAGAGGGCCACTGGGATGCCTACCTCTGTCTTTTCGAGGTCTTAAGTTGGTGCCCCGCCTGCGGGGAGTGTGGGCACTTCCTGGTCAACTGCCCCCTCCAGGGGGAGGGGGAGGGAGAACAGCGGCAGGTCAGTATTGCCGCTGCCTCCACCAGAGGGAGACTAGTTACAGCTCCCGCCTCCACCACCAGAGGGAGACTACCTGTTGCTCCAGCCTCCACCATCGAGGATCAACTCCCTCCGTCGCCTCCCGAGGGTCAGCGCCTGCCGTCGCCTCTGGACAGTCGGCTCCTGCCGTCGCCTCCCGAGGGTCAGCTCCTGCCCTGTCCTGCAACGCCTGGGGCTGCCGTCTACAACGCCCAGGGTAGACTGTCTGTCACCGCCCAGGGATGCCTGTTTGTCACCACCCAGGGATGCCTGTTCGTCACCGCCCAGAGATGCCTGTTCGACACTGCCTGGGGGTCTTTCAGTGCTGGAGGAGCCAGCCTTGCAGCTGTCAGCATTTCCACTAACAGCATTGCCGCTGCCAGCATTGACACTGCTGGCTACATGTCCAGAGGAGGCAGCATGTCCGCTGTCAGGTTTGCCCCTGCTGGAGGAGCCAGCTTTGCCGCTGACAGCATTGCCGTTGTCAGCATTGCCACTGGCAGCATTTCCGCTGCCAGGGTTGCCTTTGCTGGAGGAGCCAGCCTTGCCGCTGCTGGCATTGCTGCTGCCAGCATTGCCAGGATTGCCTTTGCTGGAGGTGCCAGCCTTGGCGCTGTCAGCATTGCCACTGCCAGCATTGTCACTGGCAGCATTTCCTCTGCCAACATTGCCTTTGCTGGAGGAGTTAGCCTTGCTGCTGTCAGCATTTCCGCTGTCAGCATTGCCGCTGCCAGCACTGCCATTGCCTTTGCTGGAGGAGCTAGCCTTGTTTGCTGTCAGCATTGCCACTGTTTGCTACATGTTCAAAGTAGGCAGCATTTCCGCTGCCAAAGTGTACCACACCGCTGTCAGCCTTTCCTGTGCCAGCGTTGACAATAAAGGAGGACCTTGCACTGGTGTCAGCCTTTCCGCTGCCATTTGATGTGTTATTATGATTTAAATGTATGTATCTGTGCACTGTTGTTTTAGGTCAGCAGGGAACGGTTAATTGCCTCCCCTGCCAAATCACTTCACGTGTAGAATGTGCCTCAGTCCGATTAAATGACTGACAAGCAATCGAGCTCAGGCACCGCTGCATAAAAGAGGCAGGAACCATCAGTCTAGGTTGGGTGTTCAGGGAGTAAGAACGAGTGAGAGACGTGAGTGAAAAGAAATATAAACAATTGCTACTCGTGCTGGTTTTGGACCAGCACGATGCTTGTTTGTTCACTGTGTTTTGCATTGTCTGTTTTCTTTTGTAAAGTTTGTTTTGTGTTTAAACCTTTATTTTGCAATAAACACGTACAAGTATTTCTTCTTGGTCTGACGTCACCACCAAGCTATCCGTGACACCCTCTATTAAATGAAAGAGATTATTTCCAAAATACTTTTTTTTTCATTCAGGAATCTAGTGTGGGTGTTTTTTTGTTTGTTTTTTGTCGACAATCCCTTACAGCTGAAACGTTTCAAGAGTGCAAGGATGTATCTGCATGTACAGTGACTACAAATAAGAAGATTTCACCAAAACAGCTACTGGAAGTTTTGTTGAGGTTCTGAACAAATACAAAAAAATACAAAGGTTGAGTGGTGTGACTGTACTGTTTATTTATTCCACTTGGTGGTGACCAGTGCTTAAGTGGGTTAAAAGTTTGCTGGGGTATTTTTTACATTTTTGTTTTATAACAAATAGACACTCAGTTTATTAGTACGGAAGTAAAATTAAGCCATACTATATACTCTCGCTGCATAAAAACATAGATCTATGGATATTCATGTACTATACTCAATTACATTAAGAATGTAAAACAAATGACTTTAAAATGCTAAATATGCATGTGAAAAAGTTCAACAAATTACTGATTTGTTTTAGTTTGCTGCCTTTATACTTCTCAGCAATAAAATTAAATATGAAATGAAAGCAAATAGTTTATAACAATTTGCTTCTAAAGTTGTTAAAATTTAAATTGTTCTTAATTTTTTCACGTTCATATTTAACGTCATAGTTGCACATTCTGATGTTTTGCGCAATTGTTCTTGGCTCAATTAAAATAAGACAAATGTTTTAATATAGGACATACATATCGACTTTTACCAAGTGGTAATAATATCAACATGAATTAGGGCATATTGAGTGCTCAGAAAACTCATCAAAACAGGTTTTAAAAAATGTTTTTTTGTTTGATAATGTTAGGGGATTTAGGGCCCATTATTTCTTTCTACCAGATGTTTTCTACTGGGGCCTATTTGAATCTACCAACACTTGCTGACATTCTCTTTGGATTTCCAGTAGACAAAGTAGGGCATAATGTCTTGTGAACTGTTTTCATAAAGATGCACAATGTATTTTGGAGAGAACATGTGGAAAACAGGTTCAGCAGTTTTGAAACAATGAATGTCTAAATTATTATCATTATTTGTTTATTTGTTTATTCATTTTACCTGTGCAAATCTTTCTGTAATGTTGGTTTTCCATTGGGTTTCCGGGGATGCGGCACTGAAAACGGTACTGCCAGAATTCAGCAAACCAGGGATTTCGGGTATTTGTGTCAAGTCGCAGCTTCAGGAAGTAGTCATCAAAGGACATGACCTCCGGTGACTTTAGCTTCATCGTGATACCGCCCACAGCCTCCTGCTCGTAGCCTTCAACCACCTCATCCCTGTCTGCCCAGCCATCACTGCAAGACCAAAAGGATACTCTTAGTGGTAGAGACTAAACACGATGAGGACTTCTAATACCCAGGACACCTTTAGGGTCTTTCATGTGCAAAGCTTTCAAACAAATGCAAGAAATGATTTAGGGGGTCCTTATTACAGTTCAGAATGTTAGCTGTGAAAGATTAGGCATCATTTCCTAATGTACTGTCCTTGAACAGCACTTTATGTAACATACTGTATGCAGTTGCTTACATTTTCCTTGTCAGGTACTTTTTTTTAAGCCACCAGAAAAATATAAGAACGCACCTTTCACCCGAGTACCTGCCTGTGTGTTGTTTCTGTCAGCTATCTGGTCTGGGGATGTCAACCCTCGGCTACTCACATATACATCTAGTCTTAACAGTTTTAAATATTCCTGCTCTTTCACTTTATAGTTCAAATTAAATCTCAAACATTTTTCAAGGCAAAATACTGTGTTTATTCACCAGGATCATGGGAGAAAGAAATGGTTAATTTGCAACACATAGTAATGCAATTGAATAATAAAACACAAATCACAATTTCCCTTTCTCAGTAATACTGCTGAAAAAAACAATACACAGTGAGAAAATTCCTGTCAAATGTATGTACTTATATATTTATAGTGGTACCACTTTTAGACTAAAAGCCTCAGTTAAGCCTGGGATCCCACAATATAATATCAGTCCCAATACATTTATAACAGTCCCGTTCCAAAAAATGGCTGTTTTACAAAACAAATCCGGAAATAAAGTGGAACAATAAATCTCCTTAATGTGGCTCCTTGAGTTTTTTCAGACCTTTTTAGTCTAAAACGATATCATTCACGTCTGGTGAATATGTGGAAGTAAAACACAGTACTCCCAATAGTAGTCGAAAAAAGAAATGTAGTAACATTGGTTGAAAAAATATATATTTTGATTTTCTTCACTTCAGTGTGAAATAGATTTTGCAACAGTACAAATTCCCACTGAAGGCTTTTAAATCAGTTTGTTAGCTAATCTAACTAAACTAAATAATATTACTTGCAAAAACACAGGTAAGCCCCCAAAACCTGGTTTGGCAAGGGGGTTACACTTGTATATCACAATGCACATTGCAGGTTATATTTATTGTTTAAATTTTACACTTCTAAAGAAAGGTCTCAAAACAATTATTGCTTCTAAGTTTTTCTTCAGGAATAAGGTGGAGAGTGTCTTCGTCACTGCAAACGCGTCCATCACACACCTGGTTTTAGCTGTGTTCATATACTAGTTTGGGAAATAATTATCATTAAAGAAAACACCCAGGAGAGGATATGAAGAGCATCTGTATCACCAGAGGGGACCTCAGAACTATCCTTTTCCCTCTTCTTTTACAATATCTATAGACCTCTAAGCCTAACCACAACCACAGTGCTAAAATTGCTTGTCTGTCTCCTTCGCTCAGCAGAAAGAAAGTACAAGCTCCCAGGGGGTCAGTTCAGCTTACTTCTGTAATGTGCTTGTCCTGTGCCCCTGTGCATAATATGTAAAATGTAATAACACTAAAGGGCTCTATGCCCAAAACAACAATTTATGTGGAAATGATCCAGAAGTGGGTCCCAACATGAAAGCACATGTCCCTAATGGGGATAATTGACAGTAAACGTATCAGACACAACAGCACCCGATAGGCTTCTCTTTAATCCTGATGTTTCTGCTCATGGCTCTGAGGTTGCTGCGTCTGCCCATTTAGATGAGTCAATAAATCCAGAATGTGGAGGGTAATGTTTAGCCATTAGGGGACAGAATTGCTACTGCAGAAAATGCAACGGCACTAAAGCTACATAAAAGAAAGTAAGATCATTTATTTCTTCTTATGTTTAATGTATCACTTTAGTGTCAAAACTCCAGCATCTTTAATCCCAGTCCTGACTAATCCAAAATAGCTCAATAACATTGATGTTAAATAAAAATGTCTCAAGACAAAAACAAGCTGCTGAAAAGAAATCTGGCTATTTTCTTTATAGATCAACTGGTTTTCTTAAAAAAAATTGCTTGTCATTTGATCATTTCTTTTGAAGTAAATTGTATAAATCACACAGTAATTGATACACAATCAAATATGGATCAATCAACCTGAGTTTAATTCTCAACGGTTACTATAAACCTCCTTTTATTTGTATGGAGTTTATTTTAGTTCATTTTGCAGTGTCCATTTACCTGTTAACGTAAATGACTGATGATTGCACAATTTAGTCTATATACACTATACTGCTTGCCCTTCATCGTTAAATTCTATGGCATCTAATTTTGAGTTTGCAAAATTGCTGACTATAAAAGATTGCAGATATGATGAAGTGGTTTACAGTATTCTATAGCTGTTACCAAGGAAACATCTAGAGATTACATTCTCACTTAATACGTTAATAGATACAGAAGGTCAGATGTCACAATGCAGTTTATCTATGACGTTTACAATATGATAGGGACTCCTATCTTTAAACACTTTTAATTAACAGCTTATTCTCATGAGTCAGAGGTGAACCAATTACTATACAATGAGATTATACTGTAATAATAGATGGTAGATTTGTAAGCATTCTGAATGAAGGCGCAACACCAAATTTAAGTCCAGTAAATACATCAAGTCAATTTATTTAAAGATACACTATCATCTGTCTAATTTAATTGAGTTAGGGACCATTTCATTTCAATTGCTCTCTGAAAGAATATGCCTGCATCTTCCTCAGGATTACTGAGGTGAATAAAAAAGTTATGAAGGAAATAAATGCACCTGAGAAACTGTTATTTCTTACTTCAAACACACCACTGCTGAACCTTAGATTTTTTTTAATGCAGCTCATAAGGCCATTTTAAATGCCAATAATCTTGTTGGAAGGCAGCCCTTGTGCCTTATGCAGTAAAGGTGTTGGCAGGGAAAACAGATTCTCCCAGCCCAGTCTCACAGAGGGTATTTTCCTTTCTGCCAGTCCTACAGCTGCAACAACCTAGGAACTTTCACTTTTGTCAAAATTGTGGTTGGACTGTATTATACACTTTTTCACCATATTAAACTAATGTGGGTTAAACCAGACTACCTGTGTGCGTGAGACATCATTTCCCCATCACTACTCACCATCCGTGACAACGTACTATAGTGTGTGTCCTTGGGAAAACAGAAAAAGTAGCTTTACAGCATAACTACCAAACTCAAGTGACCCATTTCCATAAAAGTGAAAGATATTGCAAGCTTAACTCACCATGATTAATTTTTTTTAAATATATGAATTAAAATGTCCTTTTCCCTACACTAGAAGACAGCTGTTTATTAAGTCACAATGAATACCCACTAGAATCTAGGCCATCAAAGATGTTTTATTAATTTATTATGCTCCACTTTGTGATGTCCTAAAATAACATAGGACCCAATGCTGTAGACCTAGTTTATATTTCTCTCTTTTAAAATGTTTTATCTTGTGTATTAGTCACTGTGTTGCTGCTTCAACACCCCTAATTAAGAGCATGTTATTTCTCCCCCAGGTTTTTCCTGGAACAACATTTGTTGGGAATACTAGGCCTAAGCCATAATATGGAAATTGAATCTGGGTGGTACAGTACAGGGGACTTAAAAAAGAAAAATGATCTGGCTATAATTACACTCACTATGTAGATTTGTTTAAGATATTTCAATATATGTTTCATATGCTTACACTTAAATTTCACACAATTACTTCTGACCAGTATTTTTCACCTCCCATTTGGTCCCTTATAATTAGTCAGCTTAATACGTAGTATACTTTTGCCACACCTTCCATATAATACCGGGACACTGTAGTAAATATAAAAATGACTTATTTTCTTGGCAGTGTATAATATATAACCAATTTTATTTTATGAAATATCGATTAGATTCTACATTCCCCATAGGCCATCAATGAGATTTATTTTTTAACACCAACATTTTAAAAATCAAAAATCAAAAACAAAACAAAAAAATATTGTCTTATTCCCAGTAAACTAAATATTTGTTTCACCTTGTAAGCAATATGGTGCATAAGCTTTAAGATTTTCATTACACGAGAGTAGATGTTAAAACTTCATGCTGATTTGAACTCGGCTCTCGCCAAGATAAGCACCAACTAAGACGTAGCTTTACAGTAAACTAATGTGATCCATATGTGTCTCCATCCATTTACGTTTCCTTCCATATGATGATGTAGATATCCTTCTGTCTGGTGTTAATGGCTGAAGTGTAATGCTGGCTCCAGGGATCAGCTTATTTTGCCTCCCTGGCGCATCAGCACACACAACGGCTGCGATCCTGGCTCCGGGGATCAACCACAGTGCGGCCTCCCCAGCGCATCAGCATGACAACCGTCTGGATTGAGCTAAGTAGGGTACATCTCTGGGGTTTTCAAGTGGGCACCTTCCATCCTCAGTGTTTCGTCGACTAGCCCACGACACCTCAAGAGGGCTCGACGGTGATTCTGGCGTCCCAGCATCACCCCCCTCCGTCCCCCACTCAACTCAGCCCAGCTTACTTACCTGTACATCAGCGTTTCTTTCTTTCTATTGTGCTTGAGATCCCCAGCCAGAATCTTTCCGTCTCAACCACAGCCAGTTGCTGCTCCTCTCTGCTGCTTCAGATAAGTTCTTCACTGTGCGACGCAACTCTTGGCCACTGAATCCGATGTCTCTGAGGAACCGGGTTGTAGAGTGTGCCACAAATCCTCGACAACCCACTTCCACTGGGTAAACCCGAACTCTCCATCCTCGCTGTTCCGCTTCAGTGGCTAGTTGAGCATACCGCAGTTTCTTCCTCTCATACGCCTCATCTACAGCATCCTCCCATGGCACTGTTAACTCTACCAGGTGAACAAGGCGTGCTGATCCAGACCACAAGACAATATCTGGTCGAAGGTTAGTGGTGGCAATCTCAGGTGGAAAAATAAGCCGTTGACCAACATCTGCCAGCATTTTCCAGTCTCTAGCAGCTTCCAGTTGTCCTGGGCGAGGATTGGTTTTAACACCTTTTCTTGGTGGTTGCTCTCCTGGGCGGAGGAATGTTGGCTTTTGTGTGTAATGTTTTGATGGAACAGGTGGCAACTTATTGGTCATGTTACGCTTGTCTTCCAATGCTAAGGCCAAACATCGCAGCACTTGGTCATGGCGCCAAGTAAACCGTCCTTGGCTAAGAGCCACCTTACATCCTGTCAAAATGTGCCTTAATGTTGCAGGTGATGAACACAAAGGACATGAGGGATCCTCTCCTACCCAGAGGTTTAGGTTCTGTGGTGATGGAAGAACATCATATGTTGACCTGATGAGGAAACTGATCCTGCTCTGTTCCATTGACCATAGGTCTTGCCAGCCAATCTTGCGTTGTTCCACACTCTCCCATCTCATCCATTCTCCCTGCTTGGCCTGGGAAATGGCCTTTATACACCTCATCCTCTCCTCCTGCTTTTGCACCTCGTTGACTACCAGCTTCCTCCTTTGAGCTGGGGCTGCCTTGTGCCATGTAGGAGGAGCTGAACTGAAACCAAGACCCCCTCTTCCATGCTGAACCTGCCCCATGATATCACCAATTCGAAGGGCAGCCTTTGCATCTTCCACAGCTTTCTTTGCCGCCCACTTTCTTCCAGTTTTCAACACAGGTGCTGCCTCCCTTACGCATTTATCGCGTGACTCTACTAATGTCATTTCCAGTCTGACCTTGGCGCACTTAAACTCCTCGGTTAGAGCAGAGACTGGTAGCTGCAGTATTCCTTTACCATAAAGTCCTGTAAATACTGTACAACACCATTGTGTGTTCTTTTAACAGAAAACAAATGCGAGTACGGAGAGGTAGGTGTTGGAAGCCAGCTGTAGTCCCTACAGACAATACATGCTGAGTTGTTAAAAGCTATAATAGAATACTGTATGTGTCCACGTACAGATCCACAGATCCATCTATAATATGTGTTTTTGACTTTACAGACAAATTAAAGAACAAGGCTCCTCTTTTATTTTTATTTTTTTATCACAGCTTCAAATTCTGAAAACATACGTTACCTAATTACCTTTAATCCTAATAGTAATATTTATACAACCACCATTCAATGCATTCATTTCTACATGATAACTATTTTTTTTTTTTGACAAGAACTACAGTACTAGGAAAGCTAATAACTAATGTGAAACCTCCAAGTTGCGGATGGATATGGTATATAACTTTACTACATTGTAATAATTAAACTGTATACAAAATATGTGTAGTTCTTGGTTTAGTTGCAAAATGCAGTAGAAAACGGCATTACATTTTTATAATGTTCTAGTTAAAGATATGTATAATATGTACGTTGTTCTGAAAGAGTGTGCAGTCTTTAGTTGTGCCAGGAACATGTCATTATTGGAAGTCATTAGTGGTTTTGAATGGCTTTGCTCATGATCTTACTGCAAAGGTTGAATTAACTACTTAGATAGATAACAGGTCACACATGATCAGCAGCGGTTTTAGCCACATGCAGCCCATGCAACTGCATATTGTCCGGGGCAGAAAGGGTGCCCCTGTTGTCGTGGCTCAGTTACTATTAAAAAACGTATATTCACCTCAAGTCAAGCACCAGAATGAATGGCTTATTAGCCATTTTACTGTTCTTTTTATCTATATGCCACAAGCCATAAACAGAAAAAACACAGAGGGGTCATGTATCAAGCGTTTGCAATGGCATTAAGGCCATGGCGCCGAGTTTATGCCAGTCTTAAAATTTCCATGTATGTATCATGACAAGTTAGCACAACGAAAATGCGCTCCGCCGCTCATTAGCCATGCACTTTAAGGCGTGTCAAGCCTTAATTATATGCATGGGCAAATTGTAGGTGGGGCTCATTTGTAAATTAAGCCTGTAATATTAAAATTAGATTTATGAAGCGGCAGAACAGCTGCGTTGGCTCTAAAAGAGTCCACAAATAAGCCAGATTTCAAATTGGTCTTATTTGGGCGCAAAGAAAAAGTCAGAAAGCAGCTGATAGGACACAGCATTATGGCAGCAGTCATAACGTATTTTTTAAGATGGAGAGTGCAGGCTCCTAACCTTCCTGAACAACACATATATTCGTTGTATAATAAACTTGGTTAATTAAGTTAGCCTTTTCATTATGTATATTTGGTTTTATCCGTTTTATGATAATAATATAATATAAAGTCAAGACACTTAGTCAACACAGGTTATTTCTGCCTCTCCAGACGAGTTACAAAACAGTAAGACATTTAAAAATGAACTAATTTCGACACGCTGCAAACAAAGTTCGGGGGGGGGGGGGGCGGGGTGGAAGACAAGCTGTGCAGCAAAACTGCTATGCATATTTTTACGCATGAAATTTAAATTTAGTGCGTATTTCTGATTTTTTACTGTGTAAAAAAGGCAGGTACGCAGCTTATCTGGACCACTGCAGCTGACAATTGGAAACCATGGGTTTAAAAAAAATAGATTCACTCATTTTACATAAAAGAGTGTTGCTTTTTACAATGTGTTCAGTAAATAGTGTGTTAATAATTAGACCTGGTTTAAATTTCATGAATATGATGTAAAGACTACACAATTTTATAACCATTTAATATTAACACCTCTGTAAGCTTTGATGACAGCCGTGAGTTTACTACCGTATATGGGTTTTCAATCTCATTGGTTAGTAGTCTTCCAATCAATAAGCTGAGGGGAAAAAAATTGTCCCCAAGGTTAATCAGGCATACTTATGCATTTTTTTAAAGTTAATGTAAATTATAATAACAGCTTTGAAATGTTTCAAAGTTACGCAAAACTGTAAAGGCAGGGTAACTTGTAAATGGCTTCTTTGATATGGTAAAATAAAATGATGACACATACAAGTTGCTATCAATTTTGTTTAATAGTATGGAAGCATTTTACATTCCATTAACAAATAGGAATAACTTTTTAATATACATTTATTTTTTTTGTCAACCAGAAAATTAGTTGAGAGTAATATGAAATATTGTAAAGATTGAGTGGGTATATAGTGGACATTTCGAACAAAGTTTTATTTATTTATTTGTTTATTTACTGTATTTACAATGTTGCTCAGTCGATTCTACCTGGTACAACACGGATTTACTCTCACAATGATTTGAAGGTTTGTTGTACCAAAGCGGTGCATAAGTGGTGCTTCTAACGGTTACAGAATATGTTTTTGTTCTGAAACGGCTTGATTAAATCCATTCCAGTCTATGGCTGAGGAAATATGTCTAGTTGATTTTTAACAGCTACCGGTACAGTACTTAGAATGACACCAATGACTACTGTTGGATTAGTTATAGAGATTTTGTCTCTAGTAATTGTCGGAAATAATTAAATATGAGACATGGGGCCATTCAAAAAATCTTTTTTTTCAAAGACATTTTAGCAGATTCTATTATACAGCTGACAGCGAAGAATTGGAAACCATGCATTTCAAAATAATAAAGATTTCCTCCCCCACAATCATCGCAGATGGTTGTTGGTAAAGTGCATCTCAGTTCAAGCCAGAAGCTGTCCAATATATATATATATATATATAAAGGCTCTTTTGTAGTTAACACTAATTACTAGAAAATTACTAACTTTCAGCAACACACTAGAGTATCAAAAATGGCAAAATATGGCAAAGGTTTGACTGATTCAGATATCGTGTCTTTTAAAAGATAATAGCACTGTAGCACAACTGTTACTACTGGTCAAATATTAACATATAGTTAATTGTCTAGTGAACGGACTGACTAAAAAAAAAACTGTAATAAACTTTTCCTCAGATGAAGAATGCAAAACTTAAAAGGTGGGAGGTCCCGGGTTTGCGTCCCACCTCCGCATGTGAGAAGCCCCTGCTTGCAGGAACCGAGGTTCGACATAATACTATTTTTTTTTTTAAGGGAAATCTAGAAAGTAACAAAGCATAGTTGCAGCAGCAGATCAGTTATTGTTCTGAGTAGTTTGGTGCTAGTTTCATACAGTTTCATACATATGAAAATGTTTATTTGATTATATTTTGTTTGATTTGATTAGTGTTGTTTTTTGTGAAAGCTTACTTTCAGCTTCAGTCTGGTGTTTTTTTTTTTGTTTTGTTTTTCAGACACCCACACAAAATAACAGACTGTTAGAGTAGGCATAATAATAATAAAAAAGAATTGCAACATAATTTAAATAAATTGAATTGTAACACTAGTATCATAACAAAATGTTTCACACTGAATTCTAAAAGCCCAGACAATTCAGATGTATCCATTATTTCTTATTTCCCTTCCCCAATTTACGTGAATACCAAAGGAAATGTAGGGCTCCTTATGTGCATCCAGCCAAGACAGGCAACCTGGATTCCAACCTAGCAAGCTTCTAAATTCCATCTAATTTATTTCGTTAATAGATAAGACAATGTGGACCCTTCAGGGCTCTACTTTGAGTGCACTGCTTTACAATCACAAAGGGATTTATAGAATATAAAGATCTATCTACGCATTCTTTTGATCATTTATTTTATTGTGCTTGTTTTCAAGGTTTCAAATGCAAGGAAATGAAAACACACCTGGTTCATTAATTTCTCCTGCATTTGCTTAATTAACAGCCTCTGCTTGCACTTCAAGGAAGGTTTGCATTAGCATTAGAATGACCGACAGTGTTTTGATTTGAGAAAGAAAAAGCCTTGAAATGCATGGTACCATGAGACGGAGGCTGGCAAGTAATGAACCCTGCATCAAGCAGCATGTTTGGAAGGTGATCGATAGATGTTTACAAGATGAAAAAGATTAAAAAGCCATAGACTAATGGACACAATAAGGATCAGAGGCTACAGAATACATATTCAGGACATGGTGGCTTTGTGTAACAATTAGTGTTAGCAAATTCTTCTTACATGTATTATTTATGAATAAAAGATATAACACCCTCTAACAAGTACTGAAACAGACCGGCGTATATGTTTGAAGCATTTTCAAAGTGAAGTAATTAGAACAGTTCATTTAGTTAAAACCTGAGTGACTAAAGTGTTTTTATTTCACAGCACCTACACTGTCACATTAGAAAACTGCAATCAAATTGCACCACCGCTTCACTTTCTAAAAATGAATAAACGCAGCGCGCTGCCATCGAGACATAACAGCATCTGCACTGACAGCCAAACAGTCCACAACAACAATAAAAGCTACAAATAAACCTGTTTGAAATACAGACTTAAACTAGGGGAAAAACTAGCTCACAAATCTGTCATGGTGGTTCCATTTCTAACCATTACTCTCACATTACCACGCCCTAAGCATGGAGTATAATCTTTTTTTTTTTTTTTTTTAATCTTACATGTTGTGACAAAACAAGCTGATAAAAAAATAAATCACTAATAATTAAACGATAGTGCCCGTCGATGATGGCTTGAGTCTAGTTACGAGTCCCGAGCCGAAGCCGAGGGCGCTAACGTAACGAAAGTCAAGTCAGCTACACGGTAGAGCCATCATCGAGAAGTCACTATCGCTATTAGAAAACTATTTTGCCATTGTTTTCTTAATAAAATTAATAAATAAAATAAAATAACTTAAAACCTAGCTTTACCTTGAACTTGTACTGATTCGTCGGGTACCTTTCCGCTGAGTAAGACGTTCTAAAAAAATAAATAGTCACGAACATTTTTAAAATAAAGAACAAGGATGACATACATAGAAAAGAGAGAAAAAAATAGTTTTTACTTAGTACATCGACGTTTATTTTGTATTAACTTGTTAGGGTTTAAAACCTCTATTTATAATCATGACATTGCCTGAGGAATGAACGAAGCAATTACTGAACAGTTCGTGTACAGTGGAGTCTGAACTACTTACAATCTCTCATTAAATGGCACTCTAAAATGCTTTCTAACTCACGATGTTTCATCCTTCTGTCAAAGGTATATAAGAATTGAACAATATTACTGAACTGTCCGCGTCCCGCTTTGTTGTTGTTGAAGTCTGTGATTGTCTCTCAGTTGCAGGTACAGGATTGGTTGCTTTCGTCTATGCAAAGTATTGATTGGCTAGTTTTGGTGAAGAATAAATTAATTTGTACCAATTGTATTTTTGTTTAGTATTTTCTGTCCAATAGATGGAGAGGGGTATTGCTGCAGAACGACGTCTCCCACAGCGTAACTCACACAGGGTAGCTCACGCAGGGTAGTGCTGCGTGCACAAGTCGTAATAGACGTCATCATTATATGCTACAGGCCGATCACATGATAAGGATGATACATTTAGGTACTAAAACGAAGTTTATTTCATAACAATAACCTAACCCTCAACCTAAGGTTTGTGTTGGATTGGCCGTAACTTTAAATACACACAACCCAGCAAAGATGTACTCACTGGGCCCATGCTGGCATAGAGCGGGCACCATGTAAAACCCACACGGGTGTACCAGCTTACAATCACCATAGCTGGGCTGATGCGTGTGACAGTGTGGGCCCCACTCTGTGTAATCAAATTTGATTCAAAACAAACAAAAAATAAATAAATATCATGACAGAGATGAAGACAAACCACCTATATTCCGCTCATTAGGAAAAAAAACGAGCACTGATTCGCAGATTCTCTGTACCCGCCTTTTCCTGGCCACTCCACCAATCATAATAGTGTAGTGGAGGCGTATAAATGAAGAGAAGCAGGGAGTAAGTAGTTCAAAGCAGTAAAAAACACTTTTTATTGAACTGGAACAGCAGGAAGAAGGGTAAAGCTCAGTTAGGCAACACCAACAACACACCCACAACACAACCCAAGCTCCTCGCAGGCAAATCCTAAATAGAGATCCCCCCCACCCTCGAGCCCTATTGGCTCACACACACAAGGGCACATTTGCATACACATTGACCAATCGCTGACTGGCGGAACCGAACACAAATCACAGTGCAGCCAACACAGACCCCCCAGTCATACAGCACACCAGCACTGCCTAGACACGAAACGTGCTTCCACTCACAGACTCACGCAGGGTGACACACACAAACGACGGGGAAGACAGGACAGTGCACACACAGATATACACTATTTAGAAGAGAAGTAATAGTGCCGGTCCCCCCGCAAGTTCAATACAGCACACAAAAGTCCCACTTGGTGGTACTCCGAGGCCCGACACTTCACTGCCCCCCGCTAAAACACTTCCCGGCCTGGACCACTTTCACGGGATTCCAGGGCGGCCTTGTGCCAGTCCTGGATGGCAGTCCCTCCTGGGTCCGGGCTTCCTTGGACCGCTGCCCCTCTCCACACAACGAGGCAGAGGCTAGCTCGTACAGCCCTAACAGCAACCTCAGCACCTGGATGCTGTTTGGCGATGGCTGGGTGCTGCAGCCACAGCGCGGGGTACTCTCTCTCTCAGGCGGCGGTGCTGGACTCTCTCAGGGGCTCTGGTGATGTGGCGCTCTCTCTCGGGGGCTCCAGCGATGCGGCGCTCTCTCTCGGGGGCTCCAGCGATGTGGTGCTCTCTCTCGGGGGCTCCAGCGACGTGGTGCTCTCTCTCGGGGACTCTGGCGACGTGGCGCTCTCTCTCAGGTGCTCCGGCGACGCGGCGCTCTCTCTCGAGGACTCCAGCGATGCGGCACTCTCTCTCGGGGGCTCTGGTGACTTGGCACTCTCTCTCGGGGACTCTAGCAACGCGGCATTCTCTCTCGGGGGCTCCAGTGATGCGGCGCTCTCTCTCGGGGACTCTGGCGAGGCAGCGTTCTCTCTTGGTGACTCTGGCGACGCAGCATTCTCTCTCAGGAACTCTGGCGATGCAGTGCTCTCTCTCTGGGACTCTGGCGACACAGCGTTCTCTCTCGGGGACTCTGGCGATGCAGAGCTCTCTCTCGGGCACTCTGGCGATGCTGGGTAGCCTCTCTCTGGCAGCGTGGGGCAGCCTCTCTCAGGCAGCATGGGGCAGCCTCTCTCTGGTGGATCGGAATACTCTCACACACACAGAAATACACTATTTACAAAATAAGTAATAGTCCCAGTCCCCCCCGCAAGTTCAATGCAGCACACAAAAGTCCCACTTGGTGGTATTCCGAGGCCCGACACTACACTGCCCCCCGCTCAAACACTTCCCGGCCTGGACCACTTTCACGGGATTCCAGGGCGGCCTTGTGCCAGTCCTGGATGGCAGTCCCTCCTGGGTCCGGGCTTCCTTGGACCGCTGCCCCTCTCCACACAACGAGGCAGAGGCTAGCTCGTACAGCCCTAACAGCAACCTCAGCACCTGGATGCTGTTTGGCGATGGCTGGGTGCTGCAGCCACAGCGCGGGGTACTCTCTCTCTCAGGCGGCGGTGCTGGACTCTCTCAGGGGCTCTGGTGATGTGGCGCTCTCTCTCGGGGGCTCCAGCGATGCGGCGCTCTCTCTCGGGGGCTCCAGCGACGTGGTGCTCTCTCTCGGGGACTCTGGCGACGTGGCGCTCTCTCTCAGGTGCTCCGGCGACACGGCGCTCTCTCTCGAGGACTCCAGCGATGCGGCACTCTCTCTCGGGGGCTCTGGTGACTTGGCACTCTCTCTCTGGGACTCTAGCAACGCGGCATTCTCTCTCGGGGGCTCCAGCGATGCGGCGCTCTCTCTCGGGGACTCTGGCGAGGCAGCGTTCTCTCTTTGGGGTTCAAAGTGCGCATCACAGTTTAGAAAACTGCAATACTATTTCCAAAAAATTAAAAAATTATAAAATTCCAAAAATTCGAATGGCGGGAACTCGGGTATGCTGTTTAAATACTAAAAATGTTTCAGGTAAGAAACCTGAGTACTTGTTTCCCAGCAAAAATGTCCACGTTGGCCCAGAAATGGCCCAGCACGAGCTGAAATATTGGTCCATAACTGGCAGGCGGTGTGTGCCCCGCGTGGATTTGCACGCTGGTTGCTCACATTGGCCGGGTGCTGGTTGCCCACATTGGCCCAGTGCTGGCTGTGTGTGTGTGTGTGTGTGTGTAGACCATCGTGCTATTCGTGTCAGTGTCACTCTGGGTTGATAAACATCGTGCTATTCGTTTCAGTGTCACTCTGGCTTGATAAACATTGTGGTATTCGTGTCAGTGTCACTCTGGCTTGATAAACATCATGCTATTCGTTTCAGGTGTCACTCTGGCTTGATAAACATCATGCTATTCGTTTCAGTGTCACTCTGGCTTGATAAACATCGTGCTATTCATGTCAGTGTCACTCTGGCTTGATAAACATCATGCTATTCGTTTCAGTGTCACTCTGGGTTGATAAACATTGTGCTATTCGTGTCAGTGTCACTCTGGCTTGATAAATATCGTGCTATTCATGTCAGTGTCACTCTGGCTTGATAAACATCGTGCTATTCATGTCAGTGTCACTCTGGCTTGATAAACATCGTGCTATTCGTGTCAGTGTCACTCTGGCTTGATAAACATCGTGCTATTCGTTTCAGTGTCACTCTGGCTTGATAAACATCATGCTATTCGTGTCAGTGTCACTCTGGCTTGATAAACATCGTGCTATTCGTGTCAGTGTCACTCTGGCTTGATAAACATCGTGCTATTCATCGAAATGCTCCAAATTCCATGGACAAATTGAAGAATCATCACTGAAAATATACTTCTGATCTTTTGTAATTGTGTTGCAAATCTTGTGTTGAGAAATGCTTATCGCACAACATCAAAATAAACGAATATCAGGGTAAAAAATAAAATAAAAAAAATCCCAACATGGGAAGTGGGCACAGAGTTGTATGAGTATACTGCCATGATTAACAACACTACATTCTCAGGCTTTTCACAACAGACTTCCCAGAGCACTGTCATTATATCAGTACATTGATATATCAATACAAATTACAAATGTGTTAGTTGAGACGTACACACCTCCAGTCTGTCACTGAAAAAAAACACTGAAATTGCAGCAGCAAGCCAAAGCTTTTGCTTGCAGTTTCTAAGATCATAACATCTAATCCTGATGTTGGAAAGTATTTTATGTACTTCTATTATAATAGTTATAGAACATAAAATTTAATTGGTTTGGAATTAAGAAGCATACATCTTTTACAAGACACATTTCGTTTTTACTTGAATGAGGTTCAAAGCACATTGAAGCTATTGATACAGATGTAACAAAACATATATTAATACATAGTTAAAAATATAAACTTCAATATAATTAATGGTATAAACTTCAATATAATTATAATTGTGCTATGAGGGAATCTTAAGGGAAACATTTAGCAAATATTTCCATTTAACCATGATTGGGGATAAAAAAAAGCAAAGATGACAAGTAGAAAGCTTCAGTTACATCTGTTCTAAACCCAGAGGGCTACGACTAGGTTAAAAAAAATTGGAACATTTCTGTAATAGTATTGTAAAATCTTACAAAGTAGCTGTAAACACCATTTTCATTGCAATGCAAGTTTAATTCTAGTACAGTTCTTATGATGTGTGACATCTGATATATTAGCATAGACCCTCCTTAATTACAATAAAATGACTTCCATTGATGCGGTATATAGAAGTTTGTTGTGTTATTATTATTTATTTCTTAGCAGACGCCCTTATCCAGGGCGACTTACAGTTGTTACAAGATATCACATTATATCAATACATTTCAAGAATCACAGTACAAGTAATAATACAATTAAGAGCAAGATAAAAAATACAATGACTTTGGTTCTAGCAAGTACAAGTATATGACAAACCCATGTTAAAGTTAAAACGACGGGGTCAAGTGTATTTCTTTTTTCAGGAATAATAATGCTACTGTCATAGTGTGCTACCTTACCTTTATAACATCGTTTGTTTCATATTTTGTAACTTTAATATATATTTTTTTAAATAGCAGTTAATTGATTAGACTGTAGTAAATGCGTTTGAAAGTATGCCTTAAGGTTTCCTGTAAAAGTGACTTTAATCTTTGTATATTGGCAGATTTATATAGCCTATCTGAGAGGAATGAGTAGGAAGCGTATAACATTCATAAAATGAATATTGAGTCATGCATTAATGGTTGGGGCTGTGCTGTATGATTAACTACTTTTAGTCTTACTGTTGTACCCTGCAGGTGAGAAACATGAGTTTGAAAAAAAAAGACATTCAGTGGTTAAGACGCTTGCTAGGGAAGTGCATAGTAGTCAGCTTGCGCCCAGCCTGTTTCACATATCGCAGCAAAAAGGCTAAATCGTGGACCAGTTTCCCTTAGTTTATGTACTTCTTATCCTAGATGCTGATTCCACTTATAACACAGGAGTAGTGTTTGTATACTTAATCAATGCTGTGCTGCAAACTCTTTGCTAAAGGTTAAACGTGAAGATATCCAGTAAAGAAAATGTAAAGAAAAACATCTCTCTGTATCTTAAGATTTTAAAATGCATTAGAGCCCAGGTCCAAGATGCCTACATCCCCTGATTTACTGGCATGCCCCTGTGGTGAATGCAGTTGATCTTGTGATGGCTGGCACAGCTGACTTGTTGATGGCTTGTTTTATGAAGTGAAGTTCTTGTTCTTTAAGGCCCGGTGGGACGACAGTGAAAGGTACTGTACAAGAGTATTATTACCAAGTTTGTTGCTCTGGATTTTAAGCAGGGGCGTCACTTCAGATTTCAATAATATACAGGTTAAATGTTCAAATTTCATATAATAATAATAATAATAATAATAATAATAATAATAATAATAATAATAATAAAATGCTTCGTAACCTAGAGTGTGTGACCACCATCCCACCGCTTGAGTTGGTGGATTGTGGGATTAGTCGTCACAGGCTGGGAAAATTGTTTATAAAAAAGATGCAGGAACACAAACTATACATTTTGTATGTATCATTCCTAAAATTAACACGTGGTATTTAGGGGAGCATTTATTGACAATTAAATACCTGTTCTCTGATGCTTTCTAATCCTAATTTCTTAAATACAGATCCTAAACCGTATTAAAATTTAAAAGTATTTGTCTTACATGCTTGCATTAAAACTAAAGTGATGATTAACTGTGCCAAGCAGGCTTTAAGAAATTAAATATTAAAACTTGGTAAAATCCCTTTGATAAATGTTATAGAGTTTTTAGTTTTTCATGACAAACACTGCATTATTTATTACAGGGACGTGGTGTAGCATTTATTGATGGTGTAATTACTAATGAAAACTTTTCGATAAAAGCATTTTTGTTTAATTGACTTAGCTGACACTACATGAAACAATAATAGGTGTTTGGTACCCACAAATATGACTTTTATCCCCTCTCCTTCCACCCTGCTGTCCACAAAGACACTCAGCCTTGATCAACCTTTGGCTGACTTCAGTTCTAAAACCAATAAAGCAGTTATATTAAGACGTAGGGCCAGAGTTCCAGTGTGCAAACCTATATATTATTAACTGGTCATTTAGCAGACGCTTTTATCCAAAGTGATTTACAGAGACTAGGTGGTGAACTATGTATCACAACTGCTGCTGCAGAGTCACTTACAATAGGACCTCTGTTTAACTTTTCATCCGAAGGACGGAGCACAAGGAGGTTAAGTGACCTGCTCTGGAGGGTCACACACAGTGAGTCAGTGGCTGAGCTGGAATTTAACTGGGAACCTCTTGGTAATAAGCCCCTATCTTTAACCACTGGACCAGTAAGCCTCTTGTATATTATATGTTTTTCCATGTATTGCTGTACATTGTGTTTTTTTTAGGGGTGTACAGTATGAACATGGATTACTTGAACTATGCATACCAGTATAGGTCAAGGAATCCATCAAGGAATCCATAGGTACTGTATGAACCTTTAGCCGAATTGCTTGTGTATAGATTTGCTATGGCTCTATAGGGATTCCATTATTCACTTATGCATTCTCTGGGACCAGTTGCACACTGCAAAATCCAGGCATGCATTATCTGTACTTAAATACAAAGCAATTATGTGGAAATGCATTCTCACCCCATCACAAATGCCTTTTAAGGACCCCATGTGACACCTCCAAATAGCAGATGTCAAGATTCAGATAACATCCTCTGTATGGCAATACCTTGTAGTAACAGGCATGAATATCTTGTGCCTTCTTGACCCATAACATCCATGCCAACAGTGTGACAGCTCCAGCGTTCATGGACTATTGATTAGAATCCTGGTTCAAAGCCATTTGCGGCATTGAAAGGGAATACACTTGCTTTAATAATAAGTGACTACTATGCACTAACATATATAAACCGTTTTGCACAGATTCCACTGCAAGAAACCCTATTCAATGGATTCATAAACTTGCATTACAGCGCTGGTAAATGCATTGCAACTGGCGCCGTATACATTCTCATGCAAAATGCCATATGGATATAGTTTCTGGAATATGGTCAATCAGCTTAAAAGTGTCTGCCAGTATTAGACAAGTGTATTTGTGTTTTGCAAAGTGTAATTTTTAAATGTGTATTTTTGTTATGGTTAAATAGTGTTACCTGTTCTATGGAAATATTTTCATTATTTTTTTAGATTTAATATTAGCATTATATTATGTGTTTTATTATTATTATTATTTATTTCTTAGCAGACGCCCTTATCCAGTTGTTACAAGATATCACATTATTTTTTACATATCTAGGTAAAGCAGTGTCCCCACCTGGGATTGAACCCATGACCCTCCGGTTAAGAATCCAGAGCCCTAACCACTACTCCACACTGCTTTTAAATGAAGTGATCACCACAAAAGTTTTTTTTTTCCCCTGCAACCAGGGATGGATTAGAAATGTGTGATTTGGGTAATCACTATACATTTTTGTTGGATTTTTCCCCATAGAGAGTGTAAGGGTTTGCTCTTTATATATTTCACAGGAATAAAAACTGAAACGCCCACTTCACATTGATCAAGGGAATAGCAAAAATAAGCACTTAAGCTTATGAAAGGTGTGTGGGGGGGGGGGGGGGGTTGTTTATACCATTTAAGTCGAAAAAGGATAAGGAAGAAAAGCAGACACTTTGAAAACATGCGAGTCGTAGGAAAGGCAGTGATTGGTTGTGGTACAAAGAAGAAGAGCTAAAGCACGAGGCTTCTGGGAATCTGAGTTCTTGTAAATCTCCCAGAAGTAACATGTGAGTAGAAGTGTGAACGGAATGATTGAACATTTGTTTTAATAATAGCTTTGAAAAGAAAACAATACACATTTACCATAATGTGTGTGACTCTTTCTTAGAGGAAAATGTAAACTTTATGAATTAAATGAAATGATTAAACAAATGCTCTCCAACAACATGTAAAGCAGCCAAAGTAAATGATCAATAGCAATTAAATGTAATTGGCTCATATTTGCATGGAGCAAATTGAATGCTGTTATTAAGTTTGATGATGTTTATGTAAATAAATATTTAGGCCAAATACTGTATTCTGCATATAGCATGTTATGGTTATGTAGCTACATTAGACCACTAAATTAAGCTTAATGTACAATCACTATGACACGACCAACATCACTTTAAATTGATAATCCAATATGGCGTAAATTGCCTAAATATTACTGAATGTGCGCAATGTTTTTTAAAAACATTTTGTTTAGTTTTCTTTTTTATGTTTTGATGTAGGATAACAGCTGCATACATTTCATGTTATGTTTTTTAAATGGTGGCATATTTCTAACACCATACAGCACTGTTCAGTTTGGTAACTAAAAAATAAATAAATAAATAAATAAATTCAAATTGTAAGCATAATAAGAAAGTTTTGCAAACCAAATCAGGATAGTGTTTTCCTTGAGGGTTATTTACTTTCATTTACTACCCAGCTCTGACATTAATTTTATACCAAGATCTATATTCAGTACCATAACTCATCACTTATCCTTTTAATGTTTCAAAAATGTTTTATGTATGTGCTTTTATGTTTTATTCATGCTTCTTCTCTTACTCCTTCACGTGTTTTGTCAGAAGACTGTATTCTTGTAATTATTTAATCATGTATTATACATTTGATTGTTACACTACAATCACTTTTCCTTACTCAATAAATGCAACCCTAATCTCATCCATTATTTGTACTGTGGGTGATATGATTGTTAAGACAGTTTCCTGGAACATTTGGAAATCTACAAGTAAGTTAAGAAACTGCAAGGTTCACATTACTTTCAGAATCATCAAAACAAACAAACTTAAAAAAAAAAAATGTTTATACATTCTTTTTTGCCGCCACACTGATATAAATGGGTATATTAGTGTAGATAGTTTTATGTATTCAGAGATTTACTAATTTATGTGTTAACTTTAGTTTTATTTAATAGAATTGAAAGCTTTTCGCATCACGTTTTAGTCTTAATGGTCAGGACTTTTAGACAGAAGTAATGCATTTTTTCTGTAACACTTTGATATGGCCTATTCTGCAAGTAGATGTAAATAGAAAAACAATTGTGTACGATTGAATAGTGTGTTCAGTCAATGAAACGTTGCCTAGCACAGTGGCAACCTATCAGATTACACCAGACACATTTCTTAGACGTCAGCCTCCACATGCCCCAACCTATAGCCAATCAGATCAGTGCAACTGCTTCACATGTCATCTTCATTCAAGTCAATGGCTGCGTTGCAAAACCTGGAACTGCAGCAACTGGCTATCTCTGCCCTGGCTCAATAGGTTACACCGATTCTTGGCAGGGACTACAATCTTTCAAACTGAGTTTCAAAGTAGAATGTGTTTATATATCATTTAACAGTCACCTTGGATAAAGGTGTCTGCCAAATAAATAAATAAATACGAGCACAGTGACATAATGATGTGTGGCATCAGTGTAAAATCTACGACTGCATGTGACCAATAGCACATATTACGTATGATGGAGTAATGATGAGTACCTCCACCACTTAATGTATCAAACGGTACTTTTCTAAAGTGGGTGCTGTTGAAACAATCAACAGCATATTTAACAGTCCTCGTTTTGAAAGGCACTTGATTTTTGAGATTAGTATTTAAACCGGCAAGCAATCTGTTCAGTAGCCTTCCCTTTTAAACTGAAGCAGGTTAACAACGAACCCTGAAAAAGTGGCACATGCTTATCTTTTATCAGACAATTATGATAATTAAATGTTTATTCACAATAGCTCACTCTGTTGTGTATCTAGATTTAAAATCTCCTGAATCCAGGCTTTCCCTTCCCATGGCAGTCAACATTTGAATGCTTCATTTCCCAATCACTCTCTTCCAACCCTTGGGATCCAACCAAACCACCAATTAGGACTGAACCGACATAAGACTTTACCTACTATTGGACTGCAGCTAGGATTGCATTCCTACAAGCAAGTCAGTTAAACCAATGCCCTCAGAACAGACAATGGTATACAATTTTAAGCCTTCTGGAATCAAAGAATAACCTTTGCTCCATAGACCTATAACACTGTAAATACTGATGCCCATACTCCTCAGTGGTTAAAATCCTTTTTATAATGACTGGATTTGCCTTGTGATTGAAGAAGAGCCCTAGCTTCTGCCATCATACATTCTTAGTTATGAAGGCAGCTTTTACAGCTTTTAATAATAAAAAAAAATCAGCAAGAATATGACAGGTCGTATTAATGCTGCTGGAAGTCGACATTCCACACAGCACATCACAGAACAGTGACTCATACTCCTTAAGTATCGCATGACCAATATCTTTTAACATTAAAAAAAACCTGAAGAGAACTACTTAAGTTTATTTTTATTACTTGTTGTACAATGCTGCTTCTCAACTAAAATGCAAACTGGACCACATTTATAATTCTCAAAATAGTTCTGGCACAATTATTCCCCTTCAGTTACTTGTCATTATATTTCACAGCAAGACTGGCTGAACCTATAAAAAAGGGGAATCAGCAGTAGACTTTTATAGATATTTTGTGTGTGAATTTCTGTTCAATTGTGTGGTACATCTCCTTTTTGGGACGCCAAAATCACCGTCGAGCCCTCTTGAGGTGTCGTGGGCTAGTCGACGAAACACTGAGGATGGAAGGTGCCCACTTGAAGACCCAAGAGATGTACCCTACTTAGCTCAATCCAGACAGTTGTCATGCTGATGCGCTGGGGAGACCGCACTGTGGTTGATCCCCAGAGCCAGCATCGCAGCCGTTGTGTGTGCTGATGCGCTAGGGAGGCAAAATAAGCTGATCCCTGGAGCCAGTATTACACTTCAGCCATCAACACCAGACAGAAGGATATCTACATCATCATATGGAAGGAAGCGCAAATGGATGGAGACACAGATGGATCACATTAGTTTACTGTAAAGCTATGTCTTAGTTGGTGCTTATCTTGGCAAGAGCCGAGTTCAAATCAGCATGAAGTTTTAACATCTACTCTCGTGTAATCGAAATCAAATCTTGATTACATTGTACAAAACACTGTTTTATTCAACAGCCTACTAGTAATTGATAAATATGTTTTTCAAAATGTATGTTTGGAATGAAGGAGACACTGCACTTTTAATGAGAAATGTAAATTAATTTTGAGCCTTACAATGCTAATACACGTTTAGCACATCGTGATTCAATTCTAATGAACCACATTAAAAAACACCTACGAGTGGATAAAAATACCAGCTGTTGAAATTGAAATCTTGTTTATTCTGCAAGCCTTACTTTCAGCCTTCCCCCTGAACATTTGTTCGTTACAGCTCTCAAGTAATGCAGATATAAATTAAGGTACCAAGAACTATATTTTATTAGTAAATCGGCATAAAATAGGCTTCTAAGGTTAAAAAAAAAATTGATTATATTATATTTGGCTTATTTTTACCATGTTATCCTATAAGTTTATACATTGATATAACAGTTGTCATCTCAGCTCAAACTGTGAGTATGTTTTCTGTTATAATAATAGACAGACGCCCTACACAAGACATACTAACTTATTATAAATCACAAAGCAAAGATTACATATATGAGACGATTTTAAAATAAATAAGTGCTCAAAACAAATATTTAGATATGTTCAGGTTAAGGGGGTGATGTGAGTATAGGCACAGTGCAAATAATTGCAGATGCAAAATTCAAATTGCATTGCGGCCAGGCAATTATTTTGCACTGCGCTCCATGTAAGCTTAAGAGCAATGCAAATTACTCAACATGCACAAATAATGATCCGCAATTATGATAATGAGAGTCTCAATGAGCACAGACCTTATGGCTACTAAACACAATTTACGGCAGCATTATGGAGGGTTTGCACCCATAAATCACTTTGCACATATCCTTACACCACCCCCTAAAGGTTTGAGTGCTGGTTTTCATGGTGGTGTCCCAGTACTGTGTTTCACCTGCAGGGATGAGCAGTGCTTTACACTGCATGAATGGCACTGATGACAGATGCGGAGAGACTCATGCGTACCTTTGTCTCCTCTCGACTTGATTACTGCAATGCCTTGCTTGCTGGTGCCTCAAAACATGCTCTTAATAGGCTACAGTACAGTAGGCTCGAGTCCTAACTAGATCTAAATCATTTGAACATATAACACCTGTTTTGGCATCCCTGCATTGGCTACCGGTTAAGTTCAGGATTGATTTTAAAATGTTACTCTTAACATATAAGGCCTTGAATGGTTTGACACCAGGTTCCAGCCCCGATATATTAATTGAATATACTCCTGTGCGAAACATGCGATCTGCTGATGCTGGGCTCTTAAGAGTCCCATAAACCTCCGGTCTATGGGAGATAAGGCTTTCTGTTGCTATGCACCTAAGTGTTGGAATGGTCTTCCACAGATAATTAAGGATTCAAAGAATGTGGATATTTTTAAAAGACACTTAAAAACACTTTTTTTTTTTTTTTTAATTGGCATTTCAGCCTGTGTAAGGAACTGGCTTTTTATGAGTTTGCACAGTACTTTTGTGTGTTTTCTTTTAACGTATATAGCTTGCTGTGATTACTTATGATTATGTATTATTGTGTTTTTATTACGTGTATAGTCTGCTGTGATTATTTATGATTATGTATTATTATTCTTGGACTGTAAAAGCGTTTTGAGATGTGTTGCATGAATTGTGCTATATAAAATAAAGATTATTATTATTATTATTATTATTATTATTATTATTATTATTATTATTATTATTATTAACCAGGACATCAACTAAACCTAGAACAGTTGAATTCATGCTTACTCCTACAGGGGTCAGCGACTCCTTCATTGTTAATCACAAAAAAAATTTAAAAAATCACATGACACTGGGAATAGTAAGTCATTACACTACTGTGTTCCGTGCTTCATTAAAAAAAAAACTGTTGGGGTTTAGGGGAGGCAGGATGGCAGTGAATTAATATCATATCATGTTTCACTTAATTTATGCACTCTAGAGAATATATTAAAAAAAGCCAACACAGTCAAATGCCTTCAGGAGTACAATTCAGCCATATATGCCTTACCTCCCAATTAGTAGAAACTCTCCAGCCACCCCCAGTCTCCTCATGGCCATGAGCAGCCCTCTCACTGTCATTCCTTCACAGAAACACACAACGACTCTGGCCTTAGGTAACCTCTCTCTCAACTTCCGCAGCAGTCTGTCAAAGTGTTTCTCCCCAGCGTTGCTGTAGATTTTATCAGAGTAGGCAATGCACAGACCATCCTGGGTGGCGAGCTCCTTGAAAACTTCCATTCCACTCTCCCCATAGTTTCCTAAGGAAAAACAAAACAAAAACTAAGATGTTTAAAAGTATACTTTTCATCTTTGCTTCTGACCAAACCTTCTCCAGTATAAACGTTTGTTATATGATGTAAATTGAATACATAATAAAAATTATTTTTTCATAAATGTATATCTCCAAAAAGCTGATGTGGCTTATAAATGGGATACACCTGTATTATGACCAATACTAGCCTGAGGAAAAAAATACATTTTATTTGCTTTTTCTAACACATTCCTCCTCAGCTGCACATGTAATGTAAAAATGCATTGATCCCATGTCCTTTATCCCCCACTTATAAGTTATCTCCATTAATGTTATCTTGCCTACTGATAACAAAACACATAAAACATGATGATTTTGCCTAAAGACAACTAAAGAGAAAGCTTAATACCTGCATCACATATTAAACCATACAGTATTCATTGTCCTCAGATGATTAATTTGCACAATTAACTGAAACTAATTAATCTTATTGTTTGAATATCAAGTTTAAATTAAGGCTTTTGAATTCTCCTAACATGGACATCTGTCTCCAATTTCCCACTGTTGGAATGGATTAAAATCATCCAGAACATTTTGGATCATAAGGATGTCTCAGGGTGCTTGTCAGCCGGAGACAAACACTGGAAGTTACATATAAAATTACCTAGTTTGTAATGACTTTATTTTGTGAGGATATTGTGCTCAGAAACTGAACAGAAAAAGATTGCTACGAATGAAAAGGAAAATGAAACAGCCTTGAACTTCATTTTACATTTACAGCTTCTTCCACAGCGCTATTGTTACACAAGGACATTAATGATCCAATATATTGATTTTACCTCTGAAATGGTATTCAGACTATAGATTTGTTTTCGGGAGCACTGTAGTCTATGAAAGACAAAAGCTTACAAATGATCCATCTAAAACAAATTCAATGTAAAGAAAAAATCAGTGGGATTTTTTGGCCTAACGGATTTGGCAGGACAGAAGATTGGGTTTCGCTGCTTCAGCATGCCCCTGAGCATGACAACTGTGCCCAAAGGGACAGGATAAAACTGAGCCCCCAATGCCCAATTATATTTTCATAATAACGATGGCTTTTTCCCCTTAGCAACTTGATACATTAAAAAGGATAAATGGAAGAATCCCAAACAACTCGGTTGCATTCATAAAGCAGTAGCAAAACAATTCCCATTCTTAAAGGATCTTCGCTGCTTGTATCTCAAAGTAATGTGCAGTCAGCTTGAAGCTAGGTATGTTTTCAGAAACAATTGCAACTGCATCACGTATGTCTCTGAGAAGTGAGTTCCCTTGGGGTTTAATGCAAGCAGGAAGGACAGCGAGGAGGCAGCCTCAACAGGGCAGGGAGACACACAAGGAGTAAACTGGCAATGCACTTACCAAAATGCCACGGCTTGAGAATATGGCTCATTAATATACAAATTAGAGGTTATATTCATTAGTATTAGTTTGCTCGTTTGGTTGTTAGTAGCTTATTGATCCCAGAATCTCATCAAGCAGCTTCTTGAAGGATCCCAGGGTGTCAGCTTCAACAACATTACTGGGGAGTTCGTTCCAGACTCCCACATTTCTCTGTGTAAAAAAGTGCCTCCTATTTTCTGTTTTGAATGCCCCTTTATCTAATCTGCATTTGTGACCCCTGGTCCTTGTTTATTTTTTCAGGTCAAAAAAGTCCCCTGGGTTGACATTGTTAATACCTTTTAGAATTTTGAATGCTTGAATCAGATCACTTCATAGTCTTCTTTGTTCAAGACTGAATAGATTCAATTATTTTAGCCTGTCTGCATACGACATGCCTTTTAAACCCAGGATAATTCTGGTCGCTCTTCTTTGCACTCTTTCTAGAGCAGTAATATCCTTTTTGTAACGAGGTGACCAGAACTGAACACAATATTCTAGGTGAGGTCTTACTAATGCATTGAAAAGTTTTAACATTACATCCCTTGATTTAAATTCAACACTTTTCACAATATATCCGAGCATCTTGTTGGCCTTTTTTATAGCTTCCCCACATTGTCTAGATGAAGACATTTTTGAGTCAACATAAACTCCTAGGTCTTTTTCATAGATTCCTTCTTCAATTTCAGTATCTCCCATATGATATTTATAATAAACGTTTTTATTGCCTGCATTTGTTTAAATTCAGATTTAAACATTCCTAATAAGTAAATTAATAAAATAAAATTCTTGCCTGAACACCTTGATAGCCCTGGTGTTGCATAAAAACATTCAAATCATGAGCTTTTCCCTGTAGATTTCAGTTAAAAAGACTGTCCTAAGGAAGGTCACATTCCAAATGAAAGATGTCCTACACTGGGATTACAAAGTCAACATAAAGTTATGCTGGGGTGCTCACTAGTTCAATGTGCATGTGTAAGTACATTGTAATTAATGACACTTTAAATAGTGCATTACCTGTACTATTACAGACACTTTAACTAATGTTAATTATGTCTAAAGAACATTTTATGTGCTAACTATTTAAAATATATACTGAAAATGTTAACCAGGTTTGAATGTGACAAACCATGATGACCTCATTCTGACTGCAGAAAAGCTCACTTATTTTTTTTGCTCCATAGCACCTCGTTAGCTTGTCCACTTTCTAATTGCAAGGTTTTCTACAACATTGTTTAAGATTGTTTAATTGGGCACCCATCTGGCACTGTCTGTCAAACCCAGTTATGCAGTTTGCAGCAAATGTATAATGGCTTGTACAGATAACAACTGCTTCACCCTTGAGGTAGTCGAATTCAAATGATGGTAGATTCGTAGGGGTTCTTGCATTGCATAAAACAGATATAGCTTTGGTCACAAAGATGCTCTTGACTCAGCTAAAAGGGTCCTGATGATAAAACAAACTTCAGATTTACACAATCCTGTAGAATGTCATACTAAAAATATTCTAAGGAACTTATTTTTATACTTTAAATAAGCGATAACTACAGGATGCATGGAACAATAATAGTCTTCCAAGTGGATAAAATCCAAGACAGAGTGGTAGCAAACACAACACAACCTCGAATTGTTGCACAGATGATCGGAAATAGAGATTAATCAGCTAACAATTATCAATATTAACTATTAATAGATATTGACTACATTTAAACTTTATATTAAAACAATACAGGTTAGACTCATTGGTTTCAGTTAATTGTGCACAATATTCATCTGAGGACAATAAATCCTGTATGGTTTTATTATCAGGAGGCAAGAACTTATTAATGCAGTTAACTTCTAAATGGAATTTAAGCAATATGTCCTTTAAACTCCTTTAATCTTAGACGGTCACTGATTCAATGAGAGCCCTCGATGTATTTTGGAACTACAGTAATAGACAGTAGCCAATTAGCAAATAAATACACATAACAGCAGATCAGTCTTCTACTTGGTGTACTTACAGAGATGCAATCAAACAAAATAGCATAATATTATTATTATTATTATATTCCTAATGAGTCTCTGGCGGATAAATCTAACAAGCAGCTGACTTTTCTATTCTTCATTTTTAAGACAGTTTCCATATCATGAAACAGCAGGTGTTTTTAAATGACACAAAGCCTGAAAAGATTCAGTTCTGATCAGGTCTTGGAAACAGCACTATTAATTCAATTGTAATTGCTTATGAAATAAATTATTTCCTGTATTCCAATGAAGGAAACATACAGTTATGGTGATTTCCACATATGAACAACTATATTCCAATTTATATTTGTACAATGCTCCGCCTTTATAACACTGTGGTAGGGAACCATAGTTAACAGACCGTGCAGTTTGTCCACATTATAATGAGAATACAAGTGCTAGTTACTGATTTTTTTGTTGTTACAGTATGCTCTCTCTAATCCTGACCCCATAGTTGAAAGAGCATCAAAAACATTAAACAAAGACTAGACAAGGACTTCTTAAGCATGATACTGATTGTGTACTTTGAGTAAATCACTTATCTGACCAGGGTCTGGACCCAACTGGTTTGGAGGTCTGTGAGTCTACTATAAAACTAACAGTACTAGAGACAATGAACTGATTATGACATCTTATACACAAGTAAGGCCAATGTATTAAATTGTGGAAGAGGATCATTGCACTTTCAGAAAACAGGCACCGTGCACCTGGAGTTGTTGAACTAAGGCCAGAGATACACAAGCAAACAATTGCTTAAAAAACATCTTGTGTATCTCCAGCCTAACAGTATATTAGCATCACATTGTTGTACAACTCCCTCAAACAGTAACCCTATCAGAATCTGTACATATATTGCTGAACACACTGAGTATACATTTATTATTAAAATGTATCTCTTTTTTTTTTTGCCTTTTTAGTTTACATTGTTGAAGTAGACTTTAAATCACAGAAATTGCCTCTCTGTCAAAAGCCCCCCTCTTACTATAGCTGATTGGAAATGTAATGTAATGCATTATACGGTAACTCTCTCATAAGCTCACCAAATCAAAATGGACATCAGTATTTTCTGATGAAGTCGACTGCACAGTTGGTTAGACTATAAAGGAAGGCAGTGCACAGGCACCAAATACAACTAAACCTGATTTTGTGACCCTGCTGGTTTAAATACATTTCTACAGCTGGTGTCAAATGAAATAAAACACTTACACTATTGACACTACCTGCAAAAAGCAATGTTGATTGCTCTTCATTTATGTAGTTTGAACAGGGTGTATGTCACAATGCATATTATTATTATTACTGATGATGAATTTTGCATATTGGACTCGACCAAATATAACGTTTATAATTTCAAGCTGAAAATGTTAACTAATCATTATATATGAAAATGAAAAATGTCCCAATTAGCACACAGAAAAGCAATTACTTGAGATAATAGACATTTTTAGTAACAGTACAAAAACTCAAACATAACTAGAAATATAGTCGTACTCATTCTGTAGTTTAAAGACAACACATGAGTCGGCTCGATACGTTTAAAACAACTTGTTATCGACCTTCATTTCACTTTTCTAATTTAATTCACAAATGCCCTACTAATAGCGTGACTGAAAATAATGTAATAGTCATTCTTTACTATTACAATCATAAATATAATATCAGAACTTTGATGAGGTCCTACCTCGTATCGTAGTATAAATGATAACAAAAAGAAGTCACATGCAAAAGAGTTTACATGAAACCATTTTTTCAAATTGAATGGAGTCCAATTAAATTACAGTAATTGTTAAGAAAACACTGATCTTTATTTACATATACAGTATAAATAATTTAATATAATGTAATCTTTACATCTTTTATCCTATAAAATAGATATATTTGTCAACATGCATGTTTACTATTAGAGTATGTACTCATTTTTAGAAAGCATATATTGCATATTTATACAATTATGCATGGCGTTGTATCTTGTATGCCCTAAGTGTGTGATAATCTCTTGTTAGCACATGGTTGGTGTCTTGATGCTATTATGCCATGTAAATAAAAATAAAAATGCTATTATGCTAGGTAAACACTGACTCATTTAGCTATTTTTAATGCAAATATGATGTTTATATCATACTCTAAAAAGAAATTATTTCTCAGGGGACTTTAGTGCCAGTACACTACATTTTTAGTTTTACAGTATCTGCTTGAATTGTAAGTGGTGTCAATAAATGAATCCTAAAACAATACGATTCCTGGGAGTTTGATTTGGGACCAGTGGTCTTATATATCAACTGTCACTTTCTTGTATTTTTATCATCTGCTTTGTGCTACATTGAGGGCTCTTGAGTACTGAGCAATGAAAATCCACACGAGCAAGCGCATTCATGCACCCATGCTAGTATCCCATCTGTAAGAGAAAAAAACAACAGTAGTTTGGCCATCTAAGCCTTACCAAGCTGCCAGCTGTCACTTTCAGTTATACGTTGCACCAACAATACCCACAGAGTGAAATTGGGGCTGTGCTGTACAATATTTGTCTTTCTGTACTGCCAAACCTCCACTAAACAAGATAGCAGGTGACATTATACAGGTGAGAACAACTGATTGCCTCCTACAGTCTATGGAAATACAGAATGCAGGAAAGTTTTCTTGTTCAAATGCTCATCAGGAAATTTCACACAAGAGCTGTGTTGAAAATTAAATGTGCTTAAATAAATGTTTGGATTGCAATAAGGTAGTGAATGCTGCACAAAATTAATATAATGTTTTGATGCAGTTTTGAATAAGGAACACCTTGAACTTAGCTTAAATATAAGATTCCATTGTGAAACTCACTCTTATGGCCTCTGTCATGAAAAGCACCAGTAAAGGTTATATAAATCCCAATTCTTACCTCAAGGTAACACATAGGCTCCTAATGCACTTAATCGAACATAATATGCAGGTTATATACATGAATGCATTTTTTTCTACATTCGTAAAACAATACAGTATCAGACTTTTCTGTTTCTGGGCATTGGATTAAATAACTTGGACCCATTATTTATGTAAATGATTTAATATTAAAGATGATGTGTTGCATACATCTATGTATATGTAGTCCATTAAATATATTTGTATAATGACAGACTGCTGTACATTTACTGTGTATTAGTTAATAAGTGTAGTTGTTTAGGTATAATGAATGCTGATGTTTCTGTCAAGAACAAAACAAAAAAGGTGTTTCAGCACCCTGGACAACGCAATACCAGGTTCATGAAGATTTCTTTTTTAATCATGTAATTGGAACTTTTGAAGATGACACAACGATTTCACATTATCCCATTTGCAAGCCCAGTGGTAATTTGTTTCTTTATACATACTTTAAGTAAATGCTGTAGTCCAAAATACTATTTCTTTGTAGAGTTTCAAAATTAGCATTCTGTAGACCTTAACTTAGAAAGTGCTAACAAGCAAATGTGGAGCACTTTATTAAAAACATCCTTGGAGGATGGGTGATTGAGCTCACAGAGATGTCTGGTTTCAGTACACTTAGAGGTGGATGTATTCCAGTGGTTCTTATTTATAGAATTCTGCCAAAGGTGTCTTTTGCTTGGCATGCACTACAGTATACTGAGCCATTCAATCATTTCTTCTTCAGCTGACTTGAATCAGTTAACTGGCTTTCCATCATGCAGTTATGATTATAGTGTAGCAAGCCCTAAAAATAAGACATTAACAACTCAGTACTAAAATATATTATTTCAGTATCAATACATTAAACATTCATTAATCAATAAAGTACGGGCAATTTAAAAATTGCTAACATAATTACGGCTGTTGTAGTTGTGGGAGGAATTATGTTTTATATTTTAATCGATGGGTTTAAGGTTAACATTTACCATTCATTGAGATACTCTTGATTTGTTTTATGAATGTAACCCTATTGTACTTTAATATCTAGGCACAACGCACATACTGGTTAATGAATGACACTTTTTTTTTTACTATCTTGAACTCAAAATATTCCTAAACAACCCTGCTTAACGTGTCTGAAAACAACTGAAAGAAGAAGCTATCAAATGTTTATTTGTATAACTTTACTTTTTATTAATAATAATAATAATAATAATAATAATAATAATAATAATAATAATAATATCTTAACGATTTTTGGAATATATGCCAAGCTGTAGACATTTGTGACCAGTTTAAGTGTTATAATATACTTGCCAATTCAAATGAGGACCCCTGTACCGTTCATTTAAAACTAGAAATTGATGACCATAGAAAACCATTTAAGCAACTGATTGACCTTGGTGTGATTTACGAAATTCCTTAAGTTTCTCTTCGGGAACAAAAGTATTGCCAAAGAACAAGCTATTTTACCTATCCCTTTTATGGAAACCCATTAGGGCACTGTGAAGAACCCTTAGCAATGGGTCTTGCAATTAACCCACCTGTTTAAAAGGGCGTTTTAGATTATTCTTTATACATGACTAATAATCTTGATACATTTCATAAAAAAAACAGTACGTTTACTAAAATACTAATATTTTTGGCTGATCTTACCTTCAGTGTGGACTGCAGACACATAGGTCCAATTGTAGCGTTTGACAATGTCCAGTATGGCCCGTGCCTGAAGAGTATCAGAGGGCACAACCCTTAGGAAGTACTGGAAGAGGGTTTTGTCACTCAGGTCAATACTGGTTGCAGAGTAAGCAATCTGAGGAATGTTGAAGAGCTGCAGTAGATTCTGGACTTGGATAGCCACAGAACTAGAGCCTGGCCCAATGACTCCAGCAATCGGCTTCTTCGTTCTTGGGGGGAGGTATGAGGTTGACCCATCAAGACACCATCTGGATCCATCGTTTTCATCCCGAATTGAGATAAGGGAGTCCCTTATGAATTCAATACTTTGTTCCAGAGCCACCGAAGAGTGCCAGCAAGAGTCTCTGATCTCACAACCCAGGGTGATGTTTGGCAGAAGGGTAGGGTCAGAATTGATCCTGTCCAATGTATGGAACATGGCTTCCACCCTTTGGATACCATACTGCTCTCTGACTTCCCCACATTTCCTCTCTGGGACTTTTTCAGCCGGAGGTTGGTGATGGACGGAGAAAAGGGCTCCGATAATTATATCCCCGTCTAATCTAGCAACAGCGCGCTGGGAAGAGGCCATCGTCAACAGCGACCTTTCATAAATATTGTTATGAGGGAAAACAGTTTGAAAAAGGAATGCAGGGAATAACAACACCACAATTAAAATCATTTTCTTATATGATGCAATCCAAATCATGTCTACGACGACCCTTGTCTGATCATATCCATTTCTTGTGGTTGGTAGCGTTTCTTGTTTGCTGCTCAAAATATCCAACTTTTAAAAGGGACCAGGATTATTATTATTATTATTATTATTATAAAGGGTCATTTTCAAAACAAAGTTTAGGTTCAAATACCTGTATAGGAATAAAAAAAAAATGTTATTATTGTTGAAACATACTTAATATACATTAATGATATATAAGCGTAAAGTGTTCCTTAAATGCATGATGTGCAATACAGTATATTGGTTGCATCAAAGGTTTTCGAATTACACAGCTTTTTACTGTATTTCCCATAACAATCGCTGATTTAAGAAACAACAATAGCGTAGGTACAGTACACGAATTAAAGGATTTCTCAAATAATGTAAAATGAATGTATGCTGCAAAACATCTGTTTTTATGAATAACTGTTAAGTTCGTGTTTGTAAAAAAGTGTGTAGAAACACAACAAATGAACAAGAAGATATCATCCATCATAACTGCGACTCCATATATATATATATATATATATATATATATATATATATATATATATATATATATATATAAACAATGGACTTGCTGCTATTATTATTATTATTTACTGTTCCTTAAGCAAATATCAGCTGTGGAGACAGAATAATAATAATAATAATAATAATAATAATAATAATAATAATAATAAACGTAATTTTACTTGCATTAGGTCCGAAAAAAAAGATTACATTTCAATATAGAAAAATAATCATTCTTACCATCTTTTGTGATTAACTTGTTAGTTGTGAATAACAATCAAAGCAATTTTATTCAAGAGTGTTTCATTGCGTCCCCCTATCCTCTCAACACATTTTGCAAGTGAGCGATGTTTCAGCACCTTGGAAAGTGCACAGACAGTTCAGTGTAAAAATAGGTTTCTCCCTTTAATTGGAATGGCTTTTTGAAGATGATACAACTAGCAAAGATAACTTGCAATTAAAGATGGTTTTAAAGCCAATCGCAGCTCGCTTTTTTATTTTTATTTTTATTTTTATTACCCATATGGTTATTTTGGTGTTAAACACTTAAAACAATAACCGATATTAATTTGAATTTTATCATTTGCTTACCCTTAGTTGTGTTCACCAATTCAGTGATCACACTCAAAGAACATGCAATGACGATAAGACCATAGAAGAAGCAACTATTTATTTTACAGTCATAGATGAATGCGTGTTGAATATATTCCCAAATATTCTAAATATATCAATCGCATTAATGTGTAGTAGCTTTAAATACATAGAAAAAGGACATACCTGAATCTGTGAAGCAATGTGTCTGTTCTTCAACAACGCAGTCTGTGGCAACTTGGCTGTGATATTTGCTTCGCCACTGATTAAACAGCATGAGTTTTCGCTTGAACGCGAGTGCCCTCTTTCTTTGTCAGTAATTTACTACAATGAAAAACAGGTCATCCAAGCTGCAGTGTTCGCCAGTGACTCAAGGGAAACTGTAAGTAGGTAGTATATTTATTATCGCGGCGTCATCACTATTCATATTTTCAACTTGTACCTACATGTTGGCTGCACGTTATTTTTGTGAATTGGTGGTTACCAAACTTTAACAAATATTATTGAGCCTCAAATTGAATGCCTAACCAGACAAACTTTATATTCTATCCAGTAATTTCAGATGAAAAGGATGAAAAGGATTTTTTTTTTTACCGGGAAGGTTTATCACACACGAAGCCATCGTAGATGGTGAAGCATGTGAGCTTGCCTTGTGCACTTAATGCATGCCTGCCACGAGCCTCCCTGGGTCCTAAACCTTGTACAGACGGAGATTGCAGTACCCACATGGCCTTACATGACTTTTGCTGAAAGTTAAGGTTTGCAGACATATTTGGGGTTTAACAGTAGAGTTTTGAGCAAAATATGGGAGCAAATCGGTCCCAGTGTTATGCCAAATAGTGTCACCTCGTAGTATTTGGCAATATTAGTGCGAAATACTGTCTCCCTGCCAAATAGTGTCACCAGCACAATTGTGTCTCACTGAAGATTACGACAAAAGTAACAATGGGCAATAGATTGTATAATTAACCATCATATTGATTTGATATTTTCATTTTGTTGCATTCATTGTTTTTGAATATCAAAGAACATTGTACTGCTAATTAGTGTTTTTACTTCTTTAGCTTAGCAAAATATTGTCTACATTTACCTTTCAGTGTGTGTAATCATGTGCTGAGGGTGCACAAATTGTTCTCTCTGACACAAATATAGTTTTATTTAAACAGTAGACCTAAAGTAAAGATGTATTTAAGTTGAGATACCCAGCAACAGGCTCTTATACAAGAGTTACAGATTTAGACGTTGGGAGCAGAGATTTCATTTTATGAAAAAGAGGTTCTATAAGTCCTTCATCAGCTAGCTTGTTTTTTTCTGTTATATACTATATCTATCTATTTATCTATCTATCTATCTGTCTATCTATCTATCTATCTATCCATCTATCTATCTATCTATCTATCTATTTACAGTATTTATATATATATATATATATATCAAATTCCCTCCTAAAGTCCAACTTCCACTGCCTCAGTGGCAGGAGGGTGACAACGGATTCTCAAGACGAAGTACAGTGAGGTCCCCTGACTCTGGCAGGTTCAACCATGCTGTGAAAGTTTGAGTAACATACTCAGCGTGGTGAGTTATGGCCAACCCCCCCCCCCCCCCACCCCATGATGAAAGCACAGACAAAAACATTGCCCTCATTCCCCAGAGGCTGGATTGCCACCGACAAAGGCAGCGGCCGGTTAGGCATGAAGTTAGTCAAGGAGATACAATTTCCCCAAAGCTCTTCACGGCCACCCTAGAAGACGTTTTCAAAACACTGGATTGGGAAAATAAGGGGCTGAATATCAATGGAGCCTACTTGAATCACCTACAATTTGCTGACAACATCCTCATATTTACAACGTGCCCAGAAGAATTACAAACAAGAATACAAGAACTACACGAGGCTAGCATCAAAGCGGGTTTGAAAATTAACCTGAAGAAGACTCAAGTCATGTTCAATAAATGTACCACTCCACAGACAATTGAAGTCAATGGGATCAAGCTTGAAGAAGTCAATAACTACGTATACTTAGGACAGTTAGTTTCAGCAACGTAGAACCAAATTTGCGAAATCAACAGAAGAGCAAAAATGGGCTGGAGTGCCTTTGGAAGATTAAGCATGGTTCTGAAAGGGAAACTACCCTTATGCCTCAAGAGAAAAGTTTTCGACCAATGTGTGCTGCCAGTGCTAACTTACGAATACGAAACCACGCTGGAGTATGGAAAGATGCATGCTGGGAATAACAAGGAGAGACAGGAAAAGAAAGGAATGGATAAGAGCGCAAACAAAAGTATGCAATGTTATTATAAGAACGAAAAAACTGAAATGGCAATGGGCTGGACATGTAGCAAGAAGAACAGACCATCGCTGGATCAAGGAGATACTAGACTGGATCCCAAGAGATATGAAGCGACCAAGAAGGAGACCTCCAGGAAGATGGCAAAACGAAATTAGGAAACATGTCAGAGCAAGGTGGATGAGGGACGCAGCAGACAGACTTTTGTGGAAGATTCTTGGGGAGGCCTTCATCCAGCAGTGGATTGAAAAAGGCTGAAGATGATGATGATGATGATAGTGATATTTCAAATTACTCAAATGTAGGACAAATCCTAAAAACAACCTTTAAAATCCCTTCCAATGTTTGATCGGAAGCTCCGATCATTGTCAGGGACTGCTGTAAAACAAAGTTGACAAAACTGGGCTTTATATACAGCGACAACTCTTGCATTCAAATAGTCTAATAACTTAATGTTCATGTTATTTCAATGATCTAAATTAATAATAGTGCAAATTTCTAGAACTGCATTTGTTGGTTTGTGTGGACGGTACCTTCCTCTTCTTAATTAAAAGGGTTTCCCAATCAACAATGTCTAAGTATCGCTTCCGATAATTGAATTATGAACTTTACTATTGTTACCTGTGACAACCAATAGCCCAGCAGACAGTGAAATCCCAATATCTTTATGAGCAGATCATATATAGAATAAGACTATTCTAATAAGGTGTCAAATTGTTAAAAGAAAAATGGCCGACTAATCTGGCGGGTAAAGAAAAACGGAAAACTAATCTGCAGACTAATCTGGTGGATTCTGTAAAAAGGTTTTCAAACTGTACTTTGTTACTTTCCAAAGGGAACTTGTCAGCATATCTTTAAACTTCTTTGTTGATTTTTGCAACAATTATTAGGGTATTTACTCTCAGTTAAAAAATGTATTTTTTTTTTTTAAACCAGTTCGTCCATTTTCATGTACTGATTCAAAATGAAATGTGACAGTTTTTGGCAAAGATGGAGGAAAAAATATTCTAGACATGTGCAAATGAATTTGCATGACTGCACATGTGTTCTGACTACAAATGAGACACTATTCTTCCGATGACACTATTTGGCACAACATCAGGAGTTGTCTGGGAGAAGTGTCCAAAAAACGGAAGAATCCTGTCAAATAAGGGAGAGTTGACAGATCTGATAACTTTCTGTTGTTTTGCACTTTCAGTAGACTTGTGTTTTCTTCCTTTGTTTTTCTTTTGCAAGAAACGTATCCATTTCAAACACAGAAAACAAATTCAACCAGATGCTATTGCTAAATGCAGCCAAGCCTAATAATGAAACAAATCCCGTCAAAGTATGAGTGTTGTGATTATTATTTATGTTTACCGGATCATTTATACTTCTTATGCACTGACACAGTCACAAATTAATATACAGTATATCAGTGGTGGCTCGTCATAAGAGGCTATGGAGGCTAAGCCTACGCGTAATTTTGTAAAAGTAAAAAAAGCTTACCTTACTTCATGCTTTCCAAGGTCTACTCTATTGCTACTGGCTAACATGTAGCCTCAAAATGGGTGGGATTCTGTGTGTTTTCCACCTGCAATCACCCTCTGTCTGTCCAGTTTTACTGTATTTGTATTGGCTGCACGATGCAAACTTGCGGCTAGCCTCTACCACTCACAATTAGTTCATCTTGACATGTCTGTTGCCAGGCAGGTTATGGGTCGCATGTGGCTACTCCCTTAAGTTTTGATTTCCGCATACAGTATGTACTATATTTTTTATAACATAGTAGATCTTTTTAAATTCATATACCATTTTCCTCACTTTAAATTGAGGAGAGAATAAGAATAAAAAATAACAATAATAGTTGTCCAAAGCCTAAATTTGACCTAAATTTGACCTTCTTCAACAGGGAGGACCAAAACAAAATTGCCTTTTAAATGTCATGGTATGAAAAAACTAAATGGTTGACTGAGAGTACAGTATTTGCAGTTTGTTTTTTCACACCGGCTCTTCATCTTCCACGTGGATTTCTGTGGACTACAGTGATTTAAAAAATCTTCCACGGGCTGTAAAAATGTTTTTTCTACAAATGATATCAGACAAGATTCATAAATCAAGTAAGTCCACAATGTCTTTGTTATACTCAGTTGCTTACCTTATGTGCTGTGTATAATATATAACTCTATTGCATTTCTTATCATATTAAAGTAGCTTTTGAAACATGCAACATTTTATTGTGTGTAATAAAAGGTACACACACATACAGTTGTAGTCAAAAGTTTACATACCCCAATGGAAATGTATAACTTCCAGAAATTTCTCAAAAACAAATAATTATAGGAAAAATCTTCTGTAGCAAAAGTTTTGCATTTGTGGATGAGGAAAAAAAGTTACAAGAAATGGATGTCCTACAATTATTTATTTCAGTAATTTTTGGGGAAAAATTCAAAAAATGCCAATTCAAAAACATTCATACCCAGACAAGGAAATTGAAATTAATAGCTAGTTCAGGCACCTTTAGCAATAATAACCTAATAATAACAATTATGATATTTATCAATGAGCTTTTGGCATGATTCTGTAGTGATTTTTGACCATTCTTCAACGCAAAATTGTTCCAGTTCATTCCAATTCCGAGGACTTCTCTTGTGCAGAAGCCTTCTTCAACTCATACCAAAGATTCTCAATCCAATTTAGATCAGGACTGACTAGGCCATTCCAGAGCCTTGATTTTATTCTTCTCTAACCATTCTGAAGTAGATTTTGATGTGTGCTTTGGATCGTTGTCGTGTTAGAATGTCCATTTGCACTTTAAACCAGAGGGTTTCAGATGATTGGCCAATATCTTTTAGTATGTGTATCTTGAATTGTTATTAACCTTCCTCACAAAACAACTTTCTTCCAGACCCAGGGAGCGTTGTGACAGTACCATGAGTCTTGTACTTCTTTATAATAGAAACAATAGTTGAAATTGGGATACTCAAATGCTTGGAAATCTTCTTGTATCCTTCTCCAGCTTTATGATAATAAACTATTTTCTGCCTAAGGTCTTCAGATAGCTATTTACTTTTTTCCATATTGACTTATTGGTAATGACAGCAATCATCCTATGCCTAACCCTTTTATACTCTAAGAATGTTCACCTACAATCCAGCATTTTCTAGACTTTTCTGTAGGCAATACTAACATAGCATCAAAGGGTATGAATACTTTTGAATTAGCATTTTTGGAGTTTTGCAAAAAAATTGCTGAAATAAATAATTGTAGACATTTATTTATTGTCACTTTTTTCCCTCATCCACAAAAGCAAAACTTGCTAGAAATTGTTTTTCCTAAAATTCTTTGTTTTCCATAAATTAATAGAAATTCTAAATTTATATATAAGCAATAGAAGCAGGTTTTCATATCCTGTATATATATATATAGGGCTTCTTTGTAATATACTACCCCACAACAATCTAGGGTTATTCCAAATAATATTGCATTTCTTCCAGTAAACAAATCTCTGAAAATGGTGACAGACAGATGATTAGTCTTTGTCCTTGGGCTCCTGCTTCCAAGACAAGTGTGTCACAGCTGTTGCCATTAGATATTCAATGGATGACAGCCTGGTCAAGAGAATGCTGCCAGGGCTATGACAGGACCTCAAAATGATCTTCGGGAACTTTCTTGTAATTCACACAGTGGCAAATGTCACTTTTCCATCTGCACCATGAAACCAGTCTGGAAAACACAATCTCAATCTCTTGTTTCCAATATCAAAATGGGGCTGCTGTCATCTCCAGTCTACAATCCAATCTGCTACTTATTCATTAATTCACCAACTTCACATATTTCCCTGACGGTATAATATATTAACAACCTTCATGATTTAAAACCTGCCTCTCGTTTCCAATTCATTAGATGCTCATTAGAGTCGAAGAACCCGCAATTCTATCGGAGGGATTCCCAGTTGAAATCCATTTGATCTGTTGATGATGGCAATAAACAAGTCTGATTTCAAGTCAGTTCTGATGGCAGCTGGATACATGGTAGAAGTCTGCATGCCACAGTGAGTGACACGTCCACAATTTATGCCCCCAGAGATTGTGTATCACCACAGTGAAGCATCCCGATAGACCTCCATGGTAGACCTCATATTCCAACAGTTTCGGTGGGTAGACTTATCGCCTGTGAACTTCCATCTTGTTAACAGGTTGCCTTTAAATGTGGTTTGCACACATTTACAATCCAACTGCAGGTATATTGTTTAGCAGTACGGTACACCTGCCTCCATAAGTTCAAGGCTACAGTAGTTTAGTTGTGGAGAGAGTACATTCTAATATCCCTAGATTTTGTTGAGCAGCATATTGTTGTATTTCATAATGTCAGCGAATTCCTATTATCAATCAATCAATCAATCAATCAAAACCTTATATATGCGAGTACATCTGAAACGTGTATGTAAATAATTCATACATTTACATGACGTGACAGGTCTGGCTGTACATTAATGCACATCCATTATCAAAGCTCTGCTGCATTGTACTTCACAATGTTATTCACCTTATACAGTATACAGGATACAAGAATTGAATGAATTGTTTTTCGTAACTTTTTTTAGCTCTTTAAGTTCAGTGGAAGGACAGGTAGTTATGTAAGAGTTCAACTTTCATTTTAATGTGTCAGCTTGCAATTAAGCTTAATGGCCCGTGTGATATGCACAATTATCATAGCAATTTAGAGATGTTCCTTGAGGATGTATCTACTGGCTGGAGAACTGTACATTTTGCATCTGCGGTGCCATACATTTAAAATTACTTTTACTTTCACAGATTTTTAATGATAAAATAACTATTCACTGTCTGCAAACACATCGTGTATACGATGTGCATACTGTATAATATTCAGCTTATTTAAACACGTCTATTTATTTATTTAAAAAGACAGCGTTTTAAAAAACAAAATTCTCTTTGTCCATACACAATACTACATTTTATAATATGAAAATAAACACTTTTATACAAATATACCTTTATATAATTTGTTCACAATCAAATACTGTACATGAAGTAATGACTTCAAAGGTTACAGAAAAACTGATACATTTTCTTCTTTCATTGGGAAGTTGATTACAGATTCTGCTTGTCTGATATCAGTACATTCCAACCAGCCACACACAGAATACATATATATAGCAATAGCTTGAATTACTACTGTCCTGTACAATATGGCACATGAAGGGTTTGTTTGAAGCTATGTTAAAGAGTGAGAAGCTTAAAATGACATGTTCTTTCTTTCTTTTTTACTGTTCCCTTGTGTGCTTTTACAATAAGCTCAGGAGCTGCTCTTCACTTCCAGCTGCCTGTCATATCCATGTAATGTATGCTAGATCAGCCAAATGGCCTTTATATTAACAAGTCCCAACACTATCTAGTGTACAGCAGTGTATTGCCAGCAAAACAAAAAGAAACTTGATCTAAGATCAGGGTTTTTACTCCTGATCAGCTGCTTTAGTTTCAGTGCAAGTGTGACATATGTTCTGGCTGAATGTAGATGCTATATCAGGGACTACAGTTGGGTCTCAGATCATAAGTGGAGATGGGTGCCACCAGCAGCAGAAGGTAACCATAGTAACTAACAAAGGGGTACAGCTGGGCCACATACCCCCAGGTACTATGGGAAAGAAGTTCAATATATAGTCTTAGAGCATACTGCGGGGGGGGGGGGGGGGGGGGGGATGTCAAACTGTTTCTCAGAATGTGTTTGGAAAAAGTTTGATAAGATATTCATCTACCAATATTCTTATCAAAAAGTAAACATACAGGACTCACTGTAATATAACAAAGACATGTCATGGTCAATCAGTGAAATGTTGGTTACTCTACCTGAAACATTTCAAACATAAAATTAATTTGAAATTTTTGTTCCCCTGTACTGAAAATATTAGTTGTAAAACAAGCAATTGGGTTGTGGTGGCCTCTGTTTACTGTGGTTTATTTTAAAGTGTAAATCATATAATTAATCAGCTGCTGAAACAGTGATGTCATATAACATGGGTCACAGGTGAATTTCCACCATTTATATATAGAAAATGAAGCTGGCTTCAAGAAGGGTTAGTCACTTAACCCCTTAACCTCCAATAAGATCAATGTGAAAACCTCCTACAGTACATTGCCAAGTTTAGTACAAGTCAGTGATTGCATGCATGCAACACTGATTTTAAAGTGCCCATGTGCAGAACTAGAAACCTTGTGTACACTGGCCTAAGATTCCACAGTTAAAGGGATTAATAATGGAGTAACCATTTGTTGAGGTATTCTTTAGAAGAGTGGTATAAACAATTAATAGTTTACCTAAATTGCCTCGCTCATACAATGATTTTTGTACGTTTACTTATTGTGATGTAATTAGTGGTAAAAGATTAGTACTGCATACATGTCTTTTATCTTACAATTAACTTTATAATTTTATTATTTAAAGTAATTGTAACTAACAAACTTTACCTGATTTGCACTTGTATTAGCTAAATAGGTCTCAGGTGTGCTGTTTTTAAAATTATATTTGCCTTTTCATTGAAAAAAAATGTTATCCTTGCAGTTACTGGGCAATTTCACCTCAGCTGTGTATTCTGGGTCAAAGCATGTCACTGACTAGTATGTCAGTCAATAGGGGAAACAGCTAATTGGTTATTGACAGGAAAGAAGTCAGCAATGCAGTGGGGGCAAATGACCCGGAAGTGCAAGACAGTCTAAAATCATGGCTTACACACAGGGATTTCTTTAACCTAGTGTTGTACCAGATATCATGTTTTTAAATTAAAATACATGCTTGCTAAAACATATGTATTTCTTTCAAAACTGCACATTTCAGACCTATATAATGAATAGGTATGCATGGCTGAGAAAATGTATGGAACTATTTTGTTAGCTTCAATCACTTTCAGTCTGTTAAGGTTCTTTGGGTTCTTTGAGTTCACTCAGGCCGTGCTCTTAGTTTTAGTTGCCTCTAGAAAGCACCAGCACCATCTAGTGCACAGCACAGGACTGCCAGCAAAATAAAAGACAATTTGATGCCAAGTGGCAGATGGCACTGGCACTTGGGTTACATATCTCTAGGGTAGGCAACTAGAACTCAAGAATCAGAATAATTGCAAGCATGATCAAAGTGTAAAAGGATATATATATATATATATATATATATATATATATATATATATATATATATATATATATATATATATATATATATATGAAAATGAAACTGTATATTACAGATGTACTGCCTGACAACAGGACTCCCATTAAAATCTTAAATGTATTATACTTCCATTGAAATGTGTTTTTGTGTGACAAATATTTTTTTTAATCGTTTTTGATGAATTAAATGAAGTTTGGTATTGAAACTGTTCTAGACACCTGTTGGTTTCTTTGACGGCAGACTAGAAAGGTAGCACACATAAGAAAAACAGCAAGTGTTAAAGTATTATGAATAGGCCCCGCTATTAATCATCACACTGTCATGTTTTTGTCATTTTTCTGTCATTTATCTTAAATGTACTCATGTCCTTGATATGTTTTATCAACTAATAAACTATATAATGAACACTAATGGGATTACCTAAAACAATGTGACTCATTGCACAATTTCCATTGGCAATTTATATAACAAAAATCATAAATCATTTCACAAACGTTATATCTACACAGTTTGTGTAGTAATGAAAGATCATTGTCTTGTCAATATCTTCAACATCTAAAAAGACAGGAATCATTGAAGGTAGTCCATGGAGAAGATGCAAATGGTTCGATTGAAAGTAAAAGTATAATAGCACCACGTCATTATCTGATTATTGCTACCCACTGAGATGCCAGAAGGGGAAGCAGGGGTGAACTATATAGAATCTGCATGCCCTTGCTTTTTCTTTCAGGTTATGCCAATTAACCCAAGTCTGTGATTTGGTTAAATTAAGACATTTTCAAGCATTTAAAGCTATAGCACCTCATACACAGAAGGCTGCAAATTCATCCAGAGACATGTTAAACTGTACCTCTTGTTTTCTAGTGTCGTCATATTTCTACTGGAGAAATGTAGAGTATAGACTAGATTAACTGAGCTGGAGCCAGATCACAGTAAACAAAGACGGTGCATCAGTACACACTTGTTACAATGAGTGGACAGAGGTAATCAATTAAACCAAACTCCACACTACACAAGTATTTCATGAGGGAAATACGACTGAAAACAACTGAGATTTGGATTAAATAACTAAATGGTCATTTTATCCTGTTGGTTGTACAACAACTGCTGGCTTATCATGAAATTAAAATATATTTTTTAAATGTATCTGTAGTTTCCTGATACTGAATGTATGTATACTTGTTTCTTATCTAATACATGACTATGTGCAATAAATTCAACTTTAACAGTATGCTTTTTTAAAAATAAAAAACATGAACAAATACTTTCTTTGCGTGAGATATGGGGACATCCATGCTTACTGTATATAAATGTACTTTTATACATGATATCTAATAATCTTTAAACCTTATTCCAATCATTATTTCAAACTGTTCGGTTCATTAATTAACAGTATTGAACAACTTCATGACTATCAAACATAAAAAAGAAATACTGTTATTAACATATCAAATACTGTTCTAATGTCATGACTCCTTTTCTTACACATTTTCTGCAACCGACTGCAACATCACAGACAAAATAGGAACATGAATATGCAATGCAGAGTTCAAACAATTTACTAATGTAATGTTGGAAAAAAAATGCATACAGTTGAAAATGTTATGAATGGTGCTTCAGTTTCCAACTACAAAGGTCTTTTGTGGAAAACAAAAAACTAGCTTTTAATAAACTGACACAAATTATAACACGGTCTTAAAATAATAAGACCTATTGGGTATTATATTGCCGTCGTCAATACCCAAACACGAGAAGCATCCATTTTCTCACTTGAAACTCCAAGAACAAACAGCACGACTCTGCTCATTTTCAACATGACTTACACAGCTGTCACATCAGAATTACAATCCCATTATGACTCATTGGTTTTGGATCTATCATGCTGTCACTGAATAAACATGGAAGTCACAAAGTGTTATTTTGTATGCATATCCCTGCCAGCAAGGACCAACTCAAAATCTATTAAAATGGGTAGATTATTAATTGCAATGTTTTCCCTCTGCAGTCTCAAGGTACCATGCACTTCACTGACATTAAAACTGACAGAATGATGATGCTATTGCTGAAAACTCAAGAGGCCAGTGCATCCAAGCACCACATTCTGGCTGCCTATTCAGATGATAGAAAACAAACACAACTGTGGGGTGGTATGTAATGAAAAGATTAGTAAATCCAGTTTTGGTTTGATAAAATAGCAATCCGTGCCAGATATTAAATATGGTACCCTCATATCCTTCCAACTATAACTCAAGAAATCTGGGTAAACTAGAATACACAGCTGATCAAAAATGTAGAGAAATTGAACAGCAGGAATAGAGGATTAAAAACACAAGTGTTTTGGTTTCTGCAAATCTTTTTAACTGAAATAACTAGCTCTTCGCTGAAATAACTTAAACCAGTAGTCTCTTGTACGACCAGCTCAATGAGTTTAAAAACTAGCTCTTGGAACTTCACTGAACTAGCAAAGCTAACTTTAGAACAATTCATTGTATCAACATTAACAGTAGAATTAATACTTGGTAGATCTTTTTAACAATTTTGTTCCAATGAAAATGACTCTCCCAAATACAAATATTGTATCAGTAACTGATTAAAGCATGCAATAATATGTGGGTCATTTTAACTTATCCATACAACAGATATCCTTGGCTGTAGGTATTTAAGATACGTTATTAAAAGTCAAGTCACAATCTACCTGCACAGAAGCTATAATAGTTATTAGGAAACCTTAAAGACAAACGTTAAGTACATACTGCAAAGAAATAGAGTGTTGAAAATGACTTTCAACTAGCAATACTTAATCAGGATAATACAGCACATGTAAAGACCGTAGAGGGCATTTCAGGCTAAGATTGCTTTCTATGTAAACATACAACCCCAGCACTTTTTATTATGGATTCACAAGGACCTGTTTTTTCCATGACAACCACACTCTCTGACGGCTTATAAGACTTAGTGTGAAAATTGAACATTTTGCAAATGGAGTTCATAGAAATTACATAGAATGTGGCATACTTTAAGATTACCCAGTGATGTGATAGGGTGTGTTATTACATTTTTTTGTATCCATTTCAATGTTTAAAATTAGAAACATATTGTAGGATATATTTAAAATAATAAAATATCAAATTGACACAATCCAGAATAATATGCTTTTACAGTAACAAAATAAGCCCCACATCAGCAAATAGTAAATAGTAAGAACATATGTAAATAGTAAGAACATGCTTGATGTTTGAATACATGTTTCAATGCACGGCAAATGTAAGCTTTCTTTAGAAACTAGGTGAAATTTGTGTGTTATTGCACAAGGTTATGATCTTCTGAGGGCAGGTTTTAAATTGGGCGTAAGCTGTTTGTGAATTAATTTTGGAGTTTGAAAGTATCCATAAATATTGACTGTGAAACTAGTCATTATACTGTATTCAACATTTTACAAGGAGCAGAACATCCATTTTTTGTATGGTATAATTTCCTTGTTTCCTTCAGTGCTTTATGTTTGAAAGGAATAAGCAGTAACATATGACATTGAACAGAAAGTTGGTATCTAAGTTACTACAATTATTTAGTATTTGTATTATTTTCAAAACTGAAAACCTGTCTTCTGCATAATAGCTGCGTTTAATTAAACATGGGAAGTATAGGGAAGAAAGAATGTAAAGTGCTTATATACCTAACAAAATAATTGCATACATCTTCTGCCTTGCGCTTCCATTAGCTGTAGGTCTCATGTGCAGTTACGAAAGAATCACATATTATAACAAACTTGTATTTCATATTTTGTTCTGTACTAGGTTAAATTAATCTCTCTTTGTATATATTATTTGTACGCAGTCCTTCACTTGCCAGGTCATTTCACCTCGAGTGATACTCCTCTCCTCTTCTTCACCCTTCTTTCAAGCAGGCCCCCGAATTACTGACATGCTTAGTAGACAGTGACATCCTTTGATCCTGAAAACACAGCTGAGGTGAAATGACCAATAAACAGTACCTGAAAGTAAGGCATTTTCTTTTTAACCTAGTACAGTAAGAGACCTCCTACTTTATATATATATATATATATATATATATATATATATATATATATATATATATATCACTCCTATAGCGGTAAAACTCTGGAATTAGGCAAAACATTCAAGAGATATACATACAAGCTGAATGAAAGAGGTGCGGGCATGATAAATCAGCATGCATTTGCCCAAATATATTCTTTTGTGCAAAACCTTGCAGATTCCTGAGTGATCGGGATTATTTTTATGCTAGAAATGTGCCTTCTTGCTGATTAAATTATTTTGTGCATAAATAAAACTAATCTTGATCATTGACATCCTTGGCGAAGCGTTAGACTGCCCTCTAGTGCCAAATATATAACTTGACCCAGGCTCCACTTTTTTCATAAAAGGGTTTACTTCCTGTAAATAAAAGATGGCGATGTAAACAGTTGATTACTGTGAAAGTGTTTTATGCGAAGGCTTCCCTTGCAGGCATTTGAACAAGTAGGTTCCATTTATTTTTAGGCTAAGATGTTTTTAATAATCATCGCGGTCGCAAAGCGTGCTTCTTATTCTTGCGAATGGGCGGTTCTACTGGAATTTAAAAACGAAAATGTGTGATCATATTCAACCCGCACAGGCCGCGAATGATCTGTATATTCTTCTTTGTCGTTCGTTTGGTGCTACATCTTCTTATGGAACTTGCGTAACTTCTAACACAAAGCGTGTCTTTTGTGATCGAGAGGGTGGTATTTTTAATTGATTCAGCTGCGTGCAAAATAAATAATGTACGCTAGAGTACACAAACTAGATTAAAAACGCATAGAAAGTTTATTATTTATCGTTCAGAATACACAAAATACTTTTAAAACACGTTGAAAGTTTATTTTATTATTGTTATTGTTATTGTTATTGTTATTGTTATTGTTACTGTTATTGTTATTATTATTGTTTAGTTATTTTTAATAAAATGTCCCTGAAACTGTATACGATTACATACTGGACTAATGTTCTCAGGTTGTACATAAATGCGGACAGTACTTTGCCACCTTCACTTCTTCAACGAATTGTTGCCTAAATATGTATGTTTATACATTCATTTACATTGTCAATAATTTGTAGTCCCTTGACTTCACTGCACAGGAGTGTTATTTTCATTGTTTTTTGTAAACCATGACGTGTGGCAGTGTTTATATTTAGACTTGAATTTAGTTATTTTGGGGTTTCAGAATAGGAATAATGGATGTACAAACAAGATTTGGGGTTTCGAGCGGAGCCACTAACCCTCTGTATTTCATAGCACTGCACTTTTAAACTCTGTTAAAAGTTGAATAGCAGTTTGATCCATTCCTGGTTTTATTATGAGTTTAATAAAACACACCTGAGCTTGTTACCTATAGACTGTGGCTACTCAAGCTGGTAGTAAAACCTGGAATACATGAGTTTTATTCCCATCCCTGCCGCAGAACCAGTTAATCAGAAACTGAATTCAACCCCAAATTGATTTTTTTTTTTTTAAGTACATACTATTTATGTATTATTGAAGTGTTTATGTTATTGTAGCATTTTATTTAAGACTTCTTAGGACCCCATGTAAATATAGTGTTTCCCAGAGACATCTTTCCTTTTTCTTGCTGCAGCTTTGTCCCAGGTCCTGAAGAACCAAAGTGAAGTCATGAGCAGCAGAAGGAAGCGGGCCCCTCCGGTGAAGGTGGATGAGGAGACAAAGAAGCAGCTCTGCTGGAATATGCACGAGGACTTAAAAAATGACGACATTACTCCGGAAGCGGACAACGTTCCCGGTCCCAGCTCTTCGGCTGCACCTCTTACCTATGAAGATGACAATACCTTAGAGGAAGGATGTTCCATTGATGTGAAAGACAGAATCTCAAGCCCTCAGAGCTTCTTGGGACTAACAGAACCTAGAGAGGAGTCCTTATGCATTCCGTCTCCCATATACATTCCAATCAATCTTAAGGTGCTGTCACCCTGTGAGCCAGGCCCTATCTGGAAGGCCTTGATTGGTGAGTGTCTTCTTCATCCAAAGTCAGCCCATCTCTTTCCTGGTGGCATTCAGGACCTGAGCTTCACCCTTAGAATGACTAATGATCAGCTCAGTGTGTGCCTCCACAGAGAAGGGGAAGGTGTGAACACAGAAGAGTCTGATTTCAGCAGCAGAGACGTTTACTCTGTGGAATGTTCTCTGGACAGTACTGTGTTAGAAGACCTAATGTGGCTTCAGAAGAGAAGAGTTGTTCAGCTTTATCAAATACAAAATGAAGACAGTGATTTTTTAAAGGTATAATGCTATGATTATTTCTGCTGTTTTCATTATTTAACACCTTAATAACTCAATTTGCCATTATGTACCAGGTATGTGTAAAATATGTGTTTAGAGTTTGTGATCTGCTTTTTAAATCTTGATTTTTTAGGTGGGTATTTTCCTCTTGGAATCCGGACTAGGAAAACCAGAGTTCCTGAGTGAAAGAAGTGGAAGAATAAGAAAGGCCAATCAGCTGATCCAGAAACTATTGGAGCTCTTTTATGACTTTATAATTCCAGGTAAACTACTACTACTAGGGAAAGAACATGTATTGTATCTAATGGTTACAAGACTTGAATGGGATGGTCGCATTTTGAAACCATTGGACCAGTCTGTCCTGATATTTAACCCGTTGGACCATTTGCATAACGGATGAATTGGTCATGTGTGGGACAATACACTTCAGCACGCATCATAACACAGGTGTTTCTTATTTTTTGTCTAACACCTGCATGCTTGGTGGATGACAACATAACTAGTGATGTTGCAGAGTCCAGTGTTTAACAAGGTTAAATGTTGTATCTACACATTGACTGCCTTTATTAAACAGAACCTGACTTTGTTTTTAGACTTACAAGAGGATGAAAAAGAAGAGTCAGATACTGACCTGGAGCGGCAGAACATTGAAGAGCTGTATGATTATGTGAGACATGCCCACCAGAATGAAGCCCACAGCCCCAAGCAAGACATCCAGCACCCGGCACTCATCCCTGTGCTGAGACCTTACCAGTGTGATGCTGTCAACTGGATGCTGAAAAGGGAGAACTACAAAAGCTCCCAAACACATGGTAGGTGTTGGGTACCCACAGGCAGTCGTGTCGTGAACCAAAAGGCTCATGTTGAAAAAAAAAAAAAAAGTGGCCCATACAACATTGTAAATTTGTGTTAGACCTAAGAATTCCAAATCTCCCTCAATGCACGCCACAGAACAATAGCACCACCTGTTGGACGCAGCAGGTTTGGCATTTGTCTCACAAGTCCACCTACAATATCTGCATTTCAGTGTCTGCTTCTTGTCACAGATTCCTTTAGGGACAGCCACCCTCTCTCAGCAATGAGGAGGATCCAATAAGCCAGCCCAGTTAAAAATCAGCAACTCCCTACACTGTGGAGATTTTAAATCCATGTGTAAATGAACAGAATTTGTTACTGAGAAATGTATTTTGTGTTTTGTTTTTTATAGAAAAATCCCTGCATTTCCTGTGGCAAGAAGTTGCCACATCATGTGGAAAGACGCTCTACTATAACCCATATACAGGCTGGTAGGAAACAATCTTGTACAGAAATGCATTTATTATATATTTTTTCATTAGAATAGCCACAGAGATGCATCTCCTTTTTATGGGATGAAAAGGTACAACAGACAAATATTAATTCAAGTTACATTGCCTACTGAAATTAGGTTGTATTAGGAGATAAATGAAGTAAATTGGCACTGGCATTTAGATTCACTGTTGTTTAGATCTTTACAATATGCATCTGCAAGAAGATCAAACTACATAAAAATGAAATAACATATTATGGCTGGTTTATGCTTTGATATTAATCTATAAATGCTAATTTCTCAGATTTATAATTTGTGTATCTTACAATGTTCTTTCTGTGATGCTGCAATTGTCTTCTTACAAGAACTACTACCTACTGTAATGAGACTAGTAGCCACTATGCTGAATTCCCAAATCAGACCCAGTTATTCTGTGTTGTAGTTTGATACGTGAGTTTCCTATGGCTGGCACTGAATGGCCAGGAGGAATCCTGGCAGATGAGATGGGTCTGGGGAAAACCGTGGAAGTGCTGGCACTCATTCTTATCAATACATGGCAGGGTGTTGGACAACATGGCCTAACGCTACCCGAGGTAAATCTTTAGCAGGATTTAAGTATTGTAATAAACATTATTTACTTACTAAAATCAAGAATACCTAATTCAATATTGTTGCCATAAATATACTCTTTCATATTCATTATACACTGTACAGTTTTATAATGGCCAATATATATATTTTTTGTTTCAAGGGAAGGTCAGTAAACTACTTTGTCCCACCTCCACCTACAGACGGGAAAAAGAAACTGCATTATAACAAGTCTGACTTAAAGCCAAAAGAAAAAGTGGTCTACCCCAGTAAGTACTGACTTTCTGTAGTAGCGTTTGGTTGTGTGGTAGTAAACGTTGAAGTTGATATCAAGCAACACAAAATGACATTAACAGTGTTTCAGTGAATACTGTTACTTTATTTTCCCGAACTTATTGATTTAAAGGGGTTATAACTATTGAAAATAATGATGTAAATTACATTTCCATTCGCAAGGTAGATCTGACATTTTTGAAAGAAACACATGTTCCGGATGTTATCTGGTAGCATATTGGTTTGCATTCCTTACAACAAGGGAAATTCATCCGAACCCTGACATGCTTTGATCCAGGAGACACTGACAGCAGGGGGGATGACTTTAAAAGTGCAAGTGTAACAAACTACTTCAGATTTAAGACATGCATACTTTTTAGCCTAGTCTACATCTAAGTGCACGACAGGTAAGGTTCATGAAGTTCTTTCATTAGTTACATATAGCCTCTTTAATAACCTCTCACAGAGGGAAGGGTGCTGTAGCACAGCATTGAAACACAATTGATGTGCTATATTTACTCTGTATAGTAAGGCATCACATGAACTGTAGACTTTTTTTCATTCTTGTCCCAAAACCTGGATTGTTTACAGAGTTTTACAATTCAGCTCAGTTGTTGCCAATTAGAAGACAACTAGCAGTGAACCATCGATTCGGCTTTATTTTGATGTGGTAGCAGCAATTTATTAGATGGTTTAAATTATTTAACTGATGTAATGCTGAAGCAATCTACCTGAAAGACAAGGAGGCATTAGCTATGAGGTTGATGGTGCCCATTTTATCTTAATGGAAGACACATGTTACCAACTGCTCCGACATTTTTTACTCAATGTCATATCTTTCCTATTTCATCTGACAGCAGAAAAAAAAAAAACATCACCTTCCAGTGTTTTGTCTTGACAGCAAGAACAGACTTTTCTGTTTTAAAATCTATCCATCGTGATCTAATTGATGGCGCTGTTTTTCTCCAGTGTCCTTCATTTCTGTCTCAAGCCTGTTTAACTTCAGTGTTTGTGACATGTATGTTTTTGAAGTTCAAATAAGCTTGGAATAGTATGAAAGAGATTTTCAAGTGTTTGCCCTGAATGTACTTCATTAATTGTCATCCTTAAAATCAATCAACACAATCACATTTCTAATTTCTCTCTGATGTGGCATTCGCTGCAAGTGCTTTATATGATCTACACATTTTCTTAACAGCACATATTTTGTCTGTGAAATATCCTATTATATATGTTCTTGCACATACCAGTGACCACACACAAGCGTCATAACCACTATTCAAATAACTTAGGCTTGTCTTCATTCATGGTCATAGAGCTTTTAATCTCACTTCACCAACATGGGTCAGAATCTGAAACAGCAGTGTATCACATTGTTACACTTAGATTATTACTTAAGCACTGGGCCTGCTTAAAATACTTTTAAAAGCTGAGGTGCTTTGAAAAATTGGTGTGAAGCTGTAAGTTTTGTTCACACTAACTGTTCAGTTATGTAGAGATTTCTTGTTTGCTAACTAACATTTGCCACAGTTGCAGGTGGAGCATAAATGTCAGTGTTCTCCTGTTGACCCTTGAAGGCACAATTTTGACAGTGTCAGCGAAAACTAGTTCTTCAAAAAAGAAGGCACTGCCATTTTGAATTGTTCTGTTTTTTGTACCTGCAGCTTTAAGGGTGATGCTTCTCACTGCTATCAAGGAGATGAGGGTGGGGAAGGGGGCCTCGGTCAACGCTATCTTCGGGTACATCCGTGCCACTTTCAGGTACGACCTTCAGAGAAACCGGCGCCTCATTAAAAAGACTTTGGAGAAACTGGTCGCTGAAGAGGTGGTGGAGCAGGTGAAAGGCCGGGGGCTTGCCGGATCATTCAAGCTGGGAAAGAAGTATAAAGAGACAAAGAAACTCAGGACAATTGCAAAACAGGTATGTACAGTAGTTGTTCAAGTATTATTCAATATAAAAGGTATACATTTCCATTCTTGACATTAATTTCATACATTTCTAATATGAACAGCAATAGCTTAACACTTTTTGTTTTCTGTATTTATTTTTTTTAAAAAACATTTTAAGTATTAAACATATTCTGTGATTGTTTGTACACAATGTTTTACCAGCATCAAACACAATTTTACAGGAATCTCATCATTTGAGACATTCTGATTTGTGTATATCAGCCTATTAAACATCTATGTTTTATATTTTCAGAAATCAAACCCTCCGGACAGTAATCCTGACTGTAGACTTAGGAGAACCACAAGGGAACATGCAAGAGTGAAAAAAGATGTTCTGACTGATGCAGAAAACAAAGGTGAACTGCTTCAGTGTGACCCAGAAAGCTTTAAACCAATGAACCCTGGGCTGGAAGAACATAACTACTTTGGTCAGAGCAAAGACAGGGGTTCAAAAGACAGTACTTTGAGAGAGGGTGTCTGTGAACCAGTAGATAAGACTGTGGACAAGACCCAGGACAACCCATTACTAGAATCCGATGACACACAGAGTCACTCAGCTGTGGGTATGATAGACAACAAATGTGAATCCAAGGTAAAGCAAGATGAAGAATGCCCAGAGATCCAAGACTCGGGTTCACACTGCAGCACCAGTGCACCTTGTCCTGCTTCTGCCACAGCAGTTCTTCCTTTCAACACGTCTGCCTATCGGTTTGAATGTATCTGTGGAGAGCTGGGCCTGGTTGACTATAAAGCCAGAGTGCAGTGTCTGAACTGCTTCCTGTGGCAGCATGCGGAGTGCGTCAACTACAAGCAGGAGGACCTGGGGACCAAGCCTTTCTACTGCCCGCACTGCCTGGTCGCCATGACGCCAGTGCCCACGGGGGCTACGCTCATCATTTCACCCAGCTCTATCTGCCACCAGTGGGTGGATGAGATCAACAGGCATGTGAGGTCATCTTCACTTCGAGTGCTGGTAAGATTTCAGTTTTCATTGGTGACTTATCCAATCTAACAGACACTTTTTATGGAAAAACTCACAAGGGTTCAGTAATAATTCAACTTTCACAGCTGTTTGATATTTAGGCTTGTGCTTTAACACACACTCTCTTGGAGAATTTACAAACACTAATAAGAAAGCAGTTTTGAAGTATGTTAAGTGAGTTCTAGTTTCTTAATAGAGTCCACTATGGGATTAGGAAGCCTCTACTATGGAGGTCCTTTTGTGTGGGGCCAGGGGCCACTTGCGAATATTAAACTGGTCAGCCTCAGACAAATCACCTCTGCAGCTTGCTTTTTAGCCCTTGTTTTACTGTCCGTCAACGAGGGAAGCTGTTCTGTGCCTTCTTGCAGGTTTACCAAGGAGTGAAGAAGCACGGCTTTATTCAGCCTCACAGTTTGGCTGAACAGGACGTGGTCATCACAACCTATGACGTCCTGCGCACTGAGCTGAACTACGTGGACATTCCTCACAGCAACAGTGAAGACGGCCGTCGCTTCCGAAATCAGAAGCGCTACATGGCCATCCCCAGCCCCCTGGTGGCGGTGGAGTGGTGGAGAGTCTGCCTGGATGAAGCTCAGATGGTGGAGTGCCCCACTGCAAAGGTGATGGGCCTCTGAGCAGCCTGTCTGCATGTCTGCATGTCTTATCTAAGGATGACTTTAATTGAACAATTGTAGCAGGAAAGTGTCAGGAATGAAACTCAGAGGCTAGAAACTGCAGTTAAAGCATGTATGCACATGTTTATTTAACAAACACACAAAACATAAGAACAAATTAACAAGGCACAAGGGCCAAAATAAAAGGTTTAAATTCTCATGTCACCTTCACTGACCAAGTTATTAAACCTTTACCAGCAACACACATTGTGGCACTCCCACCAAACTCCCACACACAGACAAAGGATTTCTCCTTCCTTATATACCATGTGGCTGGAGCCTAGTTAATCATCATTTATTCAGCCACATTCTCACATGTATTCTGGCAAGGATGATTTTAACCCCCTCCCTTCCAACGCTATGTTCACAACACACACATACACTATTACTATAGCAGGGCTTCTGCTCTGCCACAAAACCATACATCATATTTTTATTTTTTTGTAGTAGTAATATAATTGTTTTTTATTATTTATTTTTTTTCACAGAAAAACCTAGTTAAACAGAGTTGGAGGTGTATCGCATTTTGAAAAGATTTTGCTAGGAGTATCACTGTCAGAGTAAACTCATTTTAAAACATTCATCTGTCTTTGTAATATCATATTGCATACATCTCCAGTAAACGCTAATTTGATTTACATTACTAGTTTCTGTATTTTATTCATGCATTCAAGTCACAAGCTGTGACACCTCATTTATCAGCGGATTTCACACATCCGTGGACCTATGTTGCCCCCCCCAGCACACGTCTAAACGGAGTTCCACTGTGTATATATATAATGTACTGTATATGTTTTGTATATATATAATTATTTGGTGATGGTGTATTAGTCACACTATGGTGTGTGGTGACAAAAAAAAAAAAAGATCCTAGTGTTAAAAATAGTGCAGCTTTCTAGTTCAGGCCTGAATGGCCTTCTCACAATGATTTCAATCACCTGTGCTTAACTCCAGAGTTACACAGCCTGACCCGATATTTTTCTTCCAGGCAGCAGAAATGGCACTGAGGCTGAGTGCCATCAACCGCTGGTGTGTCAGCGGAACTCCAGTACAGCGAGGTTTAGAAGGTGAGCAATTCCAAAGCACTTGAGTTTTATCTAAGCTAGGTTTATGTAATCCTTCAGGGGCATGATAACAGATATGGGATGCACAGGGATGTGTGATATATGATTTATTAAATTTTTTTGGTGACTTCAGCCCCATAGGTATTCACTGCTTATTTCCGATAATAGTAATTACCGTGTTACTTTGTATTCTTTACGTTACATTTCGTACCCTTTGCCTCTAAAATGTATTGAATGCTGTAAAGTATAGTTGTTTACATGTGAGATAGTCTTATAACCTATACTAATGTCTGCATTCCTCAGTGGTATATTGTGTTAAACACTGTTGTAGGCTGGTATTTATTTTGTACTTGGTGTTTGACAGCCCTATATCATATTGTGAACATACCGTCTGTGGTGTCCTGATGATAAAGAATATCATGATACTCTGCATCGTATCGGATCATGAGCTCTAAGTATGGTATTGCTCAATACACACTATAGTGAGCTGTCTCTGGTCCTCAGATTTATATGGCCTGGTTCTGTTCCTTGGAGTCGACCCATACTGGGTGAAACACTGGTGGGAACAGCTCCTGTATCGTCCATACCGTCGAGGAAATCCCCTTCTGCTCTATAGCCTGATTGCCAGACTCATGTGGCGGTCTGCAAAAAAAGATGTTCTCGACCAGGTATGTGGCGTACATACAACCAAGTAAATATTCTAAAGAACAAAAACAAAGCCAACGCTTTTTTGAGTTAATTCCATCCTGTGGAATACCTAGACGTTTACATTAGAATTGACAAATAAGAATACTTTGTATATTCCTCCCTGGTGCCAACCCTGACTGAGGTCAAGTGTACTGTAACAAAAGTATATCTACATTTATAAATATAGCAAAGAAAGTGCTTGCCTTACAGCACTGACTGGATAAGATTAATCTACAAGTACAGTACATTTAGAGTTAGTGCACCTCTTTCTAGTGTGCTGGAGACTGGTGGGGATGGTATCTGCCTGTAGCAGCAGAGATAAAGATTTCAATTAAACACTAAAGTGAAAACAACTAGCAGCAGAAAGTGACCAGATAAAAATATAAATAAACAATGCGTTCATAAATATAGAAAGGCTGACGATGTTGAGAGTTTTCTTAAGCAGCTTCCACTTGACTGCCATTAGCTTCAGTGCAAATTTACCAGGAACAGAAATTTAATTCCACATGGTCAGCAGCAGTAAGTTATAGGCTGGATAACTGACCTGTTCTCTTTAGATCCAGATCCCCCCTCAAACAGAAGAGGTACACTGGCTCCACTTCTCCCCAGTGGAAGGTCACTTCTACCATCGCCAGCATGAAGTCTGCTCCCAGGATGCTCTTGTGAAGCTGAGGAAGATTTCTGACTGGAACCTGAAGCTCGGCAGTCTGGACAGAAGAACCGTCAACTCCATCCTGTACCCCCTGCTCAGGCTGAGGCAGGCCTGCTGCCACCCACAGGCTGTGCGGGGAGAGTTTCTGCCTTTTCAAAAGAGGTGGGCAGTGGTGTTGGGCTGATCTGTACCCCATCAGTGGCAGGTGTTTTAGGTCATAATTCCATGGACTCCTGGGCAGCTGCTCAGATGTTAAACTATTAAACTTGTATTTCCACTACTGTGGTAATGTTTTTATGTTAGTTTATTGTTTATATACATCTTAAGTTAGTGATTCTCTGTGTCTGATTTGTTATTTTGATTGACTTATTTCATGATAGCTGTAACTCTTATTACCATGGCACTTTTCCTGAGTGTGTGACTATTACTGTACATGAAACTCGGGTCGTAGTTTTTGTCAAAGAACTGTGGTAGTTTTATGCACTTAGTTTTGAATCATGATTTTTGATACAAAGTTCGTCACGTTGTCTTTGAATTCCGCAGCACCATGACAATGGAGGAGCTGCTGTTGTCCCTGCAGAAGAAATGTCGAGTGGAGTGTGAGGAGGCACATCGCCAGCTTGTATGCGCTTTCAATGGGCTGGCTGGGGTGCATATAATCAGAGGTAAGAGCACATGTCTTTAAGTATAGTACATTATTTATACCAGACAGCAAGGACATTGTGGAGGCGCCTGTACGTATGTCACAGTTACACTTGCTGCGGATATTTTTTAGCAGGTTAACATAATTGTGACCCACCATAACTTATTGTTGTATTCGTTCTGGACTTTCCAAATCAAGTGGTATGTTCATAACCACTTTCCCACATTTTATGAGTGGACACTTGTTACAGAAATTATTGCAAAATACTATGGTTCAACTTAGTTGCAGTCGATGGCCGCAGAAAGATATGTGGTGTATGTGAGCTCATATCAACACCTGCTAAATCCAGCAACAGCTCTGTGCTGTGTCTCCACAGAGCAGGAGACCAACCCTGAAGATATAAAAGGTTTACACCACTGTGCATGTTGATTTGTCTTTGTTCTTAATAATGTGTCACCGCTGGGGGGAAAAAAAATATCCTGACCTCTTCATGCAACAGCGAGAAAACAGAGTGCTGGTAGAAGTTGACTTTGATGTATATTGATACATTATACAGGACACATCTGTTAGGTTGTTCTGAAAAATCGATCCTTTATCTTTTGGAGGTGAATATGCTTTGGCAGCAGAGCGGTACAGAGAAGTACTGCGGTCCTCAGAGGAGCACAAAGACAAACTCAAAACTGATTCTCTGCAGGTAAGACAAAGACCCTTGAAGCATTTATTTCCACTGTAATAAGAATCTAATGCAACAGTAACTATACCAATAATCCATGAATAAGTTATAGAAGTCCTCCAAGCATGGAAGTAGTCATGTTTACGTGCTCACTTTATTGGTTTTGGATGTTATGTACAGCGCTTTGAGATGGTCTACTGGAAAAGCACTATATAAAAATAAAATGGATTGATTATTATCTGTTAAATACATAGAAAAGTATTTAACTGCCTTTTGTTTCCTTTTTATAGAGGCTACATGCTACACATAACTTAATGGAACTGCTGGAAGCACATCGCTCTAGTATTCCCCCAACCCTTCGAGATGATCGACTGAAAGTAGAGGTAAGAATGGAGTGATGCTAGCACGTGCCAAGCAGGCAGAGTAATATCTTGTTTTACTTGACAGTCCAGGATCTAATCAAGTGGTGTGTCAAGTAGTGTCTTAATTAAACTAAGACAGATGTGTGCAGCCCCTCACAGACAATTTCCGCCTGGGGGGCTGTGCCCTTAAATAAATCACAATATCTTCCAAAGTATAGACAGCACAGGCATGGTTCAGGGCTTGAATTCAAGGTAACCCCTTGGGCATCAAGACTAAAACCTCAGGTGTGATAAAAGTCTTACTCAGTACCACACTGGAAGGAGATATCCAGAAAAAACACATAAAAAAACAACAAACGCTTTTCATTTTTTTATGTTCTATAGTCATTTTTTCAACTTGTAGCATATGAAAAGAGCCAGATTTTTTTCCAGTGCTTCACCAACATGTCTAATATACTGGGTAAAAATTTGGAACTGTTTGAACAAAGGGATCAAATTCTACAGGAGTTTTTACAAAGCTAAGCCCAAGGGTCCCCAAACCTCTCCAAAAATAAACATTGTGTAAATCTTTATGTCAATTGATATACTAAGTTCTAAAAGGGATGTTATCTTCTGGCACCTCACAGGCTAGCCATTGCCACAAGCATTTGCCTTTGAAAGGTTTTTTTTTTTTTTTTTTTTTTTTTTTTTCCCTTATCTCATTCAAGAGGTGGGTGTGTTTGTTTGCACATCAATTACTCTGTGATGTATTGGGTTACAAACACAGTAAAGGCATGAATGGAACGCTTGTGACCTCCCCTACCACGTGATCAGGGAGATTTCATCGTCATGAAGGTTGTAAGACCACAGCAGCAAAATGCAAGCTAGTCGATTGCTTTTGTTTTGAATGCATGGGGGTACTAGACACATTGTGAATGGGATATCTCAGCGGTGAAATGACGGATTCGAAAAATTCCTTCGCTGTTTGACGGTAGGAAAACAACGATTTTGATATCGAGTCAGCTTTTTTCTCTTTTGCTTTTGTAATAATATTAAAAATGAGTTATGAAATATAATATTTACGTGCAGTTCCGTGTTCCGCCGGCGGGACAAGAGGGGCGTAAAAGGTTAAAGTGTATTTTCACTATCACAAATCAGAATGTGCTGGCAGGGGCTTTGTAGGAGCACTATTCCCCTACATGCAGAGAGTGAGGACCGTGCTATTGCAGTTCTAGCTCTGGTGATATTTTACATCTAAGCACTGTCCTGTATATACGCCTCTACGTGTGTAGGTATCTGTTAGTCTAATCTTTTTCCTTGCTTTGTATGCAGGCAGAGCAGCTCAGACAGCACTACATGACCAAATCCAACTCTGAAGTTGCAGAAGCACAACAAGCCCTGCAGCCAGTCCTTCAGAACATCAAAGAGCTGAAACGCAAGGTAAGACTGTCAGCGACTAGTGTAGCCAGTCTTCTTTTTCTGATGTAAGAGTTAGGTTTCAAGAGTAGATTCAAATGTTATTAGCTTTTGCTATTTACAATATGTTTTCCATACAGTTTTAGTATGTTTGCAATCATTCTGAGTGATTCTGGGTGCTGTGGCACCAATATTGACTTATCATTAAGCATATCCATATATATTGACAGTGAGTAGCTCGGGCTGGCACAGTTCAAAGGTCACTCTGCCATATTATTTGACTGTAACGAGGAAGTCTGTTAGACCCGGCAATCTCAAAGCAAGTTCAAAGCCAGATAAGGCAGATTTAGAGAGAAATGATAATAACTTAATATTGAAGCAACAAAACCTAGAGACACTCGGAATGATAACAAACATCAGACAATAGTAAGGAAAAAACTATTCAAGTGACATTTGAAGTTAGTTGTTAAGTAGTACAGTAATCTGTCGCATATCCGACTGCGGTGGGACCAGAGTAAGGGCGGATATGTAAAAAGTCGGATGAATGAATCCTGTTTTAAATACCATTAGACACAGCTGTAACAATTACTGTGTTCACACAATTATAGTTTTGAGATTCAGCTTTTATTAGGGAGCACCCCTAAATCCCTTGTTTAGAAAGATACAGGGTATCAGTGCTTGTGACAGAGTAGCTGTCTGCTGTGTGGGTGCGTGTATTCGCTGCTGAGTGACAGGCAGGAGAGCGAGACGGAGGTTGAAGTTGATACGCCCCGCAGACTAACAGGATTTATTTACATATCAACACAATGAATAGCTCACGTGACACTACCAGCAATGGCAGCGTACGTAGCACATACAACACAATGTACGAAAACTTTGGTAGGATCTACAATAACTGAACTAATCTTTTCTGTTCATTAATAAACTAACGTTGCTGAAGAGGTTGATCATGACAGATAAACGGTTAGGGCGAATGTATAACGGGCAGATACGTGACGGATTACTGTATCTTGAAATTATTGATCTGGCAGATCAGCCAGTCACCAACACTAAGTCTAAATACATACATCCAGCTCCACGGTAGGGGCAACTTACCTTAGTGGTAGTGGTGGAGTAATGTAATGTCCCATAGCATTCAAATAAAAAAACAGACTTAAAAAAAACACATTTTTGTAGTTATCCAATATTGTTAATCTTGTCTCATTTGGAGCTACAGTAAATTAGTTTGCCTAATATGTCATGTGTGCATTCTGCTCACATTTATTTATTTATTTATTTATTTATTTATTGCAAACCTTTAGAGGTACTTAATACCACTTGCCCTGACATTAAAGATTAAAAAGCAGAACAACTCTGTAAATTGTGCTCATGGGCATAGTAACTGTTTTTCCCATTGACATATCATATACTGTTCCATCAGCAGTCTTGAACAACTGGATGTGCAAGCAGGGAAAGTGGCACCTTGTTCATGATACAGTTTCATTTAGTACTGAATAATGCCCCTTTATAAATGTAACTGATGTACTGTACATAAAGAGTCTTCTGAACTGGGTCTATGTAATGGCTTGGCACAAAGCAAAATTACACATTTTCTTACTGTCTAGGTTCACTCAGGATCTCCTTGGTGGTTGGAGGTAATTCAGCGAGCAATCCAGTATGCGATTGATGATGACTTGGTTCTTCGTATTCAAAATGAGTTGATCAGTAACTATAAACAGCAAGCCAGCAAACTTTCCATGGCTGACAAGTACGTTTGTGCAGTTACATCACTTTGCTATTCTGTTTGAACCCTCAGTAGCACATGTTAATCTCTACATGTTACAGCTCTCTCCCTTGTAGTACCACATTGTAGAGCAAGAAGCAGTTGACTGTATTAGGCAAAAGGGAAAGCCATTATGCACTCAGTAATTTTCTTGCGTACACCTAACTTTTTTACTCCTGGTGCTTGTATTTTAGTGTTAGAGCCAGACTGAGACAACCAGATACTGTGTTCACTTCATGTGATTCAAACTAGGTTCCAGCCAAGGGGAATACCAGTGACCAAAGTTGACATGGACAGTTTAATCTTGTATTTGTGGTACCATTTATTTCACCAACTTTAAATAATGCAGTTATAATATACAGTCTTGGTGGAGTCTAAAATATTAAATAAGCGGTATAGGTTGATGGTTCTGTGATGGATGTTGCTGTCAGGTTCCGTGACTGCAGAGGGCTGCAGTATTTGCTGAGCACACAGATGGAGCACTTGATGAAATCCCAAAAAACTGTGCAAGCTGCTGTCAAGAAACTGGAGGGTCCTCCTTCAAAGAAAGTCATTGAGGAAGCCACCATTTGCCACCTTCGCCCTGTGAGGCTTCCCCTCAACAAGTACGTAAGAAAACCACAGCTACAGTAATCAAATAATATCAATTCAATGTATACTTTCCCATTGAATTTCATTTAACAATACCTAAGTGAGTGATGCAGGCCTATATGCATACATATCTCTTTCATGCTGATGGTATTTTAAGTAAGTATATACCTGGTTGACAAATGTTGTAATTGCAATTTAATTAATCTGATTTGTTTTATACCTCTATATTCCATGCAATGCAACCCTTTTCCCAAATCTAACCTTGATTGTTTTTTATTGTAAAGTATTGCCAATTAATGATTGTGGTTTGAGGAAGACGTCCCACCAAGCTACTGTTTAAAATAGGCACCCTATTGCTCCAAATAAATCACATGTTCAAGTATAAGTGAGATAACATATTGCTGTACAGCCATCCTTTAGCTAAGTTATCAGTGAAGTGTCTGAGAATGTTCTTTCAACTGTTACTCCACCTCTGTTGTATCTTTACCCAGCAGGAAGACCATTGTAAAAGGGGACTTGTTATTTGTGTGATATTTAAAACCAAACCCCAGCTTTTAAAATGCTCTTTGTACTAAAGAGGCACATCTTTGTGAAGGGCATGCTTAGCAGCGTACCTGAACCAAAGTTGAATGTTATTTTTCTTTCTGTTGAGCGGTACTGAACTCAACCCATGTGCATCTTTCTCTCCAGCTGTGTGTTTTGTAAAGCTGATGAACTCTTCACAGATTATGAATCCAAGCTCTTTGCCCACACGTAAGTACGTTTCATGTGTTGATTATTCCTGTAGTTCTCATTAGTTTTACAAAGATTTCACTAACAAGAAACTACTAAAGGTACAGTACACAGAGTAAGAAACTTTTTTTATGGCGGTTTTAGTGTTAAAGGGCAGACGGCCATCTTTGAGGAGATGATAGAAGATGAAGAAGGCCTGGTTGATGACCGTCTGCCTACGACTAGCCGTGGGCTATGGGCAGCGAGCGAGATGGAGCGAGTAATGAAGGCCATCTTGTCTTTTGCCAAAGCCCGGCGGATGGATGCTGCCATCATTGAGGATGGGAACACATTTATGGAGCTATTTGAGAGCCGGAAGAAGGAATATAAGGTATTACAAGTATACAAGTGTAATCTTCTGCCATTGACTATGCATTAGTTTTCCAAATATGAATGGCTGTGCTGTTTTGTACTCCAGAAACAGAATCCCTTTAGTATTAGTATACCCTTTTAGTGTTGCATGATAGACTGCCCTTTTTCCCTGTGTGCAGTTGCTTCATGAATACTGGATGGTGCTGCGGGATCATGTCTCTGCGATCGACGAGTTGGGCATGGCAACGGAACGCCTGCGTGTGCGCCACCCGGATGAACCCAAGCCCAAAATGTTGCACATCATCGAACCACACGAGGTAACTGCAAGTCTGTCTGTGTGGGTGGCATGCTGAACTTTTATCTACGATCTATGTGCATCAGTATAATTGACTATTTTCTCATTTATAGTACCAAATTGTTCAGTGTGCAAGATTCTTATTTCAGTAGTCTTAATTGCATGTAGAGACTCGCTGTGAAAATGTAATTGTTTTTTCTCAAAAAAATAATGGGAAATTATTATTTATTTTTTTAAATATAGCTGTAAATACAGAACACACATACATGCATTTCCCAGTATAAAAACAGTTTTTTATGTGCCCCCCCCCCCCCCCCATTTTAAAGGTGGAGCAAAACAGGATGAAGTTATTAAATGATGAAGTTGTTGCAAAATCCCAATTACAAAAGAAACTTGGACAACTTTTGTACCTCACAAACTTAGAGAAAGTAAGAACCTTGGCTTCTTAACTATCTTTCAGTTGTTATGGTTACCATCTTACATATGTTGCTTGTAAAGTTTGTTTCATTCATGATTAATTCTTTACTCTCCAGCCAAGAGTATAGCATACAGAAGTGATGGGTCTTCTTAATACATCTTAAAACATACTAATTCTTTCATAATTATTCTATAGTTTGTATCTAGAAATGTAATTATATTAAGTTGTATATACTTATTTTGCATACTGGTAACTTGCAGTAATTCATTATAAATGTTTTGTAGTCTCAGGATAAATCAACTGGAGAACAGAATCCGGAACCCTGTCCTATCTGTGCACGGCAGCTGGGGAAACAGGTAAGGATCTAAGAAGGACAAACCGCTCCACTGTAGATCAAAACGCATATAGTGTTGGGCAGGCTAACAGGATATACGGCAGGGCAGGCTAACGAGTAAGCAATTGTCGACATGTTTTTCATTTTGTGGCCCCAATGCACCCAGGAATGATGGGGCCATTGTCAGACTTCACCGTTTTCATTAACAACGGACTTGCATCAGTAAGCAGCATTATTCATAGGAAACGGATACTATTCTGATATAGTTTAGTTCATATAGTTTAATATGCATTGCTATGCAAATCTAGAGTTAAAAATGTAGCTACTGTCCACCAGTTTGTGAGGAAAATGTTTTCTCTTTCCACAGTGGGCTGTTTTAACATGCGGGCACTGCTTTTGTAATGAGTGCATAGCTATCATTGTGCAGCAGTACAGCATTGGGACCCGCAGGAGGGCCATCAAGTGTGCCATCTGCAGACAGACCACCTCCCATAAAGAAATCTCCTATGTGTTCACAGCTGAGACTGCAAACCAGGACGAGGAGATCCCTGTCAAGGTAACCAAAACCGCAATGTGACCAGTTATTTATCAGACCAGGGTGTGTGCTTGTAGATGCCCATGCCAGTTATTTATCAGACCAGGGTGTGTGCTTGTAGATGCCCATGCCAGTTATTTATCAGACCAGGGTGTGTGCTTGTAGATGCCCATGCCAGTTATTTATCAGACCAGGGTGTGTGCTTGTAGATGCCCATGCCAGTTATTTATCAGACCAGGGTGTGTGCTTGTAGATGCCCATGCCAGTTTTTCCTGTTGTTGGTTCTAAATGTATTCTATTGCTACTATTGCCCACTGCTAGTTTATATAATTCTCTTCTATAGGGTAGCCATTCTACCAAAGTGGAAGCTGTGGTGCGAGCCTTGAAGAAGATCCAGCTGAAGAATCCAGATGCTAAAGCTTTAGTCTTCTCAACGGTACATTGTATTTATAGCTAAATAGTGTGTAGGCCGTTCTTGATTTTCTCCAAAATAGACATTTAAACAAGAAATTTGTTACTGTATTTAGGTAATTTAAAAAAGAAAGTGATTGTGTTCTGTTTTTAATGTGAGTTTAGACCACCAAGCTAAATTCATTTAAGAACTCAACATCCAGACATCCAGTATTGGTCATTTCTGTGTCGTGTGTGTGTAGAACAGTGTATGGGTTGAGAATTAGTCGTAGCTCACTCTGTGCCGGTTTTGGTGGGGATCAGCAGGGAGGGAATTGCCTTTTAATAGCTGGATTGTTGTGTTCAACACTTTTTTTTTTTTTTTAATCAGTGTAACAGTTTACTCTAACCTGTCAGTGAATCTTAGGGGCTCTCTAGGCCTTATTTAGTCAAGTAACCCCAGAGAACATTACTAGTTATGCTATCTCTTGAACATCACTACAGTTTGTGAAATCAGAGATTCTGTTACTTTGATTAAAGCACTGATTGTTTAACACCATACTTTCTATACTGTTTTATGACGATGGATAATATTTCAATAACTTTTGTACTTTTTCATTTTAATCATCTTGCCTATGCATATTATGGTTTTTTTTTTAGCATTTGGCTTTGCATTTTGCATAGAAAAATGACAGAAAAGCATGTATTTATGTATACATATATGCATGCATGTTATATATATGAATGTATGTGGTTTGTTTGTGTTCATTATAGTGGCATGGTGTTCTGGATATCATTGCAAAAGCTCTTTATGACAACAACATGGAGTTTTCTCAGATAAACGGAATTCATAAATTTCAGGTGGGTAAGATTATATTTCTTTAGGAGAACCTTGCTGCACTTGAATTTCAATGAGTCTCTGGTTGGCTGGAAAGTGTTGTATTGCCACATTATACAAAGTCAACCAGCACTAGCCACAGCAGTACTCCACACCAGTACAACCTCAATCTAACTGTGTTTAATAATAAAGGACACCTGCATTTCAGCAATAAAATATTTGCTCTGTAATCTCAACAAAGTATATAAACCACTGATGTACTTTTTTTTTTCAGGAGAACCTGTCCTCTTTTAAATACGATGCCAAGATCAACATATTACTGCTTCCTCTACACACTGGCTCTAATGGATTGAATATAATTGAAGCTACACATGTTCTTCTGGTAGAGCCCATACTGAACCCAGCCCATGAGCTGCAGGCCATTGGCAGAGTACATCGCATTGGACAGACAAAGTAACTGACTTTAATAAAATAAACTTTGGGGGGGGGGGGGAGCATTTTCTTATTTTAATGCTAATTTGGTTACTGCCCTTTTTTCTTGGCATATTAAGAAGAACTTTGAAAGCACTTGGAAAATTGCTTTATTGCATATCCAAACCAAACTATACTGCAGCCCATCACCTCCTATTTCACATTGTACCACCACACACTTGTTCATGTTCAGTACAACAATTGTGAACCCTTGCCAGCTAACCGAATACAACAGTATTGGTTTGTTTTTGTCTCTGAATCTTCTGTTTACCCCATACTCATATTATTATTCCAACACTCAGAGGCCTATTGCATGCGCTTAATCTTTGTCAATAGAGGGGGCGGGTTCACATCAATCCTTAGTGTGTGGCAAATGATATTTGACTAGGGTGCTCTGTTTGTACCTAAATGTTGTTATGGTAGGGTAATTAACTGTTATGGTTGCCAGTGCTGTCTGTTGTTTGGTTCTTTGCTAGGCAGCCCTAATGCCAAAGAATCCACATGACAAGACATTGACAACCATAAAAGGTTGTGCACATGTTATTGAATATGATATGAAGGAGTATGCAGTATTACTTACCTAAATGCTAAATTATACTACAAAACGCTTAGTAACTCTGGGAGTTATGTTGAGCTTTGGGTGGCGGCCCTCATAAATATATAAGGGAATCTGACTTTCCATTCCCAATCCGCATAGTGGTCAATGCTGTCGGCTGCATTTTAGCTTTGAACTTTTGAGTCTGTTACTGAGCCTGTTTTCCCTTTTGAGATGAATTTATTAGCCAGATTGGCTAGATAATGAGTCCCTGTTGTGTGTTTTTTTTTTTTAATCCAAACACATAGAAACATGCATTTTCTTAGATTTTTTTTTTTTCTGTAGTGAATGAAAAGCACAATCAGGTATCAAATGCTGTTGTACTGCTGTTAAGGGCAACTGCACTTTTTTAATGTTTCTACTTATTTTATTTTGAAATATGTGTTTCTTTATCTGCGTTATTGGAAAAGGATGAATATGTTTCTGGAATAGAGTTTTATTGTCTCCTCATTATCATTATAAACAGCTCCTGTTAACTTCTTTTCAGGCCCACTGTTGTTCAGAGGTTTCTAATAAAATCAACCATAGAAGAAAGAATGCAGACCATGTTGAAAACAGCAGAAAGAAGGTAAGCCCACCCCTGTCCTTGGAAAAGGCTGAGGCCTATACTGTAGATTCTCTGTGAAGGATAGTAAAACGGAACTTTAAATTAAACTGACCTTACCATTACTGGAGTATGTGGCCTGACCACAGACAGTTTATCTGAGGTTTGTTTAGATAAATAACTTTATTCCCTTTGATTTTTCTAGCCATGGCACCACCTCCATGAAGCACTCTGAGGCGTCTGTGCTGACAGTAGCTGACCTGGCTGATCTGTTCACTGAGGACACTGAAGCTCTGGAATGATACTTGGCAGAGATTATTATAATGCAGTAGCAACAGTATAAGAAGGATCATTTTAACAGACATCACCTATACAGGCCAGGTTGTTTAAAGATATATTTTACCAGCAAAAGTAATGCACTGGGTATAGGGTACAATTTGGTCATGTTGTTTTGTTACTTGAGGAATTCTTGATCACACTGAAATAATTCAGTCTAGTCGGTATATCCCACAAAGTTCACTACAGAGTTAGGATATTTGATTGAAATTTTTACAGTATCTTAACTAAAAGCAATAGCCACTGTGAAAGTGTCAAGTTACGTCTTGTAGATAATACAGCACCCAGCACAGCATACAGGATGTTCATAGATCTTTCCAGCAGTCAGTAAATAAGGGCCAAGCTCCTAAACACAAGGCAGGTGCCAGGTAGTGAAGAAATTTGAACAGGACTTTGTTGCATTTAGTCCGTGAGTATCGGGAAAGCAATGTAATCTAGATGACATAGTTATGTAATTACAATCTTGAGGGCCATTTGGAAAAGAGAAATCCCCAAAGTGGAACAAATGCAGTACACATCCTTATTGGAATCTATTACCGTAGCTGAGAGTGTAGATCTCGCACTCAGAATGTCAATTACAAAGCATTCTAAATGTTTAAACCACAGCAGTTTCTATATAGACAGATTAAGCATGTTTATGTCTTTTTTATTTAGATTTAATGACTTCTAATATGTTTATAAATACTTGGTGGCTATCTCTAATCAAGTTGAGGGTGTACTTTCTCTTGCACTGTTTGTATGACAGACCCTAACAAAGTAAAGAATGCACTAGAAATACATTCTCAACTTGATTAGAGGTAGCCATCGAACAATTATAACCATGCAATGCGGTGTCCAAATACCACCATTATAGGATGTTTAAGCCTGCTCTTTTACAGAAATCATTCAACTGTATTTTATGGTCTTTTATGATGGTAAAAAGGAGGTCAATAAATCAACCCTGGTGGAAAACCCCAGCAGGATTGATACTGTGTTGAAATGGCAAGTGTTCAGATATGCTGATGTTTATATAATTTCAATAGACCCCATTGTGTTCTCTTCCTTCTTGCACCCTACAAGAGCAAAAGTACTAAATTAAAGGTTTTTTTTTTATTTTACTGGTATTTGATGTAATTTACTGTACATCATAAAGTTTTATTACAGAACTATTTCCTGCTCAGCAGCGTCACCTGAATGTAAAAGCTTTTTGGGAACAAGTCATTGACGCTGCCATATGCTATATAAAGTGTCTTTCGTTCAGTAGAAGTATAATAGATTCTTTCAGAGTTTTGCCAGAAGTAATGACAATTGGCTTTAACATTTGGGCTTGTCATATTTGCAAGACAAAGAAATCATGAGTCATTGTCAATAAAACCTTTCCAATAAAATTGAATCATAAAAAGGGAGAAGACAAAAAATAAAGACAATCAGGTTTCTGCAAACAAGAATTAATGGCATCAGTCTACATTTGGCATTTCAAAACCATGCCTGTCTTGACATGAGGATGAATGTCTTTAAGAGATAACCTTATTGAATTCCCAAAGGCTAGGTTTCAAATTGAGGTACCTAAATGAAAAGTTCACTTTCCAGCTGTACCGAGAATTGTTTCTTTTTATCTATGCAAAAAGCATAACCACAAATCATTGATCTAACATTGTTCAGAACAATTGAAAAGACCCAACATCACAGTATAGATTTCTCTTGTGTTTCCCTCAGCATACAACCAAGTTAATTAACACATTCTTATAACCAATGGTGAAAATGTTAACTTTCCCCAGTGGGAGGAAAAGGTTTTCAAACCTAGACCCTTGATATGACCTCTTCTATTTTTATCTTTTCTATTTCCAGTTGATAAATCCTTTTCTAAACATGCCATGTTATCACTGACCTCAACATGACCACCATCTCCAAGTCATTTGTAATCCACACAATGAGGAAGATCAGGTTGTTTACATATACAGTCTTCTACTGGTGCAGCCTTGCACATTTGAGATATTTAATACCATTTCTTTAAAAAGAGCAATTGTAAAGCAATTCTATAACAATAAGGGATTGTATACATATATAATTGTAAAAGTTTACCACAGTATTTTTGCACATTTATTTTGCAGTTTTATCATGTTTTTTCTCCATGTTTCTACTGTGCATTTACTATAATTTATCCAATTTGCCATGTTTATTAATATGCTTTACCTTACCTGACTAGATTACCTATGATTTACCATGCTTTCACTATGCTTTATTACACAGTGCTACATGACACATAATGTAACAATAAAGGGGACCCATTGTACATTATATAGAAGACTGAAATCATCACATCTCCATGCAGTGCTGTGCATAATGGTGGGATCTGAACTGAATGTACTTTTCATAAATATAAATAACAAAGTTTAAAGGTATTTATGGTTGCCTTTAAATGAAAACAACTGCTTACATTTTTGTTTAATCTCTGTAAGAATAACATCTTGCTTCCACACTATGTGTTTATAGTTGCCATATACAGTAGCCTAGGAATTAAAGTAACACAGCGGATTGTTAGAAACGACATTGCATGCACATGATTAGTAACCAGTCATGCTACAAATAATAGTCATTTTGGATTTTGTTTTATTAAAGTCAGTTTTCAAAACCTTTCAAGTGAAATAAGTTAAACAAACATTTGCATGTTACTAGTGCTTCCTTAAATAATTATAAATTCTCACTGTAAAAGTGTTAATTACGTGCAGTTGAATTAGACCTAACAGTTAAGCGCCCTTGATCTGACTGCAAAATTTCCAATGAACTAAAGAATCGTAGGGATTCCTGCCAAAACAAACCTTAACTACAAATCCTTTACATTGTATTACTGTATTTTGGTAAGAACTGTGAAACACACACCCACACACATATACAAAAACAATGACGAAACCAGACCTTTCTTGTGTAAAGTGTGTACGAGAAACAGCTTTTTTTGTTGTAGAAGTTTACTGTGGGGGCAATTCTGATTTTGAATGTGTTGTGTTACCTTGGACGACTCTGGCTTTCCCGTATTCATGTTAGGAATCTCATTGTTGGTTTGGACAGCATTCAAGCTGGTGCTTTAGGGCAGGAGAGAGGCTCTGGTCCCATCACAACCATATTTCTAGAGGGAGGAAGAGGACAACACAGCTTCATTCTGTACATCACCCACAGTACATACAGCAAAGCTTATTGTAAAAATATCAAGAAGGGTTTTAGGATTAAACTGGTAGTTGTTGTTTCTAAAGATGACTCTCTTGAGTTTGGTGCTTGCATGGTCCTTGTTAACTTTATTGATCGGTTCATCAACTTCATTCTATCTGGAGCCTGAGGAGGGTAAGTGAATTAGACATGATTCCATCTAGTCATTTTTCATTAATGTAGATGTATATATTGTGTCCTATGCAAACACCTTTAAATCAAATAACAGCTAAACAAATTACACCCAGATTGGGGTGGCTGGAACAGCAGTGGAAAAGCACTGTTACTGAACTTATGTTATATATATATATATATGTGTGTGTGTGTGTGTGAATTCTCATCTAGTTTTAATAAATATTTAAATACTTTGACACAAAAGTGATATCGACACATTAAAAAGTGGTATGCATGATATTAAACATGGATTTATTAGAACTGACCTTACAGGTACTCCAATGGTTTTTTTTATTAGTGATATTTAAATGGTTTAAATAGTTTAGTCTTGTATCAGATGTATTTGCTGTTATCAGTAACTGCAGTCGACTGTTTCCTATAGTTAGTTATTCACAATGACTGAACTGGAAGATCCCTTTAAGATTCCCCACCTCGTTTCCAGGGGTGACCTGCAGGCAGCAGCAACAGGACAATGAGACATAAAGATACGCAGGGCTGCATGAGAGTGGGATCGTAAACAGGCATTCAGTCTGGCAAAGATCTGTTAATCACACTGGCATATCAAAATCTAGCATTGTTAATTTCAGTGTGTAGGCTTAGGGTTAAAAAAGGGACATGTTTAGGTGAGCTGACCATTTACCCAAAGTGCATTGGTAATTTATTTATGTATTTGCTAAAATTGTAAAAGAAAGGAAGACAGGATTTTTGCCAACAAATGACGGTCAGAAATGAAATACTTTTAAAGGAAGATGTCTATTTAGATATATGTGCAGAAATTAACTTGTCTATTGCTACATTATTATTTTTTCCATTTCTTTATAATCATATGTAGGCCCACTTATGCAATTTAGCTCATTTTAAGGCTAATGTATTTTTCCAACGTTGCTTTAACGTTTTTGTGAGCACCACAATATAATCATTTATTATTATTATTATTTATTTATTTATTTCTTAGCAGATGCCCTTAGCCAGGGTGACTTACAATTGTTACAAGATCTCACATACATTTTAATATAGATATATATATATATATATATATATATATATATATAGATATAGATATAGATAGATATAGATATAGATATAGATATAGATATAGATATATATATAGATATATATATATATATATCTCACATCTCATTATGCTCAACAACATACTGAAAAATGAAAAGAAAAATTCCCATGTTAGACGAGAGGTGACTGTCGAAAGAAACATAAAGAAAAAGAACAAACACTAGTTTATTATTTGTGTTCTCTGTATTCATTCGCATTTTAATATTATTGCGTCTCATCCCCTCTCTTCGGTTTCTTTGAGCCAGCATGTTCATTGGAAGGACAGTTCATCACTTGATGACCTTTGACCGCGCGCTGGCGCATGAGTATTCAATCACCTTGCGTGAAAGTGGGATGTGCAGTTAAAAGTGAATTTCATAATTTTGAATTAAGTGCTTATTCGTTTCGTGGAGACAATGGCATTGAGCAAACCCTCCATGAGTCATAAACGAAGTTATGAGGCTTAAACCAGAATGGGAGGAAGAGTTTGGTTTCATTGAAAACTGTGGTAAACCTCTGCGTCTTCTGCTACAAATCGCTTACACACTAGTCTAGTGAAGGCGAGCAACCTCAAACGTCATTATGAAACAAAGCACAACCAATTCTCATCTTAATATCCTCCTGGATCAGAGTTGAGGAGAAACAAGTTAGTCTCTTAAAACACGCCTCGTCATCAAGATGCTTTTTTTGCCGTTCAGTAAAGAAGATGATGCAACGACTCAAGCGAGTTTTGTAAGGGCTGTTTCGGTTTTTATTTCTGGTCACGTGATGTCCCTTTAACTTTATGTTGAGCCGGCTGTTTCTTCGCTTGGAAAAACATTGATTGTGAAACAAGATCAATTTTGTTTTTTCTCCTGTAACTTCAGTGAGACTATGATTCTGTTTCATTTGATAATGTAAAAAGTTCGATTCAAACCGAAAACAAAAAGCGAGTTCAGTTTAAATTGCTTTTCCTGGATTTAAAATATTAATGACTTGTTGCAAATATGTTATTACCTGTTTTGCAAATAATAGTTTCCTCTTAGTTACGATTCAGTGAAATCAATTAAATCAATTTAACTTAACTCGTTGTTTGCGTTCAGTTTGAAATAAAAAATAAGGAGCTGCCTTTTTTTTTTTTTTACATTACCGATGAAACATAATCACAGTCAATCAAGTTACGGGAGAAAAAAATAAAGTTAACTTGTTTTACAATCAACACTTTTCCAAGCGTTTAATTGAATGTGGTCGTCAAAAAAGGACTTCACATAGGTATGAAATATCCCCCGTGCCAAACGTCCTTAAGCCAGGGGCCACCAGCGCGTCCCTGCGCTTCGCTATTGTGACGCGCGGTAAGCCTGGCCACACCAGTAAGTCTATACCGAAGCGTCAATTTCCTTTCCCGTGGAAAAAAATTAACTATTTCGAGCGAAAAACAACTATCCAGTTGGTAAAATAAAATTGTTTGTGTTTTGGGAAGACTCCCTTGAAACCTCAACAGAAGAGGAGGAGGGGGAGGAGGAAGAAGAAGATATTATGTTATTAAGCAGCGTATCTAAAAAAAGAAAGAGGAGATCGTGGGTCCACAAAACGCTGAGGAAGAGAAAAGAGCTGGGGAAAATACTGGCACAGAATAGTGTAGTATATTAATGAGCAATACGTGCTTTAATTTTGTATTGTATAAGTGGTGTATAACTGCTCTGTTAAAAAAAGGAATTTAGCGTTCTAAAATAAAGAACCTGTGTGTGTTAAACATGCAGAGATAATTCCATTATTTGTTCATGCGTGTGTGCCTGCTTGTATTTTTGTATGTATGCGTGTGCTTTGTATAGTGTGTATTTTTAGTTAAGCAATCAATACTAGTACAGTATTGCTAGACCACTTTTTCACTGCAACTGAAAGTAAAAAGAAAGAAAGAACATCTTACCGGACATCTTGTACCTCCTATATAGTGATATTTGTGTGCAATGTGAATATCGTTTTGTGTATCAATTTTAGAATGCTACTATATTTCCTATACTTCTTGGACAGTTTTATGTGTAAACTTAACCGCATATTTTCCCCTGATCAAAGAACCGCCGCTCTGTAAAACGTATATATTACGGGTACTAGTCTAAGCTCTGTGCCAGAAATGGTGAGATGGGTTATACATCAGAATTAATTGTAATTTCTAACCAGGATGTATTTATACTGTATGTGACTTCTTATGTAATAAAGTGAACTGAAGTTTGTAGAGGCTACTGATGTATGATAGCACCGTGTAACAATTTTTTTTTTTTTTTTTTTGGTTCCTGGGTAGTAAGTGTTATTTCCTAATTGCTTATGCCTCAAAAGTATAGAAAATGGCTATTATTCCCCACAAACTTTGCTTTTGTGACCAGGACAGTGATATTTTGAAATTTACCTATTTTCCAGAACATTCCAGATAGATTCAGTGGTGAGTAAACTTGGAGTAACTTCTAGAACTTTCCAGTAATATAAATAGTAGTATAAATACAGGGGCCTTAAGCCCACCAGTTCAGTTTAGTTCCAGCTGCCTAAGTGGATACATATCTGCATTTTTCTGAGATGGCATCAAGGACATAGGAGACTTCAAAATGGTGGCATTCCTGATGGGTCTCCAAGGCGGTTTTACCAAGTTTCCCTGCTATCTTTGCCTTTGGGACAGCAGGGACACCAAGGCTCACTACCACAGGCGGGACTGGCCACAGCGGACCGAGTTCTCTGTGGGGAGGAACAACGTCAAGTGGGAGCCACTGGTGGACCCCCAGAAGGTGCTGATGCCACCACTGCACATCAAATTGGGCCTTATGAAACAATTTGTCAGAGCTCTAGATAAGGAGTCGGCAGCCTTCAAGTACCTTCAAGACTTCTTCCCTAAGCTGTCTGAGGCAAAGGTCAAAGCCGGTGTCTTCGTCGGACCACAGATAAAGAAGATCCTGGAGTGCAATGAATTCCCCAAGAAGCTCACTAGCCAGGAGAAAGCGGCTTGGAACAGCTTTGTCGCAGTGGTTCGGGGCTTCCTGGGCAATCACAAGACCGAAAACTATGTGGAGCTGGTTGAGACTCTGGTGAAAAACTACGGCACAATGGGCTGTAGGATGTCCCTCAAAGTCCATATCCTTGATGCTCATCTTGATAAATTCAAGGAGAACATGGGAGCATACTCGGAGGAGCAAGGCGAGCGCTTCCACCAGGATATACTGGACTTTGAACGCCGCTACCAAGGACAGTATAACGAGAACATGATGGGAGACTACATTTGGGGGCTGATTTGTGAAAGTGATTTACAGTATAATCGTAAATCTCGAAAAACTACTCACTTTAAATCTTATCATTTTCGTATTACTTTAGTATAAATACATGTTAATTTGGATTCATATGTTGTTTTTTTCTGACTTTATGTGAACGAAAAGACACAAATTCGCCCGTTTTCTCATTGGAAATAGGTAAATTTCAAAATATCACTGTCCTGGTCACAAAAGCAAAGTTTGTGGGGAATAATAGCCATTTTCTATACTTTTGAAGCATAAGCAATTACTAAATAACACTTAATACCCAGGAACAAAAATTGTGTTACATAGTGTAGTCACTAGTGTAACCCTTGTTTATACTAGTTGGGAAAGGAAATCAAAAGAGGCCAGGTCAGAATTTTGAATACAAACATAGGGTGTATTTATTACAGATAAATTGTATAAAAACACGATATCAGTTCTTTTTTATATTTTTTTATGAATGAATAGCACTACTGGAAAGCTGGTCTTGTGGGCAGGTCAGTATAACACACTGTGCGACTAAATAAATCAAATCAACAAACTTAAGTGAAATTTACAAAACAAAACAAACAATAATAATTATAAAATAATCCAATACAATAATTTAAATGATCAAAAATAAATAAAACATTTGTGTGACAAAAATAGTGGCAACCGTCGCCTTCTTGTTTCAATGATATACTGTATTTAAACGTCAGACCACAAAGGATCACCAGGTCACGACATAAAAGCGAGTGTTTGATACGTCTGAACTTTACCAAACCGAGCAGAATGAAAACTTTGTTACAGAAGGCGCACGTCCAGGTCACCTGTAGCAGGTTCAAATAAAGCTGCCCGCACCTTGATTTCCTCAATTTTTAGACTGTCTAGTGACGTCACGCAAATGTTGGCTGCTATTGGTCGAGAGCACACGCGTCAGTGAAGCGGCGCTTCAAAAATGGTCTTTTTAGGTGGTGTTTTTGGTGAAATCAGGGCAGATATAGTATTTTGCTACATAATAACTGGATATTTTTCAATTTTATTTAAAGTGCATAATACATACAGTATAAACAGAAATAATGAAAAAACACCATAGTGTTACATTTAAAGTTTATTAAACCGTAGCTCTACAGTACAATAAAAATTACACAGAAAGTAAGGCTCTGCAATGTTCTATCCTTGTTCTTGTGTATTTTGCTGCCATCAAGAGATAACAACTTATGTACTGCACAGAGTAAGTGCAAGATTCTGTTTTATAAAAAAAAAATGTTTAAAACAATTCCAGTATTTAAAATGTCTTGCTCGCAAACATTTAATGTTTTACATTAGGTGTCTTGCAGCTCTCGGCCATGTGAAAATCTTGGTATGCAGCTCATAGGGTCAGGAAGTTTGGCCACCCCAATTATATAGACCCTTTTCATTTAATGTTCATAGTAGGAGCTGTCAGTGGCCTGGGCAATCCTGAGTCACACTCAGAGATTGCTAATTGTGCCAAATGTGATGTGACCACCAAACATTTAACTTGTGACCCAAGGTGGATTTGAACCCCTATTCCCAGATGTGAAGGGCTAATAAACAAATCTGCTGCACCATCAATCCCAAGTGTGTCTGTTTCAGTGCCTCAGAAATATATAGAATCGAGGAGACTAGGAAGCTGGTATGTACTGTATTATATAATATGCTGCGCTGGTCCATATAAAAGAAAGTACAATGGTTTTAATAGGATCCGCTGAATGCGTATATACAATACAAGAGTCTCTTGTTCAGGTGAGAAGTGGAAACTGAAGGTAAAGAAAGTTCCTCATACAGGTCAGAACATGTATATCATATTAAAAGGTAAATGGTACTGCATAATCAGTGTTGTATAGTTTACCTTCTTTCTAATTCCTCTTAGAAATCAATGAGACTGTCATTTGTACCAAAGACCTTATGGAAGTGGACATACCTAGTACCTTCTTTCTCAACAAAGTTCCTCCAGTCTATGTAAGTAAAAACTTTCGCTATGTAAAAACCTAAATTAAAAAAGGGGCTATTTAAGCCAGTACAGTTGTATCACTTACCTGTTACTGAAAGTAAGGACTAGAAGGTCATATTATATGCATAATGAATCTAACCAGAGTTCAAAATGTGGCCAGTTTCATCTCATATTTTACCAGCGTGGTGCCCATTGTGAGCCAACCTGTCAAGGCTCGACCCCACAGTACATATTGTACCTGGGTCCCTTCGACTGCAACACACTGCTCTAAAACTACTGAACAGCGTACGGATTGAGAAATTACATCAGACCAGTGGTACAGTAAGCATTTGCAATTGCAAAGGCCAATGATCTTCAGAGATGAAGAAGTTAGTTACAAAACTGGAACAACTATATTGCAGGAAGGGCCTGGTAAATGAAAAGTCTGAGTAGTTACTTGATTGTTTTATACTAATAAAATAATTATATTCCTCTGAATATTGTCCTTTACCTTTGATTTGTACAGCAAGATCATGTGTCCATCTTTTCAGAAATGCGAAAAGTATGCAGATAAAACAGTGGACCAAGTACTGTCAAGTTTAATCGTGACGTGTATACTTCTGGTACAGTTAACTCACTGATAATGCATAGCAACAATATCTCCAAAGAGAAGCACATGCCTCATTTAAGTTGCAAAATGTGGTTTTCCAGTTAACTAGCTGAAAGGGGAAAGGTGGAGGTGAAGAGGACTGTTTAGTCTTATCAGCTGTCTTTTACTGTATGATTGCGTTTTTGAAACATAGTGGAATATTTTTAAAATGCTTACCCCAGTCTTGAATTCCAATCTTTATTGTTCTTCTTGCTCTTCAGATTTGGGATTTACACCTTAATGACCCTGAATGTCGAGGAATGGAAACAGAGAACTCCTATGTATTCGCAATTAAAACCAACCTGTCAGACTGTGGAACCATCACGGTACTGTCTTATCTCTTACTCTAACTCTTCGTTTCCTCTGTTTGTAAGTTAGCTGTACTGCATACTGATTGAAAGCCCTTTGTCTGATAAACCAACAAGCCCTGAATCAATAAACTTCTTGAAAAAGGCAGCTCATAGAAGTTTAAAACTTCTGGTGTTTTCATGGCTCAAATGACCCATCAGTCCCTCTTTAACTGCATATCACCCTAAATTTCAATGTATAACCATCATTTTATTGATGAATGCAGTAGTTCTTAAACAGAAGTGAATAATAATTGAAGCTAATGAAACTTTTATAACATCCCTTTATAACCACATAAGTCCTTGTGGCTATCACAGTATTGACATTAAAATGCAAATGAACTAACGTTCTTGTTTTATTATTTCTCTTCCGCCATGGCCCCAATGGCAATAAATAACATAATATTAAATGAATCATTTTTTACAACTAGTAATTGCTCTGCAGTGGAGTATATTTCAAAAGCTTTAACCTTTTGATTAGTTGCAAAATGCTGAATGGTCAAAATAAATTATATCTCTTAAAAGATATAATGCAGAGTGGATGACAATTGTCCATGAATCATGAAGCCACTTTGCTTAACAATGACTGGAGAAGTGTCTTCCCTAAAGTTTAATGGGGATTTTTCACTATTATGAAATATATGCTCATATGCGGAAAGACTATTACTGCCTCCAAGAGGGGGTGTCTTGATTTTCTCCTACATTCATTCTCTGAGTGCTTCTTTACAACACTGTTAAGGAGCAAATGCTTCACGGCACTAAATTATCTGGATTTATATTGAAATTATAGTAGTGTTTGTGAGGGCTGTGAATAGGCCAGCCATATGTCAATGTCTGTGTTTGCAGTTGCTGTATTTTTTTCCAGCTCCTCTCTTGCTGTGACCACATTGCGAGGGCGATCGTTTTCCTTCTGACAAGACATAAATCTGGGCCCAAAGCAGCTTTAATTATCTTTGAATTTCTTACTTAGAATGCACAGAGCATTCCTTATAAAGCGTGTAAAAGTTTAACTTGACTTTGTTTGGGGAGAAGATTTCTTTGTTTCAAGCAGTTTTACAAGGGCCTCTACATACCAGCCTGGACAAAACAAGAAGGCCCGAATTGAATTACCTCAGATAACGCTTCGGTCTGAGCTTATTTTACTCAACCTGCTTTTGCGCCCTATACTGTTGTTCTGCTATTTGTCAAAAGTTTGAAAATATATCTTGACCTTATCTATAACATACTGGATTTTATAAACTTCAATTAAATCTACATTAACGTAAAAAAAATAAATCTTGCAACAACAGAGTCAATAATATAATTTAATTTTAAATAATTTTAAATAAGCTGGGAATAGTAACAACATTCATTAACAAATGTATTGCTAAGTGGCTGGGTTTATTTGATCTAATAGGTTACACAACTATAAGATTTTAGTATATCCAGTGTATTGAATTGTATATATCCAATGTTAACACAGCCCCTAAAGTGACTTACCATTGAAGTATTTACAGTATACAGGTGTACACCTGTATTCTATATAGAGATGGTAAAAGGAAACTATTTCACTGTTAGTGCTGTATGCTATAGAATCAGTGTTTATTATCACCAGATGATTTACTCACAAAAAAAAAAACTTTACAAAGAATATGGGACACTCCATAAAATGCCAAAACAACAACAAAACATTAGTTATCTTATATTTGTTATTTCTTTTTTTTATTTGGCAAAAGCTGAACTTTGTTTTTATTGTATGTGGCTTTTAATGCCAATAATACATACTTCCAGGTCAGGCAATGGAACAGACCAATTGCATAGTTAGTCTAGACCAATAAAGGCTGTCTAGCTACCAGAGTAAAGAGCCATTAATCCAACTATACTGAGCATCAAAATAAACTTATTGTTATTATTTATTTCTTAGCAGACGCCCTTATCCAGGGCGACTTACAATTGTTACAAGATATCACATGATTTTTACATACAATTACATCATTTTTTACACATTATGTTTACATACAATTACCCATTTATGCAGTTGGGTTTTTACTGGCTCAATCAGGTAAAGTACTTTGTTCAAGGGTACAGCAGCAGCATCCCCCCACATGGGATTGAACCCACAACCCTCCAGTCAAGAGTCCAGAGCCCTAATCACTACTCCACACTGCTGCCCTGTATTTATCACTTATATTTGGGTAAAATTCACTAGATATTGTGCTGATTAACAATTGATATCACAAAGATGCTGAAAAATGATCTTGGGCAGGTGTTGTGACTCTTGGTCTCCCAGTTCATGGCCTGTCATTGACAGAGTGTGTCTGGTTATACCGTCTCACCAGATTTGAAATTGCTGGCTGTGAGCACCCAAGGCGGCGAGCCGCAGTACGCTGCCCTAGTCCAGCCTCCAACATGCCGATTGCACAAAGGTGCTGCTCTCTTGACAGACGTGGCATATTGTTGGTTTTTTTTCTGTGATTTTCTTTATTGCTTTTATTCAAGCTTGCAATTCAACAGCTGAAATCCCTCCATATCCAGTGTCCAATCAGCTGTCTCACTAATTAGGTGATTAAGTGCATATGCTTCAGTCATAGTCACTCAAGCGTGTCATGGTCAAGGATGAATGATCGAGTGATTAAAAAGAAACCAAAAACATTTCATCAATATCCATCATTTATATACCTTATTTTTTTCGAAAATAAATGTGTTATAATAGTGATAAGTTTCTTTTGATGCTCGGTATATATAGCCATCCCCCTGTTTTCTACACAAGGGATACAAAATTCAAAGAGCTGTTTTGTAGGCCACTTTCCCTTTCATTCCAGCACTGTTTACTGGCAATCACGCAGATGCCAAGTTTTAGTACAATTAGTGATATAGCATGGGTTTCTATTAAATAAAAAGTAATGTGTAATTCAGGCTGCTAACACAAGGAGGTGGCGCTCCACCATGGTGGCAATGCATTTTGCCTTCATACTTTCCTTCAAATCCTCAGTTCCACTTGGGAGCTCAACAAAGTAATTGAGATTAATAATATTGTTATTATCTTTTTAAACTGCTTGAAAAACAAACCATATTTGCAAAATGTTTACAAATTATTTTTACAAAATCCTGACAATTTATTTTGCTGCAGCCCAGTAATCTAAATACTGTACCGTTACAATTTTTTTCAGGATTCATTTAAAAATATTATGTTTTGGAAATAAGTGAAATATGGAGAAACCTTGTTGTACTTGCCTGATAAAACCTACTGACAATTACCCAGTTCCAGATCCCCGATTAGTTCAGGCAGTTCCAGTTTTATGATGCTTGCAGTCATTCTATATTTGGCTCCTACTGCAATCACAAAAACAGGGAAGAGCATGTGTTCACTAGATGGAGCTGCTGCTTACTAACAGTAAGACACTTTGGCTGATCTCACCTGTGTAACATATTCATTTGAATGTACTTACTCTTTAAAACATGTTTCTCAACACTTCAGGCTTCTGATGACACCCACATCATGTTTATAAACAACATACACAATAATAACACGGATGTCATCACAAGAACCTACATCAACATCACGTTTGTGTGCCGCTACCCTATCAACTACATGGTCAAGCAAACTAATGGAAACAACATGATAAATGTTGATATAAGGTAATAACTTTCTCCTTGTTGCAGAACTAAGGTAAGCTGTTTAATTTTCACTTTAGCACTTGTCTGTAAGAGTATTGTATTCGTTTTTGATGAAATGGCCCCCGTTCTCAAATCTTTATTATTATTATTATTATTATTATTATTATTATTATTATTATTATTATTATTATTATTATTATTATATGCTAAAATGCAGCTAGATTTTCATAGTGCTGTGATAAAAATGCTAATTACTGTAATTAAAAAAAAAACATAGTGACTTATCACTATACATATTGGCTCATCTTAAAAATACTGTTCAGGGACAGTTTTGTTCAGAATCCTGTTTATATTAAAAATAATAAATAAAATAAAATAAAGCATAATAGTTCAATTCTTAAGTGGACACATGTTTACCACGTGTCTGTGTATTTAAACTGAGGAATACATTTATACAGTTATACTAAAAGAAATGTATACTTTTTGGACAAATGTTCTGACTCCAAGTCTTGGCATTTGTCAATAAGTTCCCTTTATTATGCACTGCAATAGAAGGTTTTAGATTTATTGATGGAATACATGTATGTTGTGCAGGACAATTACACTCAGCACAGAAGATGGCAACTTTTCTGTTTCAATGATGCTGTACAAGGATGAGGGTTTTGAAGACAAATGGACAGATGTTCCTTTTCTAGCACTGGAAGACAACATTTATGTAAAAGTCTACATGGTATGACCTGTTCTGTAAATTAAAAGAGCACCTTGGGTATGGGTATGACTATAGCAGTTATCTTAACTAATACAGTATATTCTGCGGTTTAGATTCACTTTCTATGTCATTTTCTCTTACAGTCATCACATCCTGGTACATTGTTAAAGCACCCCTGTGACCTCATTAGAGCTCTCAAACATCTCTTATCTCTAAGTACATCTGGTACACTTGAGTGTAACCATTATCCTGCCACCACACATATAAATCCACAAGGGGCATAGTGTTGCAGGGGGCAGGTTAATGGTTAGACAAGTTTCTAAGATCTCTTTTGAGGCCACATGGTTGCTTTCAATTTGTGATTTCTAACATGTACCAGGATGTTATGACGGAAGAAGGAAATTGTATACAAAATCATTGTAAACAACAGGGAGAATACAATGCAGCCTACTGGCCAGGTGCCTGGTGAGCGAAAGTGGACACCCTCAGGGCTGGCCTTTGTCCTCCAGAGGCCAGTAGTTTGTTGACATCCTTTCTTATGTTCCTGGATGTAAATAGGAAATTGGCTTGGTCATGGGGTCAGAGGACACCCACCCACTAAACCAGCTCTCCTCAACTGCGTGGGAATTGCTGTGTTGACGGAATGTAAATGGACATTCTACTGTAATTTGGGAAGAAAATCAGGCTGTAGCTGGCCCTATCTGCATTTAAAATGAAAAAGCATTTCCCATTGTACAGTATATACAGTAGGACCAGCTTAATAACATAGTAGTTAACATAGAGCTTAACCTTAGTTAAGGTTGCGTCTGCAATAATAAGAAATTCAGTATTATTTTAAAACAGGTTTCCCTTACTGTTTCTGTGTGGGGCAGCATCTGTTCTAATGATCAGCAATTTTAAGCATGACCAGCTTTAGGGCTGACGTTTTAGACAGAGGGGTATATTTAACACTATGGGCAAATTGCCCACACTCTTGTAATGTACAGTTTGGCATGGAAAATCGAATGGCCTTGTAGTTTTAAAACTGGTACCCCAGTCATATTTCAGCAGTGCTGCAGCTAGGGGTTTGAGTGTGAGATCAGGTTTTAGTTATGTGAGAAAATGGATTCTGGGAAACTGTAAGGCTGCTTTAAACTGCTTGTGGTCTGAAAACTTGAGCTAGGAACAGCAACTTGCCATTAGGGCTGATGAAATTTTCCTTCACTGGAAAGATATACTATAGCTCACTTTGAAAGCTGCAGCTGCTGAATGTGACAAGGAAAGTCCGGGCTCCTTGAGAATACTGATAGCTCCCACTGGCTTTATAAGCCACGTCCCCTTGTATCCGTTTCCCCAAAGTTTAGATATGAAGACCTTTACAAACACAACCTAGATATTCAGCTAGTTTTTGAAGATCAGGGTTGAGTGGGCACATTAGCAGTCAAGCTTTCATTCTGTATGAGCTTTATCTGCCCTATAGTATGTACAGATAGCCTGCTTGCATGCGAGAATAATACGTTTATTTTAATCTTTACCACATTTTATTTTGGTGCAGTCAGGAACTGTTCTAGTTACAAGAGAGCAAGAATTTGATTAAAATGACCAGTACAAAAGGTGCTTTTAACCCTTGCATCCTGGTATTATCTTTTTCCAAGCAAATATATCTCATGAAGGAACACATTGCAGGCACTGTCACGTAACTTAGTAAGTGTTTATAGCTAATGAAATAATTTCATAAATTGTACCTGTTATGTTGCTCTCACACGTGCAGCTCTGAAAGCATCACGTGTTATAACAAACATGTATTTTAATTTAAAAAAAATGTTTTGTACCATACTTTAGGTTGTCTGCTACACTATGCAAATTCAAGGTTGTCAGTATTGCTGAGGTGAAATGAACGAGGAAGTGCAAGAATAACAGACTACCTGAAATAAAGGCATACAAACTGAGACCTTGTATGGCACTAGATATAACACACTTCCTTTAAAACTGCACCTGTGAGGCTTATGCAGTGTGATTTGTTTTGGTAGATGGGGTTTGCGTTAGAAGCTGTAATGTATGTGCATTTTAGCCTGTGCTCTGGCTTGTTATTGCTATGTGTTGTTTTGTTACATAGGTTAATTACTATACTACTTAATACATTGATAATCACTACTGAATACACCGATAATCAATTATCTGTAATTTTTTAAATAATTCTTCAGTAATACACTGCAGTTTGTTATTCATTCCACGTGTAAAATGTAATTTTAGATCGAGCAGATGTGGATTCAACCTGCTTTTATGGCAGGACAGCTTGTTGCTGTGCAATGAACCTTATGGGATTTAACACTTTTTTCTGTTCTATTGCCTTGCAGGTACCAGCTCATTTAATAATGCGTCTTGAGAGTTGCTGGGCTACCCCAACAAATGACCCATACAGTAACATTCAGTACACTTTCATCAGAGACAGGTCTGTGTGCATATCGTGGTACAAGAGTGCAATATTCCTACAGTATCCTACTATATTCCATTATAGCCTCCTAAAATATCACAAATAGTGAAACTGACATTTAAAGAGACAAATGACTTTGGATTAAGTGAAGATTCAAATGCAGAAGTCAGTCAAACCAGAGTATAGTTCGTGACTAATAAGTTGCAGTGAAATGACAACTTTGTGACTAGTCAGTTGAGCATGATGTTGAAACAATATTGTTTTACACTGAACAGCTGCACATGTCCTCGACAACTGTCTAGTATTTTGGGTCTGCTAGCAACTGGGTAACTAAGAAGTACATTGTGATTTCTGTTTACAGTCACGGGATGAATGCTTGTTATAATGAGTCTTGTTTACCAAGCTGTTCGTCAAACATCCTTATCCAGTGTCATGTAAAATCTTGTCCTAGCATGATTTCTGGACTTCTGTCTATTTTACCACACAGACAGTGAAGTTTAATTTAGCAACATATTCAAAATATATTAAAATAGAAGTACAATTTAAGACTGAGAGGATATACTTTAAAAAAAAAAGTCATAATGTAGCATAATTTTACTGTTTATAGCAGTAAAGTAGATACTGTAATACAGGTACTGAGAAGTGAAAAGTAATGCATATTCTTTAGGGTAACTGTTATGGCCAAGCCTATGACTCCTAGGACTACAATAAGAGGCTAAAATTGTGGTTACTGGGAATAAACTGGGAATTCAGTTTTAATTTGGGCAAGTCACTTCCCTTTACTGTGTCCAGGGCCTCTCAGCTCCCAATAAAACATCTAGTAGAAATGAAACTGAGGTGTTAGTTAGAAGGTTTGGAAGGATTCCATACTTATCAAAGCCAGAGAGACATCTGTGAAGTCAGGCCTTAAGTACTGCATAATGCTTTCAAAGATGAATGCCTTCATGTAATTGTATTTCATTCACAGCTGTCCTGAAGGAACTAATGAGCAAACATTAGCAGTACTGAAGAACGGCGAGGATTCAGAGGCAATGTTTCGGATACAAATGTTCAAGTTTGTGGGGGACTCCTATAAAGACGTATTTCTGCACTGCAATGTTCAAATATGTCACAACAAAGTGGGGTTCTGCCAACCAGTAAGTGTTCTACCATAGTTCATGCTTCTTCATTTCATATGCACATTTTCTTAATTGTCTTCGACATAGTCTTCATTAACTTGTAAACCTAGACAAAACTGTTTTTTTTATGCAACTTCTTTTAAAACTAACATGAAACTATTGCGTATATAACATACTATTTTCTTATTCTCAATTTTGTCTTGCTTTACATGACTGGAAGTTTTGAATACATCCTTAAGGCTTAAGTTCAATATAATACAAATACAAGCAATTGACAAGAAATTAGCATCCCTTTTAAGTGCTATATGCAGTAAAGGGTTAGTTACAGTACATCATGACTAGGAAGAAGATTGGTGGTTCCTATATCACACTTGGGTATAAAAGTTGTGAGCAATCTATCAACAGAACTGTTCGGAAGAAGAAGGGATGACAAGGACAAAAAGAGATATTGTACCATCTCACACAGTTTCCTATGGTCCTATTAGAAGACAGACATCCAGTAAAGGAAAAGCAGGTCAGAGTAAGTAATCATCATTCCACCCCTTTAAACATGAAAGGACAAGGGTCAGTCAACCATATTAACATTTTTTTATTTCCATTAAAAGTTAAATCAACAGAAAGCCAGTAAAACATATCAATATGGCCACTTGTTCATTATGATGGAGTGCTGTCAGGATGTGAGGGGTGTGGTGTGGGTGGTGACGTCAGGTTTCAGGAAAGCAGTACACAAAAGGCAGGAATGCAGGGCAAAACTGCGCTGCTGCGCTCGTATTTATTAATAAAAATAAAGACTTCAAACCATAAATAAATGGGCACGAGGGCCAAAGTAACAAAACACAACAACAAAACACCACACACCGACACCCCCACCCCCAATCGTAACACTTACTCTCTGTGTCACTTCAAACCATTCCACCCAGACAAAGGATTTCTCCAGCCTTTTATAGTCTGTGGCAGGAGCCCAGTTAATCAATAATTAACAATTACATGTATTTCTGGCAGGGAGGAATTTTACTGCCTCCCTGCTGATCCAAAACAAACCAGAATAATCATAATAACAAAATAATAATAATAATAGAAACAAATATATATATGTATATGTATATATACAAAAACGGAAATCAATCATAACAAAATTATATATATATATATATATATATATATATATATATATATATATATATATATATACACAGACGTGCTCAAATTTGTTGGTACCCCTCCACAAAAAACGAAGAATGCACAATTTTCTCTGAAATAACTTGAAACTGACAAAAGTAATTGGCATCCACCATTGTTTATTCCATATTTAATAGAAATCAGACTTTGCTTTTGATTTTTTATTCAACATAATATTGTAAATAATAAAACAAATGAAAATGGCATGGACAAAAATGATGGGACCGCTAACCTAATATTTTGTTGCACAACCTTTAGAGGCAATCACTGCAATCAAACGTTTTCTGTAGCTCTCAATGAGACTTCTGCACCTGTTAACAGGTAGTTTGACCCACTCTTCCTGAGCAAACTGCTCCAGCTGTCTCAGGTTTGATGGGTGCCTTCTCCAGACTGCAAGTTTCAGCTCTTTCCATAGATGTTCGATAGGATTCAGATCAGGACTCATAGAAGGCCACTTCAGAATAGTCCAATGTTTTGTTCTTATCCATTCTTGGGTGCTTTTAGCTGTGTGTTTTGGGTCATTATCCTGTTGGAGGACCCATGACCTGCGACTGAGACAGAGCTTTCTGACACTGGGCAGTACGTTTCGCTCCAGAATGCCTTGATAGTCTTGAGATTTCATTGTGCCCTGCACAGATTCAAGGCACCCTGTGCCAGGCGCAGCAAAGCAGCCCCAAAACATAACCAAGCCTCCTCCATGTTTCACTGTAGGTATGGTGTTCTTTTCTTTGAAAGCTTCATTTTTTCATCTGTGAACATAGAGCTGATGTGACTTGCCAAAAAGCTCCAGTTTTGACTCATCTGTCCAAAGGACATTTTCCCAGAAGGATTGTGGCTTGTCAATATGCATTTTAGCAAATTCCAGTCTGGCTTTTTTATGTTTTTCTTTCAAATGGGGAGTCCTCCTGGGTCTTCTTCCATGGAGCCCACTTTCGCTCAAAAAGCGACGGATGGTGCAATCAGAAACTGACGTACCTTCACCTTGGAGTTCAGCTTGTATCTCTTTGGCAGTTATCCTTGGTTCTTTTTCTACCATTCGCACTATCCTTCTGTTCACTCTGGGGTCGATTTTCCTCTTGTGGCTGTGCCCAGGGAGGTTGGCTACAGTTCCATGGACCTTAAACTTCTTAATAATATTTGCAACTGTTGTCACAGGAACATCAAGCTGCTTGGAGATGGTCTTGTAGCCTTTACCTTTACCATACTTGTCTATTATTTTCTTTCTGATCTCCTCAGACAACTCTCTCCTTTGCTTTCTCTGGTCCATGTTCAGTGTGGTGCACACAATGATACCAAACAGCACAGTGAACCTTTTCTCCATTTAAATAGGCTGAATGACTGATTACAAGATTGGAGACATGTGTGATACTAATTAAACAAACTAATTAGTTTGAAATATCACTATAATCCAATTATTTATTATCTTTTCTAAGGGGTACCAACAAATGTGTCCAGGCCATTTTAGAATATCTTTGTAGAATAAGCAATAATTCATCTCTTTTCACAGCTTCTTTGCTTTATTCTATGACATACCAAAGGCATGCAAATATACATGATAAAATAGCTTTTAATTTCATCACTTTTCAGGAGGAATGAAGCATTATTTCAATGAGCTGTAAGGGTACCAACAAATTTGAGCAAGTCTGTATATATATATATATATATATATATATATATATATATATATATATATATATATATATATAAGGGGGCGGGCAAGTGCCCATTTGCTATCTTGTAAACAATGTGGTTCCTATGCTTATAGTAGATGAATCATTCAATATTTTACAATTGTTTTGTTTTATTGTTTTTTTTTTTATATGTAATTCATAACCAACCAAAATATAAATTCATGTAGTACTAAAATAAATTGGACATGTCTGATCTGAAAAGACAGTGGTACTGAAAAGACAATTTCCACAAAACTGGAAATTTACTAGGAAAATTGTGGATTGGTAAAAGGCCTAGCCTAGGGTAACTAAAGATAAAGGCAAAGAGATGATCTGAAACCCTTGAAATGGATTTGAATATTTTTTCTGTTTTCTAATACAAACACCATACCATGATTATGGTAACTCAATTTGTTTTTCACAGTTTCTTTCCAATAGGCACCTTATAAGCTGTATCAATAATAATAATAAAAAAACATGCTAAGGTACCAAACACCTTTACTAAAATTTCAATTTACTGATTTTAGGTGATTATTTTTTACTCAGGGATCAGCTACTAACTGTAACTAGAGTTGCTAGCAACTATAAAGGTTTCCAAGCAGCTATTGTGAAATTTAAGTGCATTGGTTATCAAGCCCATATTTCATACCATGCAACCAATCACATCTGTGATGGCCTACATAGCAAGTGCCAGAAGTCAGGTATCAAACAACTGACATTCTGCACAGGCAGCAATCTGTATTTTTAACTTGCAAATGTAAATACTAACATGAAATGTACTCTCCCAACCCTTCTTTATATTGCTTGCAGGCACTGCACATCTGCCACCGGTGGAGACCTTTGTGCTAGGAGGACTGGTGCTGGTTGTTCTTTTACTCATTGGAGTATTTGGAAAGCTCTGGGTGCGGTCACGAGGCCAGTATCCCACAATGCAAGCTCAGCTGACCTTGTCGAATATTCACCACCACTCAGAGGTTGCCTCTTAACATAAGAGATATCCTGGCTGTATATAATGTTCATTTTCCCAACAAGGTTAATGATAGATCTTATCTGTCATGGTCTTCCATACAATGTGTTGGTCTTGCATGTGCAGTTTTGAAAGAAGCACATGTTATAGCAAGATTTTACCTTTCATTGTAAATTTTTTTTTTTTTCCGATACACCTTCAAAGCCTACTTCCCCTAACGTGACATGCTTTCTCAGCGCCAATTGCCAAATGGTAAAGTATAACAGACTTCCTGACAGACATGCAAACTGGGGGCTTTCTTTAAACTAGTAAGGTTTCAGATATTATTTTAAAATTAAAATTAATGTTTGATAGAACATGTGCTTCTTCTGAAACTGCACATGTGAGACCTACTTAGCAAATGCAAGTGCATGACAGGTATGGCTTATGGAATTATTTTATTGGCTATAAGCCCTTGAAATATTTGCATATCCTGAGTTAACCTAAAAAAAAGTAGCAAAAGATTCTCAGGCAATTTTGTCTGAAATTCCAAAAGGGGTCCTTTTTTCATGAACCCAAAACTCCACTTAAACCATGTCAGAGCATTTGAACAGTATTCGTGAAAAACTAATTTTGATTTCTAACACAGAACAGAAACAAAAAGGCCTTTAATATTCAAGCTTGATTTTCAAAAACAACTGCATTCTTATATACAGCTTGTGCTGTGTTCCTATTCTTTTTTGTACGGGGGCAGTAGACCATGTTATGAACATAGCCTACATATTTTAACTGAATGCATTTTCACAAATAAACTGTACAAAACAAAAGATGCTGTCATATTACAATCAGATTGGTCTGCCTTGTTTTATGTTTTTTTTTTCTTACAATAAACACTGTTTTATATATTGTATTTGATTTGTATTCTGTTTAATACTTTTTTGTGTATATTGTGTCGTCTAGTCGTGTGTGTTTAAGCAAATTAATTAAGCTAAAGTTGTGCTTGTAGCATTTTACTGGGTTAAATAATACAATATATTCTTTGGAGCCTTAGTACAGCAGTGTGGAGTAGTGGTTAGGGCTCTGGACTCTTGACCGGAGGGTCGTGGGTTTAATTCCAGGTGGGGGACACTACTGCTGTACCCTTGAACAAGGTACTTTACCTAGATTGCTCCAGTAAAAACCCAACTGTATAAATGGGTAATTGTATGTAAAAATAATGTGATATCTTGTAACAATTGTAAGTCGCCCTGGATAAGGGCGTCTGCTAAGAAATAAATAATAGTACATTGAAAATAACTTGCTGTAATCACTGGTTATTTGAATCAGCCACATATTTTAATTAAACCCTTTGCTATTCAATTCAGTTGCATCAAAATAATATTTGGCAAACTGGTAATGCCTTTCTAGCTTCAATAGAAAAAAACAACTGCATTCCAATATACATACATTTCAATTTCAGATATTTAAATGGTTTTGGAGGTATAAAATAATTCCTTAACGATTACGATGACATGAATTAATTTCCAGGGAAACTGGGGGTGGAAGTCTGCAGTTTAGTCAATACAAAATAACCTCAATCTTAATATCTCAAATAGATCCACTATTAAAATATTCGTGAAGGGTGCAATTTTAATTAATTAGTCATATGAGGTACAACATGTTACACAACCCCATCACTGCCATCAGGCCCTGTTTACATAAAGAAGTTATTGTATATGAAAACCAAGTCAAGATACTTTTTTTTTTTCTTTTTAAATATGGTAAGGGTGCACACAAATGCATGCCTTTGTGGACAATTGCTGATAAACAATTTGTACCTACTTATAGGCATTACTAGTACTAGTTGATGTATATAAATACATAAACACAACAAAGGAGAAGTTCAAAATCAGGCATTATTTCAATAAAATAGTCACATGAAATATTAGTAAAAAAATCGTTTAACTGAGCCACCCCAGCCTTGCTTCATCGCGCTGTATGTGTACACACTACTCACTACAATGGGTTGAGTGGGGCCATGGAAATAATGTAGGTGTCGACAGTCGACAGCTTTAAACCTTGGTATGGTATCGTGGTTCAAGCAGTAAGAGAGGAGTGGTGCCATGGCTCACAAGAAAAAGAGAGAAAAAAACGGCACTGCCTTTCAAAACAAGCCCAACCCATTTCAGAGGGAGGAGAGTGGGGGTGTTTATGCAAATTCCATTTTTTTTTAAGTAGTAGTTCTATTTTTTTTTTTTTTTTTTAGTAGTTCTAGTTTTTCTTAGTTGAATTAGGTGGGGATAGGAGGATTCTAAAATTGTAATGACGTGCATAATTATTGACACCAGTCAATCACACAACCCGCGACTCTCAAAATATTAAAGCGACGTTGCCCAATTCCGCGTATTAAGAGGACTTGGCAACTGTATTGAGTGTCGAAAGCTTTTCTGTAGCATGAGATAACTGAGTGCGATTTCGCAAAACATTTTTTTTTTCTTTTGCACGTTGTCTCATTAACCGCGGCGTAGTGACGCCATAGACGTGCGTCGCCGGCAGTCAGATAGAAGACTGGACAGTGAGAGAAAGAGAGAGGGTAGGACAACTGAAAGATTAGAAATATAAGTAAACACCATCCTCTTTTTGAAGAAGTAAAACGCAAACCGGAATCACCCAGGATCAGAGAGAAGAACGGTGTTATGGAGTGCGAAGGTAAGGGACATTTTGTCAGTTTGTTGTTTGTTGAGACTAGTGAAAGTTTAGTCCCCAATCGAGCACAGTCACAGTGTTTATTTTCAACATCAACAAAACAACACGGGACCACGGAATTAACTCCACTGGGCCTGTCGTCAAACGTTATCAACATTTTATGATCCAATACACATAAGAACAATATTCAAACTGTTTTTGTATCACAACACTTGCCATCTTCGCTGAAAGTAACAGACTGCAGGCCGGGAAGAAGGGGGGGAAGAAGGAGGGGGAGGGGAGGGGAATTTTAAGTTTGTTTTTTTCTCTCCCATGCAAAATAAACATTGGACAACGTAGTACTGTGAGGCCTTACGGTACCTTTTCTGTTTCTATTCTTTTGATTTAATTTCTGGTATGCAGGTTGTCAACGGTATTAGCATGCAACAGTACAGTTGTTTGTCTGTGTAAATCGTAAAATACAGCCGTCTCGGTCTTCCTATTTTACGAGCGAACTGTTAGGGTTTAATCAGCTTCTGGAATAAAAACAGGATCGTTATGATCTTGTTTAACTACACACGTCTGCTGAAGTCTTAATGCTATTAGTACTGGACAAGGCACGCATTTATTAAAAACAACACGAAGTAGGTAAAAGCCGGACGGAGACAGTAAAACTGCTGATCGTCATAAATCATACACATTATTACTCCCTCCCCATGCATTGCATACCAACAGCAATTAAAATTGTAGGATTTGTAGCTTTATTTATTTATTTATTTTATAATTTGCAAAAATGTTGCCGGATGGAGGGAAACGTACTCAGATCGTCTTAAATCAATGTATTGCTCCCTCCCTGTACATTGGATACCAACAGGTATTATCATTATGGCTGTTTACCTAAATAAATGTTTATGCTTCCAGACAGAAACAGTAATAATTATCACTTGAGGTGCTGAAGACAGCTCTCCGTTTTAGAAATGCAAGATAATGAAGCTTTACAATCTCTGCATCCTTCATATGCAATTTAAGTAATCATTGTAGTCGTAATAATAATAAAACAGACATAATGGCAATTCAGTGTCAGCTACCCTCTGGACAGACAGTTAATTCAAACATTTATGTGACGTCGCCCTTTGATCACTTGATTGATCAATCCTATGAATCTTCCAACTAAAAGTGGCTTTGAAGAGAACGGGAGTGCGGGGTAGTATTGTTGATTCACTAATCCACAGTTTCTGCTACGAATCCACAGAAGTGTTACACGTTTCAAACGTAACGCTACGGCAATACAATTAAATATACATTAACAGTGTAAAAAAAATATTTCATAATTACAACGTGTGACAAAGCTTATTTACAGTAAGGATGGGTTTAAAGAGGACGGTACCTGTTTGTTTGTTCAGCGGTGTCCCATTTTAAGTGGGAACACGCCTTCTTTTTACAAACAATACAAAACAAACCAAAAAAAATCAGACCTCCCGTTTTGTAGCGCTAACTAAACTTAACAGGATATGTAACTTTCAGACGATATCCGGTTTACTGACTTTAAATAACTTATTCACAAATGTAATCTACTTTTATTTTAACGTACACCATATTCAGGTCTATAGGGGAGACGGATTGCTCGCTCATGAAACTAACACTGAGATGTTTCATTTCATTTAACCTTTATTTTACCAGATAAGAAGATTGAGAACACATTGTCATTTGCAACAACGATCCGGTCAAGAGGCAAACATCACAGCAGTACAAATACAACATAGAAAAAAATATGAAAATAAATAAATAACACATTAACAAATACATACACATGCATCAGACAATAGTGAAACCAGGTTCCGATTAAAAACATCCTCTGAAACAAAACTCTGTAGTTTTAATTTGATTTGAAATTCATTCCAGTCAATAGCAGCGGCAAACTGAAATGAATTATTGCCCAAAACAGTGAACACTGGGAAGAACCAATCTTTTAAATGAATCAGATCTTAAATGTTTAACTGAAGCAGAGAACTGTAATAGGTTGCACAGATATAGTAGGTTTTTCCCAATCAGAGTTCTATCAACTAACCTATGCCAGTGATCCAATCGCCTAGTGTGCAATGAAGGCCAATCAGCCATAATATAAAGACCTCAGTGATGAGTAAGATAAGAAGCACCAGTTAAACGTTTTATAGTGGAATGGTATAATGCATCAAGCTTCCCCAAATCTGTGTGTTTAGTTCTTCTTCTTCTTATTATTAATTCTTAGCAGACGCCCTTATCCAGGGCGACTTACAATTGTTACAAGATATCACATTATTTTTACATACAATTACCCATTTATACAGTTGGGTTTTTACTGGAGCAATCTAGGTAAAGTACCTTGCTCAAGGGTACAGCAGCAGTGTCCCCCACTGGGGATTGAACCCACAACCCTCCGGTCAAGAGTCCAAAGCCCTAACCACTACTCCACACTGCTGCCCCTAGTTCTATGAAGGTCTACAATCTTAAGAGTTTCACCTGTATGCTGTCACATATAATAGTTAGCACTATTTTTTTTATCTTATTTCCATTCTGTAAGTAAAACATTACAGCGCTTAATAGTATTGAGTTTTGTTTGAAGAGATTATCGTGTTGAATAGAGCCAGATATAAGCTATCTGGTGTAAGAGCAAAACTAGTGGGTCAAGACATGGGACTGCAAGAAATACATTATTTTTGTTAATAAAAAACCTTTGTAATTGGAGACAGTATTACAAGTGTCACAGCTTAGTATCAGAATGTTCGTGTGGAATGGAATGCTTCATATACGTCAAAGGTTTTAGTGATACATACACAAATGTATTAATTTTAAGATACAATTTACATTTCAGTCATTTACTTTTTATAGACAATTATATATTTTGCATTTGATTGAATAACCGCTAGCTGGACCATACATTTAGCTTTGCTGCTCATATGTTCTAAACTTAGTCTGAACAGTTGCTGGACTTTGCTAACTTTGTATCAGTTTTACACACCTCAAGAGGGCAGACTGCTGTTACGTTGTGTTTATTGCAATTGAGATCATCTTTAACACCCACCTGCAGACTATCTGCAGAGGGTTAGTTCATTGCAGTTGGTACTATCTTGCAGGCTATTGTTAGCCCATTCCTCTGTACTCACTACAAGATCTCCAGTTAGCAGGGCTTTAGGTCATATTTATTTATTATGGTCCTACATGGACACAGCTGAAGCTGGTGCTGTTTTTAACAGCAGTTTTGACAGTCAGAATGCCATTCAAAATGACTGGACAGTTGATCTGTTTTTACAAGGTTCATCTGAGAAAAGAAAAAAAAAAAAGCTTGTTCTAATTCCGCAGTACTGTGTGGCAGTATTTATCGACAGCCTGATCCCGTCAAGTCACTCACTTGGTACTGACTTTCCGTAAAATGAAGACAGACACTGTTACAGTTCTAGTCTGGCTTTATTTGGTTACAAAAGCTGTCAGTCAATCCTTTAAACAACACCTCCGTTACTAAAACGGGTAGCTGTCTTCAGCACCACAAGTGATTATTATTGTTGTTGTCTGGAAGCATAAACATTTATAATTCCTAATGATAATTCCTTTTTTTATGTAATGTACGGGGAGGGAGTAATACATTGATTTATGATTTAAAACGATCAGAGTAGTTTTAAATTCTTGTCCAGGCACTTTTGCCTCTGTCCAGCAATGTTTGTGGTAATAAAACAAACATAAAATCTACAAATCCTAGAATGATAATTCCTGTTGGTATGTAATGCATGGGGAGGGAGTAGTAATTTGATGTATGATTTAAGACGATCTGTGCAGTTTTGCTGCCTCGTCCGGGTACTTTTGTCTCCGTCCGACACTTCCCCACTCCCAAAACAACAATACAAATATTTATGAGGTGGAATAGCCCCAACTACGCAGTGTAGTGACATGGGCCTAATACCCATCACCATGATGGTTATGGGTCTTGTTTTAATACGAAGAAGTGATATTGATGATGTTCTCCATGTATCATTTTCATGGTCTAGCCCTTTTGTAATGTTTAACAATTAATTAATGGAAGCCATTGATACAAATGGTTGAGTTTGTGTGTTACATTGTGTTTAATACCAGCCACTCTCTGAAAATATTGGGCCATATTTTCAAAGTGTTTACTCCAGTCTTTAACGCTTATTTTATGAAGTATGTAAAACCCCTGTAAATTTTACAGAACTAGACCCAACAACTAAGTTATATATTTCAAGTTCTCTTAAGCCCCCTTTTAAGGTGTTTTGTTTTTCATTTTGTAAAACAAACATGTTTTTTCATCTTTAAAAAAAAAATAGAAGATAATTAGAGAATGGAGCAAACACTTTGAAAATATGGTTCATTGCAGCTAACAGGTCAGATCTAGATACAGTTGTAGTAATGTTAATACACTGGATTTATTTTTAGTTTTTTTTTTCTAAGTACAGTCAAGCTCACATACTTCAGCATCTGAGCTGAGCTTGGCTGAGTTGCTGAAATTACTCGGCAAGTAAAATACAGCTGTTTTCTGTCTGTTGTGTCAGTCTGCTTGTCTTTTTTTTTTAATGCACCAGCCTGTTTTTAACACTTCTGTGCACAGCCTGGTGCACTTGCAGTGATTTGTTAAATTCACACTAGGCATGTTTTGGGCCAGATGCTCTGTCAGAACAATGGGATCATTTTGTTTAAGAAGGAAAAGGCCACATCAAGCTATGGTTACGAGACTGTTTGTTTTGACTGGTTGGTGGGCAGGAGTTTTGTTTTAAAGCTAATGCTTAGTGCTGTTAAATGAACACAATGTTTATCCCAGGCTCGTGAATATTGTGCAATAGCCACGGCTGAAATATTTTTAGATAAATCTTGCTGTGCAACTACAAAGTAACATTACAAAATTGACCTATAGAATCTTACAATTTCAGATTAAAACTACTAAAACTATTATTTAGTTAAAACTACTACTATAGATAAATCATTGCACCCACATTGTAACTTGTTATCTGTCTGTTTTACATCTTGATGGGGTGATAGGACACAGTGGTACTCCAAACTTCAAGATTATTCAAATTACCAGGCACAGTTTAGCCTGAGGCTTAAACATATTCAAAATTATATTTAAATAATTCATTTATATTTTACAAAATTCTAATTTAATGCGTAAAAATACGCATAGCAATTTTGCTAAAACTTCCACTAACAACTACATCTCCCAGAATACAATGTCTTCAGCTACCTCCAGCCCAATCATGTTATTCATTAAACTTATTTGCTTCATTAATCTCAACAGTAACATTTTTGTTATCTGCTTCTGTATCTTTCTTACTTTCTGATTTTTCTCTTTAACAAAGTAAAAAAAAAACAAAAAAACTATCCAGTCTTCGCAAAGTAACTTTGGCCACAAAATACACATGCTATGTACTGTTGCTGTGCACTAGACACCACCGCATGCCAAGTGTGGAGTGTTAAAAAGCCTGACTTTTCTTGGCCTTGGCCAGGAGTCGCACTTAGGGTTTATGGGGGGGGCACTGGCCCGAGGGCTGTGCAATGAAGAACACTGACATAATAGCATGTTCTTAATAGTAGAGAATAAGATTTACCAAGTTTCATGACAATTGGACCAGAGGTTCTCCACATGTTTGAATTGTAAGTGTGACATGCAGACACACCTCCCCCATATCTGCAGAATCTGGTATTTGGTTAACTTCCAACTATCCAAGTTCCATGACAATTGGATAAACGGTTTTGTAGATTCATGGAGAAATCTGTGACATGTGACATAACTACCTCCACTATATCCCCTTTGCAGGGCATAATAACAGATGTAAGCTATTAAGTTGGCCAACATGGGCTATGTTTACAACAACTTTGGCATCCAGAATGGAACATTCTTTTTCTGGAATTTTGATGTCATCGTACCGGCTTTGTACTATACTCCTCTAGATTTAGAAAATGCATGTTGCAAGCAAGGGGGTAGGCCAGTGCCAGTTTATGATTGACATCGTTCCATGGGTTAAAATGTGTCAAATTCAAGAGACAAATTGAAGAAACTTCAAATTACTAAACAGAAGTACACTTCTCTCCTGTAATCCTGTTGCATGTCTCATATTAAGTAATGCTTATTGCACAGATAAAAAAAAAAAAGGAAGCACCAGTGCTTTGCCACAACTGCCTAAAGTACATTATTAGGAATTTCACAACATACTTCTTAGTCGCTGATAATACCTCAGCACCAATCAGAACTATCTGTGTGGCTTAGTCAGTAAAACCTTATCTTATGGTCCTCAAGATCATAGCATCGAATTCTGCTGTTGGATTTTAATATGAAAGGTAGACCTACTTCTTACTAGAATGATATTACCTCTCTTTGAGAATTGAGTTGATTTAAAGTTAAGAATCATATCTTTTACCAGACATATTTTGTTTTAACTTAATATATATCTATATCTATATATATATATCTATAGATTTATCTCATATATATATATATATATATACACAGTGCCTTGCAAAAGTATTCAGCTGTTATTGCAGCAAAAGGTTGCTCTAACAAATATTAATGTGTGGGGGTTGAATACTTATGCAAGCAAGATATTTCAGTTTTTTATTTTTCTTAAAAATATTTCCCAACATAAAACCAATGTCACCTTACAATAATTGACTTTGAGTTTCAGTGTTTTAAAATAAAATATCAAACAGAACGAAATTTCAATGTACCATTTGTAGTTCAGTAATATGAGAGAATTGGTCAGGGGTCTGAATACTTTTGCAAGGCACTGTGTGTGTATGTGTGTATATATATGTGTATATATATATATATATATATATATATATATATATATATATATATATATATATATATAATCTTTATTTTTATATAGCACCTTTCATAGTGGATCACCATCACAAAGCGCTTTACAGAGGTAGGCTGTAAACTGTGCATTATATGCAGAGTCACTTACAATAGGACATTGATTTAACATCTCACCCGCAGAATGGCGCACAAGCAGGTTAAATGACTTGCTCAGGGTCACACAGTGAGTCAGTCAGTGGCAGATGTGGGATTTGAACCGGTGACCATCTGGTTACAAGCCCTGGACTTTAACCACTGGACCACACTACCTCCTATAGCTGTAAAGCTATACAAATTTGACCAAGGTTTTAGCTATTGTAGAGCCATTGAGCCATGATTTTATGTTTCAAAAATTACTCTTTTCAAGTACGAAATGTAGCCATTACCGAATGGGTATTTACCTCGTGAAGACCCCATGAATAAGATATAACAGAGCTGCTCAGCCAAGTCTATAACGCAGTCATGCCAGCCCCCAAGGGAATAAAGGACATGCGCACACAGATCTCAGCTACAAAAGAAGAACTGTAAAGAACTGACCTGACAGGAGAGCCTGTTCAGATAAGTCAGAGGTCACGTTTACGCAGAATTCTGTGTTATATATGCAGGGAAATTTTAATAAAACGCTAATAAATAACAGCAGTGTGTTTCTAAAACACAGATGTAAAAGACAACAGTTCCCCTTTTCATCTTTATCCAATAATTTTGTTTATATTACTAAGTAGTTTTATGCAATACAGCGTGTAAAAATGTTTCCACGGCTCCCTGCATCCTCTTTAAAAAAAAAAAACACCCTGCGGTGGTACCTGGTGTTGAGTATTGGAGGTCACGTTTACAAACGCAGTACTAAGTAAATTCAAACAAAATCCATATTTGATTTTGTTGGATCAAAATTTTGAAAATCAGATCCCATCGATGCAAATAGTAGGCTCAGACATCCTACAACTGAAGAGACTCAAAAACTAAAACTGGAATTTAAGGAATATTGGTGCAAGGAATTTATCGGGCTTCATTGTGATTCTAGTGAAAAGCTCATCTGGGAAAAAAAGTCTTCACACGTTGCTGTAAAACATACAAAAAGTGCATTTAAACGACCCACAGAGCAGGCAGACCACCGGGAAGCTTTCACGTTGGTACCTGTACAGAAGCATATGAAAAAGTCTGTTCCAATGATGATGAAGTTGCAAAAAGTAAATTGCTCTTTTGCTCTTCAAACGGGTACTTATTATACACACCACAAGAGCATTAAAAAAATGCCGCAATCGCAGAAACTGTTCTAGAGCAAATCTTACAAGAAGTGAATCGGTATGATGTTGACAGCGACCCGCAGAGACATGTTCTACAACTCTGATTTTTACGTTGTGAATGGGGGATTTACAAAAGAAAAATGTTTCATGGTAAGCTTGTCTTTGTCTATCTCTACTACTATTATTTACACTGTGTACTGTTTTGCATGTTAACATAGTTAATCTGAAATAGTTACATTGGAAAATAATATAACTATTTTGATGCAATATGTAACAACGCAGGTGTTATGGTTGAAAACGCAGATTTTGAGATGGTATGGTGTGCTATAAATGCACATTTTTAAACGTTAGCGCGACCTCAAAGTTACTACTTTTTGCATTTATTGTGCTTTTAAAAATATTTATTGTGATTTAAAAAATAATCGCTGTATTCGTTTTACTAATTACATATATTTGTGCACTACAGCCTGTTTGTTACATCCTGCTGCAGCCTTCTGCCCCGCGTGAAGCCAGCGGCTTGAGTTGCTCTTTGCCAGGGATTAAGCAACATATGTCGGCTGACTTTGTGCTGTCCCCGTCCCCCGTCCCCCCCCCCCCCCCCCCCCAGCAATAGCTCCGACAGGAGTTATTTTATTCTCGTTTTGGCTTCAGCCAAAATTACGAGACGGTCTGTATAATTAAAGTAATTGTTATTACTGTATTTTGTTGATCTCATTCTGTTTTCACAGACACTATGTGCAGGCCTGTCTGCAGCATGTGCTGTGGCAAACGTGTAGTGAGAACAGCTGCTGGGCTCAGCAATGCTGCACAGGACCAAGAGTCTGCTTTGGTTGAGATAGCTTCCACTCTACCACAGCATGCCATTGATGCCATTTTGGTGACAGCTTTTGCATCATTACGAGGGCTGTTAGTTCATTCTAACAAGCAGTCTTCCCTCAGTCTCATGAGTACTGACTGAGTGGTTTTGCCAGTAGCTTGCACAGGTGGGCATCCCTGTACAGTGCTACCTGCGGTAACTGTGAACTAGTGGACCCATACCGTACTAGTACCAAGGTCACCAACCGGCTCTGTTCCCAACACCGTACCACGCCGATCCGGGTTACCGCACCGGTACCATATCAACCCAGTAAAGTCACTGAACCGGATCTACCCGTTGCTACAGTCACCAAACCAGTAGCTAACCGACCCGGTACCGTCCCGAATTTTGGAAGTTGTTTGTGGACCACCTGGAGTTTACTTACGGACCACAAGAATTGAAATAGAAATGTAACCATTAACCTTCAAGGTCATTGCGTCCATGATTGCAGCAAGCTTGAACGAAAAATGAGGCTGAGGCATCAATAAAAAATAAAAAAAGCACCACAAACAGCAAAAGTCAAAATGCACAGGCTCAGCAACATAGCATGTATAGAAAAGGCTATTATCTTCACTGTCCATTTGAATAATGTGTATTCATATTTAAATATCAACTTCATGATTTTTATTTTCATGCTGTATTTTAGAGTTGACTATTTTTTCCAGCAATAGAGCTACAGTCATAGTATGCTACCTCAGTTTTCATTGTAAATGTAGCCATGGTTAACTTTCTGAATAGAATACCATTGCTCCTGATATAATATAAACTGTGGTAAAGTCCTAAAAGGAATGATTGAAATAATGGTGTAACTGCCATAATTAAATTGCCAAGTATTAACAGAATTTTATGTTGTATACAGTATTAATACTGTAAGAATAGCTGATACTTTTGCAGTGCTCAGTGCAATTTGCCTATGATCAGGTCATGCTATTTAAGTTCTGATAGTGTTGTGAAATCATGACATTAGTTGCTTACTGTGTTGCCGTGGCTCACTCATTTTGTTGTATGGTAGTGAATGTTTAAACTGAAATATTTGTAACTGGGACAAATTTGTGATTGTATATTATGTAGAGAACCATTTGTTCAGTTGTGATGAGGTCAGGACATTCTCTAACATATGATATTGACAGTATCAGAATCTAGGGATATACTGAGGAATCTGTCTGTCTTATGTCACACTTATTTATTTACAGTGAATATTATGTGGATCTACTTTTTCATGATACCAATAGCTCTAATTTTCTGTTTACAGCCGTGGTGGGGAATGTTTGTTTCTAACACTTGTTTTTATAATTTTTGGTGATGTTCATTTCCGGAAATGAATAAACTTAGGTTATTGGCTTTTAGAGGGTGTATGGTTTCAGTATTTCCAAGTCATATTTTGGAAACCTAAATATATGGTCTTGCTGACTGATGACTGATGATCATTTTTCACTTGACATTACGTCATACCTCTCTATACAGAATCAAATATTAATGCAGAAAATAATATACTGGATTAATTTCTCTTTTGTAATTAAGATGAAATACTGTACCATACCTTGTTTTTTTGTATCCACTACGCTGCCTCGGACCTTGAGCTTGAGCTTGACTTTGACCTCTGATACAGTAAGGCTGCCATGTTGGGGGTCCTGTCTGGTTTATGCATGAGAGATACGGCACACTTTAACATATTGTCTTAATTTGGTACACATCTGTATTCTGTGAATGTCACGTTCCGTGGTTGTCACACAACCTCCGCTGTGAGGGTAGCTGGAGGCCTAAAGGAAAAACTAGTTCACGGAGTGTAGTACAAAAAAAAGATCCATACCACGCACTGTGATGACAAAAAAAAACTGTATTAATGTTGATAAGACAAACAAAAATGATACTGCAAATATTGCACCTCCTAGCTAAGGAGTTTTTCAGACCTGCTTAACCAGTAGTCTATTCTTCACTGACTCCATAAGAGGGTCAACCAATATACAAAGAGCCCCTGGCTCCACCTATTCGCATATCTCTCCCAATCACAATATAGTTTTCTTTCAAACACTTAGTTAAGCATTTTAAATGTTAAACATTCTTTTACCAGAACCATATTTTAATACATATCTGGTTTGATAAGACCCCTTCTTTTGATGTTTTGCTCATCTTAATAATAAAACCTCAATCTTAAATGTACTATGTTTTTAGCTTTGCCGTATACCTCAATGGAAACCTGTAACACATGTGCAGCAAATACCAAACCACTATACAAGCAGAGCCGTCTGGTGCGCACCGCTCCAGAACTGTCCTGGTGGTTCCCATGAGTTAACAGCTGGCACATACCCACACCACAAGTAAATACTGTTGTTATTTCTTCTGTGGCTTGATTTTCTTATTTATATAGTGTGTTTAAAAGCAATCCAGCACTGGATGCTGTAGGGCGTGTGCACCCTTCGATACACGGCAACCTTACTATGTATGTATTTTAATAGTGAAGTTTAGAATATTAAATACAATACACAGGGATTTGTTACATTTGCCAACATACCTATTAACATGCTTTGGAAACCCCATTATGGTGCCGTTAGTTTGGTTATTAATTTCTCCTTTGTTTTAAGAATTTTTCTCTATTACAACAGCTCAGGTTTATATCTGTCAAGTTCTTTCCAGGTGTTCTACAGTACAGAACCTGTTTCACTGCCATATTGTTTTGACCTCTCTTTGATTTCTCTTGTTTACAAAAAAATGTCTTGTTGGATTTGGGTTATTTATGCTTTAAATGGTAACTTTCAGTATTACTCAATAAATTGATTGATACACTGGGTCACATTTAATGTCATTGTGGTGTAATTTTGCTATTTTTTTTAGTAGTTGGTACAGATTATTAGATAATGATTCTCGTGCTTATTAAAATGTCAAAGAATCTGTAAATGGCACTAAGGCCCAACAGTCATTGAAAGGCACATTTTATCCTAAAATTATATAAGTATGAATTCATTAAAATAAAATTGCTATCTGACATGGAATTTAATGTGCTTCATTTTATCTTTCCAGGGTTGGTGACCCCCAAAATGGAGGAGCAGCATTTGCACTGCATGAACTGTATCAGCCGACGGTGTATGGCTAGACCAGAGACTGGTGTTTCTTGTGACCTAATTGGTTGTCCCTTGGTTTGCGGAGCTGTTTTCCATTCATGTAAATTAGACGAGCATCGTCTTTTGTGCCCTCTTGAAAGAGTGCCTTGTTTGAACAGTGGTTTTGGATGCCCGTTTACAATCACTCGGAACAAAATTGCTGAGCATCTTGAAATTTGCCCAGCCAGTGTGGTCTGCTGTACAATGGAATGGAACCGGTGGCCAGTGAGTTATGCAGATCGAAAATCTTATGAAAACTTTAGCAAGGATGTTGATGAAGTAGAACAGCTCGATATGGCTTTAGCACTACAGGACCAGCGAATGCTGCTAGAATCACTTAAAGTGGCAACTATGATGTCAAAAACTGGTGATAAACAGCCTCTTGCTAGTGAAAAGATACCTGTGATGTCAAGTATACCAGAAGACCAACCTTCAAATGGATTAATTGCAATGGATGAGGAGTCGTATAATGAACTTTACCAAGCTACGGTAGAGACAACCAGAAGCTTGGCTGCAGCCCTGGACATCCTCAGCAATGCAACAAGGGATATGGACTTAATCAATGGAAGACTTCGAGAGGATCAATCTGAAAGGAATGGAGAAGTCCATGTAGAAGAAGTAAAAGTTTTAGACATGCAGAATATTGAGATGAAAGACCAAGATGATGAGTTTGACTGTGAACTGGGAGCAGTTGGTGGAATGGATCATGATATTATTACAGGAGGTGTGAGTGAGAGGAATATATGGGCTGAGCAAAATGGATTCATTGACTTAGAAGTAAAGCAGGAAGGAATAATAGACACAGATGATTTGAAAGAAAATGCATCCCTTTGTAATGGTTTTCACAATGGTGATGCTTGCCAAGATAACCTGGAACAAGATGAAATGGATTTAGATGCATCTGAATCAAAGCACTCTGAAATAAATGGGTCCTGGGAGGTAAGTGGGTCTGAAAGTAAGCCAGGAATGCCTTTTCATTCATCACCTGTTGTAGCACCCCAGCCTTCCAGTGCCCATCCATCAGCACCAGTTCCTGACAGCTTGCAAAATAGTGCACTTCAACACTTGCCTATTGACTTTGGTGACAGAAGGTTGGAGCGCAAGGTACATAACCTCCAAGTACTAAGAAGTATGGGCATGTTTACATTTAATGCACGGAGAGGGATTTTTGCTGCAAAAATGGAAGACAAAGCAGTCGACACATCTGATCTAGAAGTCGCAGAGGATCCCTTGGGCCTTAATGGAATTGATCTTATTACAGCTGCCTTACTGTTTTGCCTGGGAGACTCACCAGGTGGCAGAGGAATTTCTGACAGTAGATTTGTCGATGGATATCGCATTGATTTTGGGACCCAGACCTTTTCATTTCCTTCTGCTATCTTGGCTACAAACACCATGGTTGGTGAAATAGCCTCAGCCTCTGCCTGTGATCACGCAAACCCTCAGCTTTCGAACCCAAGCCCTTTCCAGACACTTGGGCTGGACCTAGTTCTGGAATGTGTGGCTAGATACCAAACCAAGCAACGATCCATGTTTACTTTTGTTTGCGGGCAGTTGTTCAGAAGAGACGAGTTTTCTTCTCACTTTAAGAATGTGCACGGGGACATTCATGCTGGCTTGAATGGCTGGATGGAGCACAGGTGTCCCCTTGCTTATTATGGCTGTACTTACTCCCAGAGAAGGCTCTGCCCCTCTGTGCAAGGTTCAAAAATTATTCACGATCGGCACCTCCGGTCGTTTGGAGTCCAGCCTAGTGTGCCCACACCTTTGTCTGAACCTGTTTTATTTAACACTTGTCCCATTGATCCTCAATGTGACCATCTTAGTAATCTTCCCTTTGAAGTTCTTCAGCATATTTCGGGGTTTCTTGATGGCTTTAGTCTTTGTCAGCTGTCAAGAGTATCCCAGTTGATGAGGGACGTATGTTCGAGTTTGCTTCAGGTCCGTGGAATGGTCGTCCTTTTGTGGGAGAAGAGGCAGTACCCAAGTGGAACTTCTTCATGGAAAATAAAAGACAAGGTATTTCACCTTTAGTATATTGTGCCTGTGTGATTGCCACACCATTCAAAGCTAAATTTGGTCTAAATAAATTGCGTTCGTTTAATAGTGAGAATTCTTGAGATTCAGAATGGCCTTTACAAAGTCATTTTAGGGGCCTTTTATCTCAAAGGCCATTGTAATTATTGACTTCTTTGTAGGATATATAAACAATACATACTTGTGTTGGTGATAACAACCTTGACATCTGAACTAAAATGGCTGACTTTTATAGAGACCGTACACTTTGTGTTATGATCTTCACATTTGAGACATGGCTGCTTTCTGTGATTTCTCAGTTATGTTCTCTTACTGTACCTTTTCACTGGTGCATTGTTTAAACAAATAGCTATATTGATGATACAGGTCACACCCCTATAAATAGCGTCTTAAGATGTGTTACATAGCTGTATTTTATGATTTTCTATGTCAGATTCCATTGCAGGTGGTGTCCAGTAAAAAATGGTTTCTGTATCAATGATTTACTGACTGAAACTTTTTTGTTTCCCAGGTGTGGAGATTCAGTACTGCTTTTGGCACAGTGAATGTCTGGAAGTTTGCTAACATCACCAGCATGGCTGACCATCTGAAGAAGTGCAAGTTCAATACTGTGGAGAGGCGGGAGGAGGCAATCCCTTTGCCTTGCATGTGTGTGACAAGGGAACTCACTAAAGAAGGACGATCGCTGCGCTCAGTTCTAAAGCCATTACTATAAAACGCAGATCCTCATAAGAGGTGAAGCCCTCCATGTACCCTCTTTGTAATATGACACTTTACCAATGTACCACAGACAACTTCAACAGAAAATCCACTTTCACTGTATATATGAAATAATGTTTTGCTGTTGAATGTACATGGATGAAGGGTATATTTGTATCCTGAGCCATTCGAAAAAAAGGCATAATAGTGCAGTTGTGACGTCAAAATGGCATATTCCTCTAGAACACTATATTGTGGATTTTGTCGAGTGATTGAGAACGAGACATTTTGTGTTTTTGAAAGTGATCTCGGGGTGCACAGAAGTCAAATATGGGTCAATGGTCAAGTATAATCTTCTAGAGGATTATGCCTTTTTTTTTTTTTTTTTTTTTTTTTTTCCAAATGGCTCTAGATGCAAATATAGCCTTCATTCATCTCTCTCTCTCTCTCACTCTCTCTCTCTCATATTCCCCCACACACACACACACACACACATATATATATATATATATATATATATATATATATATATATATGTATGAGAGGAGCCTTAATGTATGTAATAACATTGAACTTGCTGGACATGGTTGAGTTCATTAGATTTGTATCTTTATTTTACGTTTCCCTGTGGGATTCTTATGTCTGTATATTGAACTATTATCTTGCATGGTTTGCTCTTCGATGCCCTTTTTGTGGGTAACTTTAAAAAGAAAAACTATTCTTGCACACAGCAATAAGCAACTCAAGGAAACATTTTTTGTTTGTTTGTTTTGCATCCTGACCAAACAGTAAAAGTTTATATATCATAAGTGAACATATTTGACCATATATTTAATGCATGTAACATTTTTACTAGCCATATCTGGTCTTCTGATATAAAGTTGAGTCTTGACACATTCAGGTTTAAAGATGAGTTTGTTTATACTTCAGTGATTTATGAAAGTACAAGTGGGAATGAAGTCATTCACTTTTCTAATAAAAAATGCTGCTTGTTAAGAGTATACTTTTTTGTCACAAAGGAAAGCTTGCAAGATTTTTTTCACATTTTATAGCAATGTAATATAACCAGAAGTAATTGTATAAAATCTTAATATAAGAGTTCTGGACTGCATCTGAAAAAGAAATTTTATTGTAAAAACAAAAAAAAATTAAAATACAAGTCTAGTGTCAATATCACTTTTAGCACTTTATTCTTGAAGTGTAATTTTAAGTTTACTTTTAAATATAATCGTGCACTTGTAAAATCTTTGACACCTGGGGGGAGAAAATATTTATTTTCTTAAACAAAAAATAAAAAAACATCACTACATTCATTTTTTTTCACATTTTAATTCATTTTCATAATTTATATTACTTTTTGTAGCAAGTTTACAATAAACCAAACAAAAAAACAAACAAACAGTAAGACTAGCTATTTTATTACTTGGCCCCATTTATGTATTGTTTTGCACAAAAATATTTGTGTTTAAAGCTGCAGCTTGTTACCATAGTACCATGGTTAAACTCACTTTAAAGGAATAAAAACACGTGGAAGCACACTTGTGCAGTCAGAACTTAACGTTCCTTGATGGGAGTAGAAGTGGGTTATATGGAGCCAATATCTCTTCACAGTATTTCTGGAACACGTGTGTAAAGCATCTGCTTGTGTTTTTTTGTTTTGTTATTGGGGCTGTATAGTAAAAAAAAAAAAAAAAACTACAATTATGAGACCTCTGGGAAGAACTGTGGCCCTAATCAATGTTATGAATTATGTGAGTGAAAACTTCATGTTTCATAGTACCAGGAACTGTAACAATTATACACCTTGAAGTATTATTTTTTTGTGTTACTAATTTGGAAAAGATGATCAATATACACTGACCCTGAGCTGTTAATTGCATACTGGGTAAGAACATCTTAGGAAATTACAACTTAACTACAGTCCTTATCTGTCTTAAAAAAAAAAAAAAAAAAGTCATAACAAAGTAATACACTTTACTTTATACCCTTTATGCATGGCTTGCCTTTTATACTAGCCTCTATTGTTTAAATATTAAAGTACGATACATGTTAAAGAATGAGAAGTGAAATTACGACCTTATTTAAATTAATGATAGTGACAGTAAAGTGTCTACCACATTAATTGGCACTGGAGCTATCAATGAGGCAATGACAAGCCATTTTTGCATGAACATGACGTTACATATTTTCTTGTTAAAGGTCAGGGATTTGGTTGACTAGACTATTTTTATGGGTGTCCTGATTTATAGCTGTTGGGCTGTGTAAGGGGTGAAACAATGCACTGCAGTATTAATTATTGTGTTATGAATTGATTAGATTAATTGATGCCCTTTTTGGATACACAGTGATTAACATTTCTTTCACATTTGGCAAATATGTGATGTAATTTGTTTTTGTTTGTTTATTATAGAATTAAGCTTTGTAGCATTGAATGACAAGTGTTGCCATGCTTTGAACATGTTTTAAGTAATTGGCAACAGGAAAAAGTTATTTGATTTAAATTAAAATAGGTATATTTAGTCGAACTGTGAAGTATGGTGAAGGTGTACAGTAGCATATACACATTGTTTGGGGGAGTAAAAGTGTTGTTTATTAATGATTGTTTTATGAGAATAAACAGTATGGTAAAAAAAAAAAGAAAATCACCCACACAACTCAAGAAATATATCCACAGAAGATATCTGCTATTTGCTCCTAAGGGAAACTTGCACTATTGGCATCTATATGCAGACACCTATCACAGTAAAAACACAATTCACATACTTGCCAAATCATTAGCAGATTATAGAATGTAGTCAATCTGCACAGTAAGCACACTTTGACTTTAAAACATGTTTATCTGTCCTGTTGTGTTAAATCAGTTCCACTATGATGTATCATAATTAAAAAAAATGCTCTTAAAAAATCAAAGGTCCTGTTAAATGCTGTTGTCCCTAATAAATGGCTCTGAATACAGTTTATCGCTGTGATATAAAGTGTGAGCAGTTATAATTTACCCTTCTCTGCCTCCTGCTCAGTGGTCTCCATAGAACAGTGGATCGTTGTGTGGTTCAGTCATACAGAATGTGTAATTCTCTGTACGTGGTCTTGGAAACCACTGTGTACCAATTGTTATATGTAGTCATGGAATAGTTTTGTCAAATCTGTAAACATCCACTATATGACCCTGTTATGCCTGGTTTTAGTTTATCATTCTTGTACCATCCTTGGCATTCATTTATCAGTTTGATTAATAATAAAATGTGCCCTTTTCTTTTATTTAATTAGCATTTCTGTTCAGTTTCCAAAATCAGCATAATAGTGTCCATATTTTATGTAAAATCCATATATCATATACCTTTGATGATGGAGACAATAATAGTAGCCCTCATGCGTATAAAATATTTCAATAGAAATAAAATATGATTTTAGATATATACAACTTTTGAGAGATACCGAAACCACCAGTCTTGTATGGTGTATGTACTGTTTTTTGTCTTTAATTTAATACTGTAGATTTATGTACAGTAGACTATAATCACATATTTAAGTTTGATTTAATGTAATATTAAATAACTAAATAATGTAAATAATAGCTTAAACTACAGCATCAGAAATTAGATCATAACTGATTTTAGTCCCTCATACCCAGTGGAGATCTAATTCTATTAAATCTTTTATCAATATCAAATACATCGAGAGAAGCAACCAATGGCCTGCTCAACAATTCAGAAAACATAACACTAAAAAATGAAAGAAGCATATCATAGACTAGGTGTCTTTTTCTTAATATGTTTCGGTCTTGCTGGTAAGACCCATTCTTAATAAACAAACCATTTACCTTGCCAACCCCAGTTGCTAGGGAACTGCTTTGACATTGAACACAGTGGTATTCTTTTCATCACAAACAGCAAGTGTCCTTAAAAGAAATAATATATTAGTTTTCATTCCCCTTTCAAGAAAAGAAAGTTCACGGTAGTGTGAGGGCACTCTCATCTACAGAAAACCACTGAGGCAGAATTAATATGCAGACATCTCTCAAGGACATAGCTTTCAAACACGCTCTTAAGAGTCATAGTTGCTTTAAGTTGTTATTCAAGCGCAATTACACATTGGATATGGTGAGGTAGAAGAGACTGAAACATTCTGGTATTTTTGGAGGCGCACAAGTCACATCCACTGAATTCCATTCATTCTTCAGGACTATATATCTTATCAAGCAGTGTAATGACCAGTACTTATTGAAAAGGGATTAATAAGGTAGCTTTTCGTTACAGCATGCTATTTCAGCCTTTAATGCAAATAATGAATTGGACTATGCACCACTGAACTTCATTTACTTAATGATAAAGTAAGCTGAAATATATGTGGCAAGGGAAATGAATAACTTAGTGTGTTCCAATTTCAATTTGAAATGTTATAATTTCTTCATTACTAATGTAGACACACTAAAATGATGCAAAAGCTGAAATAAAATGAGTAGTGCTCAATAAAATAGGTATAAATAAAAAGTAGAGAAAAGCCTAGACTGTATTTATAGGACCAAACTTTATAGGACATTTTGAGTATTTCCATGACACTTCCAATTGTTGGAATCTTTATGTAGCTTTTCAGAAACATCACATGCTGAAATTAATTTAAAAAATGTTAAGAAGAAATGGTTATATATTTATACATTTGTGAGAGAAGCATGAGCATTTGTAGTAAAATATACCTAGTATTATCTAATTGTACTTCTTGTTGAAAAAAAGAAAAACAACATGAACTGTATGCAAGTTGACACTAACCCTGCTTAAGACAAGCATTCATTCTCATGAACAAAATTATTATCTGATAACACCGTGTAACAAATTATTATTTTTTTTGGTTCCTGGGTAGTAAGTGTTATTTCCTAATTGCTTATGCCTCAAAAGTATAGAAAATGGCTATTATTCCCCACAAACTTTGCTTTTGTGACCATGACAGTGATATTTTGAAATTCAAACACTAACATTCACGAGTAGTTCATAATGCTGGCAGCAATGTCCTTGAAGTGTTACTTAATCAAGAAAGGGCGTGCGATCTCTACACACAGCCATTCACATGACCTCCCAAGTATGCTAACTTTTTCTTAACAGCAGGGCACATTCATTTTGGAGCTCCTTTGTGCACTCCAAGAAGTACATATCACAAGCAATGACCACGTTCCTAATAACAAGTACTGATATTTTTATTTAAATACTTTTATGCCTGTTGAGACCTCTTGTTGTTTTCAATGTGCTGACAAATCCTCTATTGCTTACCATCTTTACTGTTCTTTTTAATTGTTATACTGTGAATAAAGTTTCTTTTCACTGCTGTTTGCTCCTGGGGCATGCATTGTAATGTAGATTGTAATATGAGATTCACCATTTAAAAAAAAAAAAAAAAAAAAAAAAAACAGTTATACTGTAGAGTAGACTAAAAATTGGTTTATACTTCTCTCGCAGACACAAGCCATACGTCAGCCGCAAACACTTCAACGGGTGCGCCCAGAAGGACTGAAGCACCCCCGAGTTCGCACTTTTTGACGCATCAAAGTGGTCGTAGCTGTCAGTCATACTTTCAGCCAGTCCGTTAATGCTGGTGTCGACTTGTGACTAGGGTTGCCAACAGGCTCCACAATCCCGCGACACTTTGAGACGGGATTTTAAAATTGCCCGTCTCATGAATGAAGTGAATGTGTAAATTGGCTCTTATTTTTATGAGCAGCAAACAAGTAAAACTGATCAGCAGTTCTCTATACTGTCTCTGATCAGACATATTGAATGAACAGCTGAGCAACGTTACTGATTTGATGGGGAAAGTAATTGCATACAGAAAATAAATAGCGACGTTAACTTATTAGTTACTCAAATATATAAAAAGAATAACAATAATACAAATAAAAATACACTGTATTCATTATTATTGTTATTATTATACAAGTGTTTGCTGCGCATGACAGCCTATGTAAGCACCAATATTAATTTTAGCTAAGGTTCATATACGCTTTAGTTTCATTCAATTTAGAGGTTTAAAATCCTGTTCTGTTGTTCATGTTTATTGGGTTCCTCAAAAACTTGCTCTGTCGCGCTTCACTGGCTTGCGACAAACGTTGGATTTTTACGACCCTGTGCGTTTTGCGGTCGCAGACACACAAGAAAAGGCCGTACGAATTTTTTAAAAAAAGACGCAATTCGCGGCAGTGCGGATGATGTCATTCCGACCGTCGGAGACAACTGACAGAGACCACAAATGGGCCGCAGTCGGAAGTATAAACCAGCATTAACATTACCCTGCAGAATACGCCAACAACTGGTAAACAAATTTCGAGAACACATATTGGTTTTTTTTAAACCTCAACCCATATTTACATAAACTGTATTTAATATGCAGTAATACTGTTACTTAACATTTAGAATTTCTTAGATTTTTTTTTTATTTGAACAGCAAAACCAGCTCTTTAAACTACATACCAGTCTTAAACCAGGTCTGACCCGTGATCAATCAATCAATCAATCAATCAATCTTTATTTTATATAGCGCCTTTCATAGTGGACCACCATCACAAAGCGCTTTACAAGATGCAGTAACAACAAGAAAATCCATAATACTTTAAATAGAGAAATGCATAATACATGATATTCATAAAAAAAAAAAAAAAGAAGGTATTTGCTGTATTTTTCCAATAGGTGTTTTATCTAAGCACTTGGTAACATTATAGATTAATGATTTATTCTGGAATTATATTAGAATGAATCACATTTACCCTTTATACATTAGCTGTGTAAGATTGTACCAGATTCATGCCATTGTTATTCTTTATGGAATACTTTGAATAAATAAATCATTATTATTGAAATATGTATTCTTATTCTTTCTAATTGATGTTGGCATACCATAATTTGGATACCACAATATTTTCTTTTCTTTCTTTTTTTTTATTGTGAAAACTGCAGGCACTCTCCCTGGTCTGCAGATGGCAGTGTTCATTTTCTGGCGTTTTCTTATCAAATGTCCTGTTATTGGGTAGGTGATACTGAAGATTGGTTAGCCACACCTGTACACAGTTATATATACAGTAAAATAGAAAGATGAATAGCCACACTTTGAATACACTATAACATGATTTAATGAACGCTTATATTCCACTATCTAAAGCGAGATTAAGCGTGTCCTTCCTCAGCTGCTGTACTAGTAATATCTGACCCCAGTATATTTTTAGTTGCTGTTAATGCTCCAGAGCTGAAGCCTACTTTAAATAATTTCATAGGGCAATTTTACTGCGGTGTAAGTCATAGGACAACTGAACGAGTAAACAACTGAGTAATTATTGGAGATTAATCATGTTTGTCAACCTGCTGCCGGTATAAATATATCTGTTTTTTTTGGGGGGGGGGGGGGGGGATATTTCCTTAACACAGCAATGATGTTATTCAGGTTTAATAATCCTGACTTCAGAGTGCACAGACATTGAAGTATTTGTGTTGGGGTCGAGGTCAGAAACGGGACAGTGGGGCCCTATAAGGCAGTGTAAATGAAACCAGCGCAGGCTATGCTTATCAACGTCTGAGCCGAATTCTTCTGAAATAATCGTGCAAGGAGACCTGGTTTAAATTCATAAAACAGGTCGGTTGCCACTTTACGTCAGAATCGATTTTCAGATTGCATTTCTAGATAACTTTACTCCTAGTATGATTTTCACATATCCATATGTTAAAACGTCACTTATTCCTGCTGATTGTGTATTGGAATGTTGTATGTGACGTGTCCATTACAGTACTGGGAGGTCTTGCTCGTGCACTTAATTCGAAAATGTGCACGTAGAATGTTTCACCAGCAGATGTCATTAAGTGGCTGCATAACAAGCTGTGATACAAATAAATAGTGGTAGGATACTGTGAAACCTGATATTGTTTACTATTCGCGCGATAATGAACGGCATAAAAAAATGTAGACCATTTAAAATGATGTTGCATTTCCATTGGAAAATACGAGACTTTTAGTTATGACAAATAAAATATCTGTCTATACACTGTGCCTCAGAGAATTAGGTTGGCATTCCTCACCATCTTTCTGCAGACACACTTAATAAAATTGGAGTGGACTGGGTCGATTAGATTAATTTACTGGGTTTCACTGATGGTCGTTACAGGAGATGTGTTTAATATTCAAAGACTGCAAATATGTTCTGTGTTGTGTGTTCTTGTGCGTTTTCTCTGCCCTCAATTGGCTAGGGTTTTCAGGTTGTTTTTTCTTTTTCAGTCATTTAAGGGTTTTCGGGCAGTGTAGTAGAAGATGCCATACTATGAAAAATAATGGCATTAGTAGTAAAAGGGTTATATGCCACAAGCCATTAGAGTATAAAAAACATTGCTTTGATACCAATCTAAAAGTATTCTTGTTCCCTGTGTATGTCTACATGATGGAGCTAAAGCTGAATTTAGCCATATAGTGTGGGGTGAATGAATCTATCGAGACAGAGCCTATTGCTGTACTGTATTATCACAAGGAACATAATCCTCAAGGTTTGTTAGTCTACTTTAATTATGTGACTCAATAAAAGCTGTGCTTTTTTACAGTGTGGTGTTTTGATGTGTTTATATATCACAGAGGTTGGAGGCGTTAGGTTGTGCAAGGTGCTGTAGGTCACTCTGACTACAAAATAGACAGCTCAGTAAGTCTTTTGATTATCTGGCCCAAAATGTTGATATTATTTATTTATTTATTTATTTATTTATTTATTTATTTAGCAGACGCCTTTATCCAAGGCGACTTACAGAGACTAGGGTGTGTGAACTATGCATCAGCTGCAGAGTTACTTACAACTACGTCTCACCCGAAAGACGGCGCACAAGGAGGTTAAGTGACTTGCTCAGGGTCACACAATGAGTCAGTGGCTGAGGTGGGATTTGAACCGATGACCTCCTGGTTATAAGAGACCAATTATCATACTGGAAAAAAGGCATGACTAATAAGTATGGTAATAGCTATCAAGTACTTTTCAGTAATGAACCAAGAGATTTACAGTCTTTAGCTATCATTTTTGTTAGGTATTATAGTATTCCAGAAAAGTGGGGTGCTCTTTAGACATTAGAGCATGAATGTATTCTCCAGTAATTCAGAACCAGGACTGTATATTTATGTATGCAGTGTCTAGCCTTTCCAGGCCACGCTCTAATCCTACCAATCATTTAAAACATTTTGTGTACAGTAAAACTCTTTTTTGAAAGTTTATGTTACATCATTTGAAGATGATAATGAGGCTGTGGGGATAAGTCATAAGCTGCATTCTTTAAATTTGTGTTGACATTCAAACAGTATTTTTAAATTGAAACACATGGAAAAGGATGAGTAATGGTTTATAAAAATAAATCAGAACAGGAAATTGTTGGTGATTTTGCTGCTGAGAGGCGAATCGTTCTTCAGATTGTCTCTGCAGGTGATCTGTTTGTGTTTTGGTCCTGAAAAAGGATAAACTGATTTCCAAATTATGAAATTGCACAAAGGATAGTTAAAACATGGATGGAGTCATTTTTTTATTTATTTTCAATCAATTGATTAATATCAAAGAGCAACTTGGTAGAGATGTAAAATATCACAGATATCGTAACTAATGTATTCTTCTAGTTGTTTACAATCACAGGATGTTATTTCGGATACAGACAATGAGACACAAAGTGAAACTAAACAAGAATACATTAGTTAAGATCACTGTGAAATTCCATATACCAAGTCGCTGTTTAAGTAAACAAGTAAGTATTCAATTTCCTTGCAATATAAAATAACTAATGCTTCTTTTTTTTTTTTTTTTACCTCACCTAAGCATTCATACCTCTTCATTATTGTTTTTCTCTTCATCTTACTGATTTCCAGACTCCGAGAAATGAATCAAAGGGTTGAGTCAATCAATGTGTTTAACGTCTTAGAGTACCCCAGTCTGTGGTAATGTTATGTGAACCTATTTATACTTATCAAACCAGTTCCTTTTGTTAATGGATGGTCATTAATTGTATACCCAAAGGGTGGGGTCTCAAAGGTAACTTTATTGTCCAGTAAAGTTACATGTTTTCATATGATGATTTATACAGTCACGGCAACTCTTAGTTATTATTATTTATTTCTTAGCAGACGCCCTTATCCAGGGCGACTTACAATCGTAAGCAAATACATTTCAAGCGTTACAATACAAGTAATACAATAAGAGCAAGAAATACAATAATAGTATTCATGATACTGAACTTTAGCGTTAAAATAATGTCCAAGAAGTTTCTTACAAATCCATTGTTTGTCCCATATTTTAGACATAGCGACTCCAGTTTTCAACACCACTTCTTAAGACAAACAATATGCCAATCAATAGATTTCTTTTACGAAACGTGATACAATGCTCCTCAAACTTTTTTTTTTTTTTTTAAAGGATTTACAGAGACATATTTAATGCCTTTTTTTGTTAAGGTGCAGGCAAAATCCAGATTTTTTGGGGGGATCAATATACCTTACAATGCTGATAAGATTTAAGATTTTTCTTTTCAATGTTCAAGCTATGTGCCGTACAGTAGTTACAAAAATACAATGCAGTATTTGTTTTACAATTGGTTATTATTAAATTCCTAAATAATACAGTAGATTATTAATATTCTTCCTCCTCTTTGTTTCTTAATGGATCTTCATTATTTTGTTCTCAGGCAATGGAATACAGCATAATATATAATTTAAATAGGGGAATTATATATTCTTGAGTGTTTTTTTAATGAATAATTAATTGTAGATATTTACATACTTGCATAACAATAGGTTTTATAAAAAAAAAAAAAAAAGATTATTGTTCTGAACAGATTTGTGTAAAATATATTAGATAATTTAGCATAGCACACATTCTGCTTATTAACATAACTAATTAAAAATTCAGACCAGTAACATTTCTGGATTGAAGTTATAACTGTAATAGAATTGTTTATGTCATCACTTGTTATTACTAGTAGTTTAAATAGTGGGCAGAGAACTGAACTTCCAAGGTATCAACTGCCTCTGAGCATTTTATTTGAACCAAGTCAACGAAAAAAAAAACAAAAAAAAAACTTGATGCTCTTCTTGTAATTCTGCTTCCTGGTAGCTAATCACATCATGTATTGTAGATCAAACTCATTCCAGTGATCTAGCTGCAATGAGACCATGTGACCTACAGCAACGGTACCAGGATGCAGCTGTTTATCTATAGTGCTGTATTTTAAATATTTGCATATTGTGAATTAACAGAAACAAGTTTAGAACCAGAAGGTTCTCAGTACAATAAGAGGGAGACCAGTAATACAGTCAGTGGGTAATAAGAGGTAGGAACATGTAAATCAAAGCATTGGTTATCATTCATTTAAGAAGATCTTTTATTGTATGCTACAAACTCTACTGAGATGTCCACAAAATGGCTCTTCACCTGAATAAGCAAAATCTTTGGATGATCAATGTTAACTTGTATTTATCTTTGGCATCCTGCTCCACTGCATTAGTCATTGGAGCCAGTTAACCCTGTCACAGATTCTTTTTCTGTCTGACAGACCGACCCCAAATAAACAAACTATTTTAGGAACAGCCCTGAAGAAGAAGTTTTCATCTAAACTTAGTTTCCTAGTATTGATTCAGAAGACCAAGAAAATATGTCACTGCATTTTCATACAAAACGAGTCAACAGTTTATGTTGAATAATCACTCATCATACAAATACATTGCTTAAACATTACTTTTATGCGATTTGTTAAGGTACTCTTACCACACTTCATGAAATTAGTATTTTAGCTTAACAGGAAATTCATAATATCAACAGCTTTATTTGAGTTTTAGCTTATTTTTTAAATATCCTTTTTTTTTCAACCACAGGGGCTGCTTCTTAAAGGAATTTTGGAAGCCATATAGTTTTAGAAGTAAGCACTAGGGGTCTGCAACCGAAAATTAAGTTGAACAACCTTCGTCATTTTTTAAATCGCCTCATTTCAGAAATTCAGCTTTTTGCAGTCTTTAAAGAAGCAACCCTTTTAGCTGAAAAAGGACATGCAGTAAACTGATTATCTAAGCAGAATGATCTACGCCATGTACGGTATTACTGTACTGTACTTAAGACCCTTGTCAATTAACTTGATCGCTTGATGAAGGGAATTGTAACTGAACATGATTCCGACTGTAACTTGGGTAAAAGAAAATTACTTGAAGATAATTATCCCTTTTCCTGGATGTAGTCTGAGTAATGCATTTCAACTGACTTGTTCTCTAGGTGTCACTTTACTGTAGGAAGCTTTAGTGATTTTATTTCAAACGGTCTGTCTGTGTCTGGACCAATTTAATTGTAGCTGTAAACTGTTCAACATGTCACAAAAAGAAAAGCTATGTCCTCATCATCATGTACATTTTCTTCTGATACAGAAGTCGTATTTCTAGTTTATTTGTAAAATATTCCACTTTACTGGAAGCCTGTTGATGTGTATAGTGACATACTGTTGATAATGCGTGACAAGCAATATGTGATGAAACGTGCTAAGGTTTATAAGAGGTTAATGGGATTTATCTTTGGCTGCGAGTTCAATACTCATCACTGCATAGTGCTGTCCAGCTTGAGTCTCCAGGCATGGAGAGAATTGCATTGGAAGGGGGTGATTTATGAAGGTATAAATACTAACCTACCTTAATATTTTCTTGATAAATTTGTGGTGAGAATTCCTGCAAAATCTGTCATATCAAATAGTCATGTTTCATTTATCATCCCAGAAATCAGGACAGTGTATGCCTGTGGATCGTTTAGTTATTTTCTTGAACCTAACTGACCCCAATGTAAGGCTCAAAAACACAAAATAGTTGAAAACACACATTTCTTTTCAGGCAACAAGTTCATACATGTTCTAATTTTCATTATATATATATATATATATATAATGAAAATTAGAACATCTATGAACTTGTTGGGGCTATTTTCAGGTCATTCGTCTGTTTTTCAATTTTTCACATAAATTACATATTCTGGGTTTTGTCTGTATCATTCTAATAGAACATTTGTGCTGTTGATAACAGTTAATGACATTATATAGATGTTTTTGTACAATAGGCCTACTACAAACTCAGTACTCTGTATACCGTACTTTAGAACATAAGAAAGGTTACAAACGAGAGGAGGCCATTCGGCCCATCTTGCTTGTTTGGTTGTTCGTAGCTTATTGATCACAGGATCTCATGAAGCAGCTTCTTGAAGGATCTCAGGGTGTCAGCTTCAACAACATTGAAGGCACTGTTCTAGGCACTGGACCACCCCATGATCGATTCAGCACCTATGACGAGAGCAATGTGATTGATGGTGTTTACTGTTACCTGATTGGACACTGGATAGAAACAACTGGATACACCAATGAGATTTTTACTTCAACATTGCTGACCACCAGGTGATGCATTTTTCCAAGTAAGTCACAAACCTCATTAATGAAACATTTGATTGCAAGTCGTACCCAAATACATTTATCCAGATTACAAATAATTACGATTACGAAATCCGTTTTATTAAAAGTAATCTCGATCACAAAATATAGGATTACAAAAGCCAGATCATTTTTAGATCAAACAGAAGTACCAGGCCTTCTCATCACACATTTAAGGCTTGCTGCTGTGGCAGTAGAGTGTATCAAATCATTGTGCAAGCCTTATTGATCCAGTCCTGTCTGTCTTCTTAGATTCTTACAGCACTCTTAATCAATCTAAATAGACTGATATAATGTATTGCCATTGTCACTTACCCCCACACCCAAAACTCCCAAAGCTTAACCAGTGCTCCTACAGTGTATAAAAGTGGTTTTGCAAGATGTTTTTTCTAACATTTTTTCTCTAGACTCAAAGTGTTAACTAATGCATACTGGAAGGGTATTTTAAACTACTGAATGAAAATAATTATATCTCAAAATGAGGTGCATTATTTTTGTTTTATCTAGCCTAGCAGCCACATTACCTTGTTACATTTTCAAGATAAAGTAGAGATACAGTGCATCGCATGCTGAGAGCATTCTCTAATGAGAGTCAAGGAGTGGGCCAAGGTGGTGCATTTCATTACCATCCAATTAAACCCTGACTAGAGACTTAACAAAATATGAGTCAATTTGCTTTTTAAAAATTGCATAACTTGATGTTCTAGGTGGAGTGCCAGACAGTTGACCTAGTTGAATCAATAGAAGACACTTGCAAAGGGGCATGTTGGTGCTGTTTGATTGTTTCTTTAAACCATTAGATTACAGAATACAAGGCAAGGCAGTGCTGCAAATGTTAACCATTGTTAAATGGAGTACAAAGGTGGCTTAAAGTACTGTTCAAAAGCAACTAAAGTAGTACAGTAGTCTCCGGCTAAGAGAACACCCCTCAGGAAGCGAGCGAAGTGTTCGTATAGCCGAAGTGTTCTCTAAGACGGAGTTGCATTTGGAAGAACAATGACTGAAAAAATCAAAGGCATTGCACCAGAAAATATGCTCATAAATCAAATGACAAAGAAAATGGAAGTTTCTAAAAACCAAAATGATTGAGTCGACTGTCAGATTCTGGAGATTCTGACAATGGGAGGCCAAAGAACAACAAATATCCAGACAGGATATTTGAGTGAGGAGGAAAAGGAATTGGATCATTTAAGAGACCACTGATATAAGGACTGAGTTACCAAGCCATGCTGTTGCTGCTGAGTCATTGGAATCCATTGAGAGCCAACTAGATGAAGGTCACTGCATACGAAAAAATCTCTGGGACTTAACTGAGTTTAAACCTGTGTGTGGCTGGCCCCGCAGCAATTTAAACAGCATCACTTGATCATGCCCATTTTCCAAGGGCCTTATTCACAAGGTCAGCTGAGTAAATATGTTCATGTTATGCTGCTGCAAAAGCAATTGATCATTAAAAAACAAGTTTCTTATCACCAGTTCATAGTCTACATAGACTTTGAGAATACTTTTTAAAGTTAAAAAACTACTATTTTAGCATCATAGCTACCTAGTTTATTTCATGCAACTAAAAAGTAAAATGTCTTCTAAAAATAGCACCCAGGTGAACCCTTTAAGTATGTTATCCCACTGACCTGCATACTTATGATGTAGTTGTGAGATGTGCTCTTTTTAACACATTATCCAGGTCTTACAATTTCATTAGTGAATACTTGCATACGAATGCAATCTGTGCTTATAAGCACAGATATAAGTCATAGAGGCATGAGGAAAACAAAAATAGTCACGGAGCAAATTGTGATTGCATAAGGTTTCAAATTGTGATAAAAATTCAGGTCCACGGTAATCAAATATTCTGTTCCCACTTCAAGGTGTCATGATACATGATTGTGTGGTAAGATATAATAATATTGTTTAACCTTCCTCCAGTGTTCTCCCCAGGATCTAGCTTGGTAGTTGCCCACGTCGGTTACAACTATCACTATTTAATCATATCCTGATGTAACTTTCACTATTATCTGCTGTATTATTGAATTGTGGTTTGTCACACTTGAGAATTATTGTATTTCTTGTTCTTATTGTATGACTTATATTGTAACACTTGAATGTATTTGTATTTGCTTGCGATTGTAAGTCGCCCTGGATAAGGGCGTCTGCTAAGAAATAAATAATAATAATAATAATAACATGTTACAGTGAAACTGAAGCATGAGCTGGGGGTCACTGCAGTGATGAACTTACAAACTGAGTGAGATATTCCAGTGGCTGCAGACCCAATAAATCTGAGTCCATGAGACCAGAGACTATGATGGAGCTGTACAGAGACAACGGTCTGGTTTATGTGTGGATCCCAACTCCAGACATGAGCACTGAAGGTAAAGCATGAAGTTATTCTTGTTGCAAAAAATATAGTCAAGTACATTACTTTCTGTACAGCGTGGCAATTGTGCCACAGTATATAATACAAGTGTTTCCTTACTTTTTTGATATTTGCACAGTAACGTTTATTATTATTATTATTTATTTCTTAGCAGATGCCCTTATCCAGGGCGACTTACAATTGTTACAAGATATCACATTATTTCTACATACAATTACATTATTTTTTACACATTATTTTTACATACAATTACCCATTTATACAGTTGGGTTTTTACTAGAGCAATCTAGGTAAAGTACCTTGCTCAAGGGTATAACAGCAGTGTACCCCACCTGGGATTGAACCCACGACCCTAACCACTACTCCACACCGCTGCCCCTGAATACAGAACTGATTCCACAATACTGATTCACTTACAACTTTACATTGTGGCAAAGTACAGTAATACACAAAACATATGCCAAGGAGATAAGTTACAAACCAAATAACTGGTGTCTTATTTACTGTAAAGAAAAATATACAAAGATAGATACAGTATATCCAGGTAGTATATACGGCATCATTACTGCTATAGTATATAGCAGTAAGGATGAAAATAAAAGCTTTTAGGGTTTTATTAAAACAGATGATGATTATTTCACATCTTACTTGCAGCGTGAATGGCCTGTTCCACTATGTTATACATGCAGTTTAAGCTCCAGGGAAAGATTGCCTACCTTCATAGCTACCGTGACGAAAGATGTCTTTAATGAGGCATATACAGTGGGCTCTGTTTTAAATGTATCACTACATTTGTTCAGTAGCACAACAAGTGTGCTGAAAATATTATACACACAGATTGTAATCTTTTTGCAAACATCATGCCCATGAAGCTGATGAATGCACTGGGAGAAATCATAGATGATCAAAGAGATCCAGTATTTCAGAAGTATTATTATTATTATTATTATTATTATTATTATTATTATTATTATTATTATTATTATTATTATTATTATTATTATATGTTTGCAGCACTTAGATGCAATACCTAATTTTCAGGGATGTCCTGCCCCTATTTATTGACCTGTATAAGAACTTATCCAAGACACCAGGGTTAATACCTCTGCTCATGTTTGAAAGATGTCAATGAGATCTGCCAATGACTCAGCAAAGTAGACAGAACCTAATGTCTCATCTAAAAGATGACACTTCCTTCAACATAGTCCTCCTAACATCATGCTGGGGCATTGATTAGACTCAGAATAGGGAAGGTTGGAGATCTGCCAAGAAGAGGCTTCAAGGTTATTGAACAGAACAAATAGCATTTTTTTTAAAAAGTTTCCTAAAGCATGATTCGCACGGGACTAAAAACCAGGTGTCCTCAGAGTTGGTCAAAAGCAGAGGAAGTCTAGTAACCTCCCAGATGTTCAAAATGAAATACGATGTTGTGGCCAGAGAAGGCGCTTTTGTAAACGGCGAACTGGGTGTAAATAACTCATTTTGTTGTACCTTCTTTTGCAAAGGTAAGAATAACCATTTCGTTCCTTGAGTGATAAGAACATCCAAAAACCAACGTAACCCTGTTGCCAGGATCAGTACCAGTACATAGTGTATACAATAAGAAGTCGAATGAAGAAAAAAAAGAAACGGACAGTCGGTTAGTTGTATTATTATTATTATTATTATTATTATTATTATTATTATTATTATTATTATTATTATTATTATTATTATTATTGTACCATAGTTGTAGCTTACTACAAAGATAAGAAATAAAAGAAAATATATCTAAAAAGCTTTACCATCACTGAAAGAGACACTGTTCAAGCAAACCTCTCCGTGAGTAGAAAAGAGTTTATTATTTGTACGTATTAAAGAAATAATACGTATTGCTTTATTAAACATTTAACTCAAACTGGTGCAAAAAAAAAGTAGTAAAGAAGAAAATAGTCTTGTGTGTGTTTCGTTTAAAGGTGCCACAAACACAACATATATTATGATAATAATAGGCATAATACATCTAATAATATTTGATACTGTAAATTATTAATTTTAAATTATTCAGTGTTGTGTGCAAGTGTTTGATATATGAGGTCAGTAGAGCGTCTTGAGGCATGTACTGGTTTTTGTTTGCAAATATCAGGATGTTTAGTGTTATTTTTTTTTACTATTTGCTTAATACGAGATAGCTTTCGACAAGTTGACTATAAAATCCGGTCCTGCGAAAGTCTTGCGATGTGATTTATACCTGGAATTGAGTAGATTCGCTAAGTGCTAACGGCCCAATGACTGTGAGACCACCTTTGCACCTTTCCTAGGAACCACATTATGCCGGTTCACACAACCCCCCAAAATAGAGTCTGGCTCCATGACTGCAAGGAATAGTCTTTATAATAATTCAAACAATATAACTTAACAAAAATATCCTTACAAATATATTTAGGTCAGAGATCATTTCTGAATTGCTATGAATACAGGAACATCAGCAGTTACTCCTTCAAACAGGAAGGAGTAACTGGTTTACTAGTTCATTTTGTATTTGTATTTTGATTTTGACAACATTTTAAACACCAGGGTAAAGCTATTTGTTAAGAACTGGCTAGTCTCAAGATTAAAATGAAAAACAAAATGTCAGACATAAATACTTGTTATAAAAAGCATATTGCCACAGGTGTAGTAGTCTCAGAGGTAGGACACTTTGTTATACAATTTAAGAGGTAACAGGTAAAAGGCAGTGCTGTTTATTGACATGCAAGCAAGGGAGACTGCTATGCCTGGGATGCTGTAAAAAAAATAAAGAAAGAAATAAATAAAAACTAACTACAATTGCATCTGTCTTTGGCAAAATGTAATTTATGCAAAAAGTTAGACTGTACATTCAAGAATAAAAAATGCTCCTTTTTTAATACTTTTATATTATAGTTGAATGGGATTGAAGAAGTCTTGTTTGTCAATATATTTGGTGTATTCTTTTAATAGTTTGTTGATAATGTTATTTGTGAATGGCTTCGCTAGTAAAAAAAAAAAGAAAAAAAAAGCGAATTTCAGTGACAAGTAAAAAGCCCATGATTTAATATAAAGAATAACACATTAAATGCAAATACCTTCAAAATGTTATTTTCATCAAAAACATAATATTGCTACTGTAGCTATAAAGAAATTGACAATACAGTACATATGGAAAAATCCCACGTTTTTCTATTTTGTCTCTTACAGCGACTAATTTTGCACTTAAGCAAACATCTTCCATTAGTACTATCATTATTAGTTTAATGAACATCAAAATGGATCCAAATCACCTCTTCCTACAAGAGAGGGGGAGGATGATGTCCTTAAACTCTTCTTTTCATGTCTAATGAATACATGATCACCAAGGTATGATTCACACACTGGGTTTATATCCTCTCTTGATCCATGTGCTATTTGAAGAGGCAAAACAGAACAGAAATGTGTTGGAAGTAGTTATGAGGTACTTTAAGGGAATTATTGGTGTTTGCACAACTTACAGCACATTGACCCCTGATTTTGTGTTATGAGAGAATCTTAAGGGAAATATTAAACACATAATTCCATTTATCTATTCTCAGAAAAGAAAACAAGAGGCATGATTCAATTACATTCGATGTAAACCAATATCCATCTATTGACACAGACCTTAATCAGATCCAGGGTTGGCGATTTTTTGGATCAGATTTATTTGATTGAAATCAGTTTTTTTTTTTTATTTAGATCCTTTTTTTTATTATGGATTTTTTTGCAGTACCGTATTTGTAGCTCTACAGTACCTCCAAACTGTAAATTTGGAAATGGTGGTTTGTGAATAGTTACATACCAGACTAAATTACTCAATCGTAAATGAATACATAAATAAAGCAAATTATATATCATTGTGGCATCCTCGAAATGTGAACCACAATATGTGAACTACAAGAATTTAGTGATGGAGTAGGCTAGAGAAAAATTCCCCTCACTCATCCCAGTCATTCTTTTCTTTTACTTTTCTTTCTTTGATTTCCTCTTTCTGTGTCAGTCCAAACACACACAGCTGTTACTTAGGACTACTTTGCTTTTTATAGTCTGTTCAATTGTTAAAGTTCCTGATTGCACAACTAAATAAACCTGGTTTCAATTGTCTATTTGGGACCCCATTGCACTGTCATCAGAATCACTTCTGCGAATATGTTAATGATGGGGCAGGCGCTCTATAATGGGGCAAGACAAGACATGTCTTCAGAATACCATTTCAATGCAGTATTTTTTTTTATGTCTTCACTCCATTTATGTGCCACAGAATCGGGGGCAAGCGCCGTTTATTATCCTTATTATCCTTGATTACCATAAAATAATGCCAACTTGAACAGGACTTTCAAGTTAGTTGTAAATGCAAATGTTGGTACAAATGTCAATTGAAGTTTTCCTTTTTTCTCAAAACCACCATCCCTCTGTTTTTATGAGATATGACACCTTGGGTTGATTATCTGTTTTATATTCATCTAATCTGGACAGCTCTGTGTAAATAATTTCTGCCTGAATCAAGACTCTGATATTGATGCAAACTGTCACTGCCAATTTTGACTAATCTGTAAACAAGTGATACAATTTACTTTCTAATCTATCCATCTCCTTGCATATATTTCACACTGACACAGTGTTTATCTTTAAAAGCAGACCGTTTTCATTAAAAAAAAAAACACTTTTGACATTCAATTAAATGTTTACTATGTCCAATATCATTTGCATATAAATGAGAACATCTGGCTGACAGCTGTAATGCTTTTCATTGACAAGCCTTATGTGAAGATATTTTGTTTTCTGCCAGTAACCTAACCTGAAATTCCCACGATTGAAGTTGTGTTCATCCAACTGTTTAAACATGGTGCCGGGGGGGGGGGGGGGGGGGGTGAAATGAACTCCTGCCTCTTACTTTGGGGTGAATTTGATCAACTTATACCCATCCGCATAAAACAAAAACTGGATTTATTGTAGAATTGGGTGATTCCCAGTGAAGTAAAGTCAAATTGAGCTGTGTCTTATTCCAACAGGGTATAGGTTGATCACATCCACCTCTTAGAGATCACCATGGGCCACCATGCTTCAATTTCACACTCAGACAGCCACCAGACAGAAAATGTCTTTGGTGATTGTTTCTACAGTATTCTGGCTGTACTATAATGACAAAACCATACTTTAAACACCTCCACACAAAGTTCCAATTACCAGCCAAAGAATGCAACATAATTTATTTATACCAGTAACAACCGCCAAACTGCATTAATGACTTTATACACTCACCCAAGCTAATACATTGCTTTTCTTATTATAAATGTTGACGTTGATTCTGTAAAGACTACTTTTAAATAAGTTGCAAAACAATTGAATTAACCAACATGCATTTAGATTTTTGCTTTCAACATTTTTGAGATGCAAGATAAATACATTGATTAAGCTACCCTTTTCCATTACTAAATTTGTGAGCGTATACAATGTATGAGAAATACTGTGCATGAAAGTTATTGAAAACCTCAAAATATACAGCCTTAAGAAAAACAGAGATGAGAAAGTATTACAAGACTAGTAATACAAAGAATTTGATTGAATGTAAACCACAGCATTTCTATACTATAAAATAACAAGTACATATTTGAAGTCCTTGGAAGCTGCTTTTTTAAAATTATTATTTAGTATTATATCTCTTTTATGACGGGTTGAGCAGATGTGATTAAAAAAAGAAAATCAGCATTTTTGCCATTAACAAAGGCCATACCCTTGGAAAGAGTAAAGAGAAAATTGCTTTGCTCTCCTATTGGTTTAGGGTAAAATGGAAATTTGAATTAGTCAGGCAGGCAAATTAAATCTTGCCTGAAAAGTAAAATCCTTCTGAAAACAAAAAATCCAGTTTTTAAATATTGAAAAATGTAGTATGTAAGTGCCGAGTCTGTTATGAGTGGACAAGTGCAGTCATTGTAGCAAACAAAATAATTCCATAAATCCTAGCCATTTTACACTTCCATTAGCTACCTGTCTCAAGTATGCAATTTTGAAAGAAACAAGTTGCAACACATATACATTTTTATTTTAAAACTTGATTGTGGAGGATATTTTAACTTCACTTTATACTTTAATATTTTCCACATTAACTTTCAATGTTACAAAAACAGGTAGGTTAAAATTAGCTTCCTAACTTTTTTTTCTTCCCTCGTAGCTGTCTTTGCATGAAGGTTGGTATGAAGCATTGTTTTATGTTTTGTTGGCAAACCCCTTGTACTTTAGTCTAGTGATCTCTCAATATTGCAAAACAGTTTCCATCTGTCTTCATGGAAGGTTTTGGGGTACGGTGTTCAGCAGTCTTTTGCAGTTATATTCTGTATGCAGCACGATTCATCCTGTAGTTTAGGCGGAAGCTGTTAATGGGTGCTGCTGGGTACCAAAATAAACAAAAGCAAATTAACATCCCTTGTTTTTGATTAGAAAAAGAAAAAAAACATTTTCTGTGCTAGAAAATGTCTGAATTTTCTGCGGAATCCTGTAGGGACTGGTGATTAAACTTGTTAGCTTGTGATTAAAAAGAGTAGTATTGTAAGTAAAGATCCACACAAATGCAATTCAAGTAGATGAACAGAAAAGCTTCTTATTACATGTAGTCGTATACTGTTTCATACATGCTAACATTCTGAGAATAAAATATTGTTCAATATTGAACACTTGACTTGGCATGTTTTATGTTTATAAAAGGAATACATAAAGGTCGGGAACCACAATAAGGTCCTCTACCAGGGCCCATCTTTCTCTTCCTCTGCCACTCATTTTGCCAAAGAATGATTTTGTTTGCAATGTTTTGAAAGACGGTGTGGATGTGAGTGGTGTGGGAATAATCACAAGTACAAACAATGGCAATTTTCAGTACAAAACAACTGCTTACTTTAACTCCTGTCACCCCCTATACCAGCAATGGTATGGAGGTAAAATGGCGGGTTTTCAGTCCCCAACAAAAAGGTTCACAAAATTATTTTAATCCACCCGTTCACAGCTCCAGGAAGGTGGTGTTCTTGTGGTGCTGTGCTGGCTGTGCAATGCTGTGCAGTGGTAGTGGCGCGCAGGGGTTTGTGCTGGCTCCATGGCTGCAGCTCCCTAGCCTCTACTCGTCTGCGAACACACAAAAACAAAAGAAAACAAAACAACAGCACTCTGGCGAGTTAGCATTTTCAGCATAAGGGGACGTACACATGTAGCTGTGTCCCCTTTGTACTGCCACTCCACCCTGTGATCAGCCCGACGCCATGCTCTATCCAATCGGCGCGTGTCCCACAGCTGATCACAATAGATTTGTTTAGCAGCCTTGCAACTACACTCTTTCTCCAAAATGGCCGAATTCTGGTTCAGTCCTACCATCAAGTCGTGCCCTCTCTGTGAAAGCGTGCCACCAACCTTACCTAGCGCCCTTCCTGGTTGGAAGGTAGATTTGCAGCTCAGATTCCTTCTCTCCTCGTCACAGATGGTTTTACTTTTTCCTTGTTATTCTCTAAACAATTCTCTAAAGAATTTCCTGGCAGGGTAATTTAACTCAAAACAATAAACTAGGTTGTGGTCACAGCTGGGAGTCTCTTTGAATATCAGTGGAGGTCTTTTTGATGAAATTGTCCTTTTGAAAGAAACAGCAATCTGCCTGAGAGCAGGCCTTCAAACCTCCCACAATTCATCAAAGATTTTGTGAAAAAGATTACATTTAGGTTTGGTTAAATTCTTATAATAATCTATACAATATATTTAAATTTGTATTTAATTTTATTCTTCACATGATATCTGGTACTAATTTTAGGAAGCTCTCAGTTCATGCCTTATTCTTGGATTATAATGTTAGCACTTCCTGGGTCATTTTACCTCAGCAGTGTCTTCTGTGTCAAAGCATGATACTGGCAGAAAGCATGTCAGTCAATAGGAGAAGCAGCTCATGGGTTATTGACAAGAAAGAAGGCAGTGAAGAGGTTGATACAATTTCACTCTCCAGGTGAAATGGATTATTTTATGTATTTTATGGAATTATTTTGTTAGCTAGGATTACTTTAATCAGCAACCACATAACATTCTTAAGACACAATAACTTTTTTTTACAAATACATACTCAATCAATTGTAAAATAAATAAAATATATATCTGTAAAATAAACTACAAATATATTGATAGTCTGGAGAGAAGAGGGTTTCCCCTTTTGTTTTAACCCTGGTAGAGGTCAGTTCTGCCTGTTGGAATTCATTTATTTATTTATTCCTCTTTCATTTATCAACTGCCACGTATCATTTAGCTAGCTTTAATACAGCAGCGCACAGGGCTGTAATTAATGAGATACATAAAATGTAGAGATGTTAAATCGAATAACCGAAAGCAGAACCTGTGTTGTGATACGTGAGTGTTTTGTTTGTTTTGTTTGTCGTTATTAATATACTGTTGCATTATTATCTGGATGGCTAACATAATCTGGAGCTGTCGCCAAAGGCCAGCACTAAACCCGGATCAACATCACTGCACTTTGTTGTCATGAAAGAACTGTATCCACTACGAGCACTAGAGCACGCACTGTGGACTGGTGTTGGTGTTTGTGTTACGTGTGGGTGAACTGAAACGGGACTGTTATTATTTCGGTGCAAACCTGTGGATTATAAATAAGCAATACACGCCGCTGTACTGCTTCATTAACATTGTTATTGTTTACTGCTGTTAGCCATCAGGCATTGGACTATACAATTAAACCTTCATTGCAGCTGGATTATCGTTGTTTGTCTGATTATTTATCACACTGTTAACCACTTTGCCACAGACCATCTAGAACATTGTGTTTGTCAGTGTTGTACCTTCCACATGGCATCAAGGAGCTTGATGTTGCACTGATTGAAGAATGGGACAGGATCCCCCAAAACGTCACCTGCTGCCTGATTAGAAGCATGCCTCATCGATGCAGAGATTGCATCAATGTTAGAGGAGCCCACACTCAATTCTGATACCCCTTCTCCACTGGCACATCCGACCCGTGAGGACTCGGTACGGTAAGGGTACAGGTGGTTCTCCACTGGCTATTTGTTGAGCCGAGCGAGAAGCAAACCGTGAAACTCCAGCCTCACAAGACAACTGAATCCAACTGTGAGCCAATCCAAGCCAGGGGCGGGGTTAAGGATTTTCATCATTACGTTGCATCAGTCAGTACACTCCAGAAAGACAAACAACAAACTAGATGCTGGGCAGTGAGCGTGATGAGAGAAAAGTACAGCCTTGGGATGCTGAGGAAGTGCAGGCTCTAGTTTCTCTGTGGGCAGATAGAAGTGTTCAGGAAGATCTGGATTTGTGCGTCAGAAATTAGAAAGTTTATGCCTGAATTTCTGACGATTTGAAGCAAATGAACATAAAGCGCGGGTACGGTAGACTTAACTCAGACGCTCAAAAACACAAAATTCTACCAAATTTCTCATCCTTGACCTTTATTATATTAATATAAAGAAAAAAAATTGGAAAATAGAACAATTATAAACATTTACAAAAATATAGTGGCGCGGCTCGATTGTACAGTGGAAAAGAGGCATGAGACATTCAGATGGACCGTATGAAAACATTTGGAAAACTGATTTCCAGTGACCAAGCCTATAGGCATTTTGATTTCCGTGGGTCTCATGTTCAGAAGTGTGTTACTGATGTTACACACATAATACAATGTATTTATCTGTTGATTTCAGTGTGTAAAGAATGCTCCCTTGAAATACTCAAATTTGATTCTTGTTGTTAATTGTGTTTTTGGAAAAATTCAAGTTTGAAATATTACTGTGTTTTTAGATCATGCCAATTCTATTTATTTTGGTGGATAATACTAGGATGTTTTTACTTTGGAGACTGTAAGAGAAATGTATTAATTATGTTTTATGCCTAGAGTTTTAATCGGTCCACCACAGATACACGTATCGAAGGTAACAATTACAGTTCTTATTTTGAACTATGCACCGCAAATTCAGTAAATCATATAGTTCCCTCCCTTTTTGACCTGGGCGTGCAAAAGTCTCTTTTGAAGAAATAACAGTCTTCTGGAGGGATGTAAAGAGAAGCCCAGCATTTACATCTTGGTCCCGGCGTTTTGCCAAGGGTAGTGCCTTGTTGTGCTTTGAAAGTCTTTTTCTCCTGGTTTTAATATAAACTCCTTCATATCTGTCCAAGTGCCTCTCCATAAAGTCATAAAACACATTCCAATGTTTTGTTAGAACTGATTTTGGGTTAAAGAATGTTTTCTGTTTAGACAGTAGTATGGTAAATACTATTGGGTAAGTCTGGGATGTTAGCAGTATATGATTGGCTGTATGTTAATGAATGCTTGTTTTATTGCCTGTATTAAACTAAACTGTAAAGAGAAATCCTTTGTGCTCTTCAGTGCCGTTGAGGGTCATCCCAACTTCTGCTTTCTGTGTAATAAACTACTTTTGGAGAGAAACACTATCTATAAGATCTTATTGACTTCTTTGATCACGGTAACATCACCTGCAGTTACCATAGTAACACAGACAGAAAATGGTGAACTTTTAGAGTCTTCTGTGGAAGCTTCATGATCCACCATCCTCTTCAGAAGGTGCACGGCTTTTATTAGCAGCAGGTGGGAGGACATGTGACTTAGCCAATCATGTAAACATCCTATTATTGTTTTTTGTTTAGCTTTGTTCTCTGACCTGCCCCTAGATTGAAAAAAGGCAATTAAGTCCTGAAATAAACCTACGTGTCCCCATCAAAAGATGTATATTGCTAATTAATGTTTCCTGTGTGAATTAGTAACATCTCCCAGCAAGGGTGTGAAACAGTGTCTCCATCTTTTTGGAGTAAAATGTCTGGTGCTTCCGATAGGAATGTTATCCTTTTGTCTGTTTCAAAGTGTAAACAGGCCTGTGCAATAAACACTTCTGAGGTGTCTTTGAGAAGAAATATTTTTCTTCATGAGAGGCCTGTTTTTAAGAACAGATTTTTAACTTTCAGGCTCATATTCATAAAAGATGGTGGTAATTTCCGGCCAGTAAATAAAATTACCGGCAGTATTTAAAATGTGATTTATAAAACTACGGGCTGGTTATTTTACCGACTGGTAATGGTTTTAGATGTCATTTTCCATCACGGAAAGTTACTGAGATATTTTATGTAACCAATTGTTAGAGGTATACAAAGGAGTCATGTCCCTTACTTAAGACGTCAATGGCCTACACCGTCTGTTTACATCATCACGTTATGGCTGCGAAACATGGCTGGAGACAGGCAGGTTGTCCAAAATATCGAGATGTCGGTTTTAAAAATAATAATAATTGCACACCCAGGTGCTGGAAGCAAGTAAGAGGTTAGGGTAGGTGCAGGATCACTGAGAGGGACATTTAGTGGCTAAAGGGCGGAGACAGTTTACAGCAGCCCAGCAGAGACAAAAGCAGAAATAAAATATCACAGGGACTTGTTTAGAGCTAATAAAAAAGGGGAAACACTGTAAATCTGATGTATTTGACTTATAATTATATTACAACATGTATTCTGTCTCATGTGTTTTAATATATATATATATATATATATATATATATATAATGTCATTGCAATCACTCAGGTGAATATCAATATTTTTCAACAAAACCTTCAGGAAGTATTGCAAGGTCCCTTGGGTCATAAAACAACACATTTTTATACATGTATCTTTAAACAGAATACATAATAAAAAAAATACTTTAACTTTAAAAAAAATAAATATTGTGTTGAAAAAAAAATGCGAATTTGTATGGTTTCTGAACTACTTTATAAAGTTCCCCAGAATGTTTAGAGAGTAAGGACACCATTTCCAAGATGCTACTGTGAAAAATATATTTTTTGTGAATTTCAATAGGAAGAGAGTCAACTACAGCCAAAAAACACCTGGTCCTGGCGGAGCATCTCACTGAAAAACGCTTGGTCCTGAAAGGGTTAAACCCCTTTCACACACAAATGCCATTACTGATCATGTGGATCCCTTTGGCTGTGTGATCAATTTTCAAACCTGTCAGTCAACAGATTGTTTTCATGGTAACGGCGATTCGCCCATAAATTCCAGCATCACGCACTGTTCCTTCTGTTTGCAAATTCACCTCCTCGTCAGCTTGTAAAGTTAACAATACCTTAACTTATTCCGGTCTCCAAGTACTATCTCGTTCTTGATCAGCCATTGTATTTGAAAACAATGAAAGTGTGTAATACCAACGACAAAATACCCAACACATCCGGTATACAGTCACGTGGGATGTTGACTTTCAATCCACGCCCACTATAAAGCTTCAGTACTGACATAGCATTTCACACAGGAGTTGAAACGGGTTGGTGCCGACACTGAACCACCTTGTGAGTTGGTTCAAGACTGCATAAAATATGACGGCTCTGTGACGGTAAAAGCAATTCACACAGACCAAAATGCCTCAGCAGTGCCGGTTGCGAGCCATCATAACTCATCTGTGTGAAAAGGTTAATAGACTATTATTATGATTTATTGTGTATTAAAATTGTTTATTTTGTTTATTCTCTTGAATTATTGTTTGATCACAACATAAAGTGTGTGTATATTTAATTTGTTTTGCGTTCCTACCCCTGCATTCGTGCCTTGAGTGAATGATCCTGCTGAATTTCAGAGCGTGTAGTCGATTTCTAATGCCTGACAGCTGTCCTCAGAGCGGGAGCGAGATGGCATCGGAAGTATTGATTGAAACAATTTCCGCTTGCAGCATATTTAAAACAACACACCAGGTTGGAAACAGAAGAGAAAAAGTTGGAGGGTAGAAAATATAGCACACCTGTGCTTTGTGCGTGTTGCTTTATGTCTGCTGTGTTGTCGTTGTCGTTGTTGTTGTTGAGTTTGAATCTTCAGTACATGTTAGTTCTCCAAAAAGGTGAATAATTGTGCTCCTGTTAAATCGATACCCGCTACGAATCACATCACCAGAATAATACAGAGCAAGCAGCAGCTCAGATCTGCAGGGTCTTCTCACTCTTCTGGGATATCTCCCTCCTCTTTATGTATAGTCCACACAAGCACACCGAAGCCTGGCATTTTCTTAGAGCAACAAGTAGGCTACAAACATGATTTATGTTTTCCAACCAGTAAGCAGCCTGTCCTGTTCAGATGAGTTAACAATGCAATTTAATGTATGCGTTGCAAATAACAATGTGAGGGTGAGACCCTCACTGTAATATTGAATTGCCTGTTATTGTGATTATTACTGTGATTGTTATTTTACTGGCAACAGAGCCATGGTTTATTATGTATAGTGTATGCTGTTGATCAAGTGTGTTTGATGTATGATGGTGTATTGCTGTATTAGATTAGGGTGCTTAATGAAGTTGCCATGTGGAACAAGAGTTTTGTTATTGCCATATGTTCGGTAATCTTCCAATAGAAGGGTAATGCTAGTCTTTACTGGTAATAATTAAGGACTAAAGAGTAATAATGACAATGATAATAATAACGAGTAAGCAATATAATAGTTTAACGATCGTGTTTGGTAAACAAGGACGGTATTCATGCAGGTTAAACAAATATGCATTGTAATGACCCGGCCAACTGAAGGGGCCCTTGTTGCATTTTTGTGTTGTCTTGGTTGTTTGTCCTGTTTGTGTGTCCTGTGCTTTTGTGTTTTGTGTATTGTTAGGGTTCAGACCACGCCATCTAGCTAGGGGGGGACGTGTGTGTGTGTGTGTGTGTGTGTTTGTGTTTATGTGTACATGCAAGAGAAATACCACTGCCTGCTGCTGCAAAAAGAGCGTCAGACCGGTTCCCCCTCGCCCCCCCTCCTTGATTGGTGCTGCCTGGGAGGGGAGGTTGAGGGAGAGCTGCGATTGGTCATTCCGGACAAGGGGAGGGAGCAGCAGGGCAGTATAAGTAACTGGGACGCATGGAACACGGGAGTGAGAGGGCGAGACAGTGCGAAAGACAGGTAGTATGGTTGACTGACGTAGCAACAGTGTGAGAAACTGAAGTTACCTAACCTGCGGTGGGACTGGTTGGTACGAGAGAGGCTGGGAGCCTGTGTTATGGTCGGGGAGTGTGCAGAGAATGGGGAAACTACAGCTAGCTAGCTACAGGGGAGTTTGTGTTTTGGTGGCATGGCCCTGGCCCAAACAGGGACTGTGGGAGGTATTGAGTTATGTTCCAGAATAAATTACTGTCATTTAGCCCTGAAAACCTTGTCTCCAGTGTCATCCATCCTGCTGAAAGCTCGGGTCGTCACAGTATGAATGAGAAGAAGCATGTGTAATATAAAATATAGGACTTTTTATTGTAAAAGTATTAATGTTAATTAAGAGTTTATTTTTCTATAAAATCATCCCAGGTGAAAATGTTTATTGAATAATTAGTCCTGTTAGGAGTAGGCGGAGGTGGGGATTATAAAATGCTGTGTTTTTCCTCAGGAGAGAGAATTATTAGGTCAGTTGTGAGCTTGTCTGTGAAAATGTATGTGCAACATGTTGGTATGTGCAACATGTTAGTCTGTGAGCATCAGTTGTCATATTCTGAGTGAAGTTTCCAGTGCAAAATAAATATTTATACCTGTGAACACTACCACGTAGCTATTGTCCTGCATTTTAAATACCTCCATGTTCCTGAGTATATAATGTGATTGAGTGTGGGGGTAAGCTCTGACCATCACCCCATTACAAACAAAATACTTCAATTACGTAATTATTGGATAATTAAACATAGACGTTTTTATTATTATCACTAGTGGCTTAAATACACGTTCCTAAATGCAGAAATTATGCTAGAAAATCTCCGTTAAGATGCATCTCATTGTCCTCATGGTCTGAAGCACGTGTTTATTATGAAGCCGGTAAAGGTCAATTAACGGCACAATGCAGATTTATGAATCAGACGAATAATATGCTAATGAGAAAATTGGTCTCTAAGGGCACATTATTCTATCGTCACGATGAGTGAAGTTTTCTGACGGTAAATGGCGTTTATGACTCACCCGATGAAATACTGTCATGTTAACTATTACTGGCATGATAAAGGAGACGGTATGTTTTATGAATGTGGGCCAGTGACAGGATGGCTTAGTAGTGACATCAGGCCAGAAGCAGGAAGAAAAACAAACAAACCAGCAAGTACTGCAGGGCCGTTTATTTAAACAAAAATAAAATCAAATAGTTTAACTCTGCTCACAGAGCGAAAATAAAAGTTTAAACAAAACACAAATCTCGAACACAAAACTTACTACAGATCAGGCTGGGCAATCGCCTTCACTGCTCGCCCTCGCCCTCGCCCTCGCCCTCGCCCTCGCCCTCGCCCTCGCCCTCGCCCTCGCCCTCGCTCTCGCTCACTCCTCTGAAAACCCACACAGAGTGCAGAGAGCTGCAGGCTTATATGCAGGTGATTTAAACAAAATAATTACAAACACTTAAACAATAATTCAATAAACGGCACCAGTCACATTCTCACGAGATGTCTGGCAGATACGAGCTGCTACCATCGCATCTGCCAGACCACATCCAAACCAAACAACAACAAAGAAAACATTGTATTTTAAAATTTTTTAAATAACACAACATCCATTCAAATCAACAATAACACACTCGGCTGTTCGCCATCCTTTATATACATAATAAATAATAATAATAATATTAATAATAATAATAATAATACAAAACAAATATACTTTTATAGGAGCAGTGCTTTGCCCTGCCCCCTTCTCATGTACAGGGCTCCTGGCCGTGTTACAGGGCCTTAATGCATTATAAATAGATTTTTCATCACAAAGCTAGGCCATGTAAATGACATTACTCTACCCTAGAAATAGTTCTTGATGTTATTTACTTGTATGTTTTTTTATGGCTTGTATTTAAAAATAAACACCATCTATGATTCATTCAACGACTGCATTGTGCTCTAACAGTGCTAACCACAGGTTTGGTAAGGCTACTGTACATCAAGCTTCTTGAATAAACATCCTTGCTCTACTGGGCGATGTGTCCTGGTTGTTGGCACCTAAAACAGATAGGAGGGGCAGAGGGAGTTGAGGTTATGTATCTGTCCCGCTGCCTTATCAGCAGCATATCTACCCCGGGCTGGGAGCCAACCTTTGCCTCCATGGCGGGGAGGTCTCGGTCCGTTCATGGGTAGAGGTGGAACAGGGAGAGGAGCCAGTCCTCTGCTGTTCCATGGTAAGGGAGAGGTGAGTAGGACGGTCTTGGAGGAGATCAGGGAGTTCTCGAAATCCTCTGCCAGTTTCATTGCAGCTTCCAGGGTGTCCTGTGTTTTGGCACCGACCACATGGCAGAACTGCCTCGCCCATCTCTACCCCCGACTTCTGGTCGGGACTTAGCCAGTGAACCATGTGGTCACACAATCATTGTGTGACTACCCTGGGGCATGTATCTGGCAATCTTGGTATTTCCTGAAGCGCACCCTGTGTGTTTTCCCCGTGATGTTCAGGCGTTCAGATGACAAACAACAAAGTTCACGGTCCAAACAAAAAAAATTATTTGTTTTAATTGTAATCCAGGTCGTGTTGGCGAACGCAAATAATAATCCCAGGCATACACAGCAATGTATATTGCACAGTTTAAACCACGGGTTACAGTCTCTAAATAATAAAGACAGAATAAACACACACAACACAAACACGATCATAAGTCCAGAGTGAGTGCTAACGTGCAAGTGGCCGACTTCCACCTTTCCCTGGAATTAATTGTCAGACCATCCAGAACAGGGCACACTGTTCCCTTTACACAGCGCCCTCACAGGTCGGGAGGGAGATTTATAACCAAGATTAATTCCTTCTCTGTCATAGTAATATATGAGCAAATAATAGAACGTGGTACATTTCTCATAATGTCATTGCTAAAGGTCAGTGACTACAAAAGATCACTGCTCATTCAGGAAATCTATACAGATTTAATTGCATAGCAAGTACTTTATTCCTCCATTGGCATTTATGTAATGCTAAATAATCATACATAAAACAGAATTTCTGTTTTAACATGAGATATATTTCCGTATTTTAATGAAATGCCATTGCCTACACCTGGTGTTTTCAACCAGCGTTACGTGTACCCCTGGGGGTACTTCTAAGTGTCATAGAAGGTATGCTGTACGAGAAATGCACAAATAAAAATTAAAGTAAAAGAAAATAATGGTTTTTTAAATGTATTATCTATTCTCTAAAACACTGTGTATAATTATTTAATCTTAAGCAGCTCAAAGTGAACCGCAGATGAAAAGAAATACACAGAATCTATCACGTCCACATTTTCCACCCGTACGCATGCACGATTTCTATTGTGTGGCTTATATAGACAAAGCAGCAGGCATCTGCCAAGTGTGCCTATGAGGTGCGCTCTGTGCTGCTCATGATGTTTTTCAACTTGTCGTGTCAGTGAATAACAGTGTTTCTGATTTGTTTTTTAGAATTATAAATCCTCTGGTAAACATAAATATTAAGTAGACTAATCACAATACTCTTACTTTGACGGTTTTTGTTTTGTTTATTACCCCGGCTGCATTTTAGTAACAGCAATAGCGGCTGGTTGATTATGTTTTCCGTGTTTGAAATGGATGCATTTCTTACTTGCATAGCAAAAACGAAGGAAGAAAACACATAAACTTACAGAGTTTATAGTCCCTTTTGATAATTATGCTGTTTTTGTTTTAATTGTATCATTGTTAGGTATTATAGTTTTATCTTGAGGTTATTTTTTTGGCTGTTCTAAACATTTTACTATAATGATTTGCCAAATAGAAAACGAATATAAGTGTTTCCAGAGATTCCTAAATACTGTCTTAATTCTGTGCATCTAAAGACATGTAATTAAATTTGGTATTATGTCTTAAACAAGCAGTTTGTCAGCCCCAGGCTGTTGTGAAAAATGATGTATTAAATAAAGGTGAAAAAAATGTGTTAATCAGATTATTCTGCCTTTCATTGCAACTGTGGTACCATTCAGTGAGCGGAATTGGTAAAGAGTACTTTATCTGAAACCTCCCAACAGAAGAGGTACAGTTTCAGAAAAGGTTGAAAACCCCTGACCTACACGATAATGAGCATTAGGTACCAGGAAACGACAGACTTTTCTAACAGTATTTCACATAGAAGTTAAACCATGTTATCTACAATATACAGTATATAGAAAACAGTGACCATTATAATTTACTCTACGCTTTTGTTTTTCTTTGCTTCACATACTGTAAATCCCCCAATTACGTATAGTAGCCCCCAGCTGTCTTATCTAGAACACATGTTAATCAGCAAAATTCAGCCTCCGCAGTAGGCATTCTTGTGTATTAAATATTTGATTTGGGGGGGGGGGGGGGGGGGGGATGCTTTTCTAATCCAAACAGCATACAGATTGCAACAAATATGTTTCTTTGCTATTTCAATCTTGACAGCAAATTAGTTTTGTGTAATCAATAGATATGTCATTCTACTGCAGATGTGGACAACATCCACAATCTATCAATCAGAACTGCCAGGATAGGAAATGTGGCCAAATGCAGCCTATACTAAACCTGTCATAATAATAATCATAGTTCGACCTTGAGGTAGAGAGAAGGTCGTCTTAGTCCAGTGGCATTTAAAAAACGATGTATGTCCATGCATTAAATGAGGTAGGTATCAAAGTGCAGTGTGTCTACAGTGTAGTCAACATACTTATATTTTGAGATATATAAAGGAATTCTCCTAATGTTGCTGCAAAAATGTGCAACATCTCTTTTACTTTCTCTGCCCAAAAGGTCTGAACCAGTGTTCCTACTGCCTGCGCTAATTGTATTGTCATTTTACTGTAATCCAGGGTTTTGAAGAACCACATTTGTATCTTCCAAGCATGTCCTCTCTAAATGTGATAATTACTGATTTTGTAATAATCTTCGATGTCGACACAAGTGCAGGTGGGCGTTCTGGGCTGTGTGGGTTACAGCAGCTCTGCACAGTCCACCAAATGTTATTTCATGAATACAAGAGATGGTCTTTGCTTATAAAATTGCTTTCAATTGACAATTCATTTTGTAACCGGGCATTCGTATTTCAAGAAATCTTTATCTGACGGGTTCAATTGCCTCTTGTATTTGCAAGACAAACGAAGTGTGACAAAAATAACTTTTTTTTTGTAAGTTATCCTATTAATATGGTAATTACTGATGGCATTTAATTTTAAATAAATGAAGAGCAGTCACATGGACACCACCGCAATACAATCATCTCGCTCGAGAGTGTAATGAATATAATGGATACAGTTGGGTTTTGGCAGCTTGACTCACTTTATAAATTTTGACGCATGCAAGATAAATCATTGACATACAGTAGATAAAATACAAATTTCCTTTAGACTTGCCTAAGAGATAGGATTTTTGAGGGAACATGAATGATGCTTTTATATCACATAAAACATTTATCCTGTAAACATCCTAAGAGCATTACACTACAGAGAAAATCGAATAAGCTAAAAGATGGGACATTTTGGGGAGGGGAGAGGCAGTTGTACACTGGCCTACAAAAACTTAGCACATTTCATATGTATAACTAATAAGAAAATTGACCAGAATAAGTGACAAAGACAGAATATAACTACAGTAATACTTAAAGAAAAGTGCAGTTGTAGTCTTCTTCATAGTTTTGATAAACTCCACTGACATCAGATTTGTTTTGTTAACAGAGATTTGTCATTTTAAATCTGGGGCGTAATGACTAATAACATTCTACCCATATATTTTAGTTTATAAATTAGGCTAGTTGTACAGCATTAAAAAAATGCCTAGTCTGTCTCTTGTAGCAAGCCTATGCTACGATGGATAACACTGTACAATAGAAGTTTAGTCGTAACTCTTTTAACACGAAAGCATATCTGTCCACATTGAGATTTCAAAATAAGAGCTTTTGTAAACTGAAATCTTAGTGGCCTGAATTGAAGTGAATACCATAAGACAAAGGCATACAGCTATCCCACTTTATTACTTGGTAGAATGATAGACTGTGATAGGGTGCTCCTTCTAATTACTTTACAAAAGGACGTTATTCATTACAATACACATATGTGGTGGTCAATAATACCACTGTCAGTAACATTTAATTGTCAATGATCTTCTATTTTAAATGAACACACTATTGCTGTATATAAACATGTTATCAATCAATCAAAATTTCTAAAGAAATGTTGATGCTGAAATTTTAATAGAAACGCCTTTCATTATGTGTGTGACTTTTAGACTTTCCTGCAGAATACTTTGCAATGTATGAGTCTGGGAGCATGTCCACAGAGTTACTGAACTAGTCACAGTGCGTAAAGGTCTCTGCATATGTAACTTTCTTGATATCCGTTTTTCCGTTGGCAACGAAAGATGTTATTGAAGTGCTGGTTTTCTGAGTGTCGCTGGCCTTTTGGTGTTTTTATGATTTCTCATACTTGTCACAAACATCATTTTGATCCCATGTCCCACTGTTAAAATCAGTCCTGCATAGTTTACAGAAAGTATACCTTTTTCCAACATTGTTTAGGATTATGTGAGAATATGTTGTTGTCCAAGAAGCTAGAATTTTTTTTTTACCTGGAGGCTTATTGCACGCAAAGCCATCGTAGCGCAGATGGTCAAGTACAGTAATCCGTCATGTATCCGCCCGTCACATATTCACCCTAACTGTTTATCCGCCATGATCAAGCTTTTCAGCAGTCACCCACGTGTACAGCGCTAATGCCAAACGGCTACAGGAAAGCGAAAGCTTTCTTACTCCTTCAACTTTTTGACTCCATCACAGTAATGTAAGTACTGCACATTTAATTCTGTTTTATACTTTTCAGGTTTATTTTTTTATTGTTTGAGTAAATGGACACTACTTGCAGTTTTTCTTTCTTCTTAATTCTGTTCATTTTGCTACCTTGTAAATTACCAGACACTAATATAAGTGTATCCAGCACTAATACCCTGTATCTTTCAATATAAATATGAAAGAGCAAGCTGTAAATATCTATAAAACCATTTATAACTGAGGGTTAATAAAGGTTTATTAGTAGACCTTATAAAGCATTAATAATGGTGCTTTATAAATATTTATAACCTGTTCATAGTTTATATATTATATAGTCATCATCTATAAAAGGTTAATAAAGTGTTTATTATTGGACCTTATTATAAAGAAACACCATACAAAATAGCAGACCAGTAAACATGTAATACACTAACATGTATCAGTGCACATTTTTATTTATTTTTCAGGAAAGGACGTTGTAACTATTTAATCAGTTATCCTGGGGTAATCTTTCTGTATTGGTCAGTTAGTGCTCAAAACAGTTAAAATCAATACAGAATTGCACAGGGCAATGGACGGATCAGTGTCCAAGTAATATAATCAAAACATGTGAAATACCACCTCCCATCTGAACACTGAAGGAGTGCTCAGTCTGACTAGTAATGAGTGCAGCTGTCGAAATGGATTTATAAAATGCATGCACCTAGGTGTTGCTACTGCTGCAGCCAGATGGTTCCTGAACACATTCAGTGAATGGGTGTGATTACTGAATGATGCAGAAGGACATTCCTCACAAGCGGATTATCAGGTTGTGGTGAACTGCAGTGAAGTTTTTAGTCTCGGAAAAGTCATGTACATTAAGATCATGCCCCAAGAGTATTACATAGATGAATCACCAATGGCAACACACTGAAAATGAAGGTAGAAATTAAATCACTGCAGTGAAATCTGGTAACCATAAGAGACCGGTAAGAGTAAACAGATGGCCAAACAATGTGTTTTTAATGTACTGTAGAAGCAGTTCTATGCAGGAGAATGAGTGATAATCAGGTGGTTGTAGCGAACAAAATAATTCCACAGATCTTACCTGTCGTGCATTTTGTACACTTCCATTCACTATATATACTGTAGATCTCAAACACTATATATACTGTAGATCTCAGACACTATATATACTGTAGATCTCAAACACTATATATACTGTAGATCTCAAACACTATATATATACTGTAGATCTCAAACACTATATATACTGTAGATCTCAAACACTATATATACTGTAGATCTCAAACACTATATATATACTGTAGATCTCAAACACTATATATATTGTAGATCTCAAACACTATATATACTGTAGATCTCAAACACTATATATACTGTAGATCTCAAACACTATATATATACTGTAGATCTCAAACACTATATATACTGTAGATCTCAAATGTGCAGGTTTGAAAGAAAAACTTATCAAGCATGTATTTTAATTTTAAAACATGAAATCTGGTACTACATTACGCTAAAAACAAGTTCTCAGTTTCTTTCAAAACTACAAATTAGAGACCTGCATTGCAAACAGAAGTGCAGGTCAGGTATTTTCTTAGCTACAGCCACTTTAATGATACTATATGGTATGTGAAATGAACTAACCATCTACAGTACATGCTACTGCATTTGAGTCATTTCATGAAAAGGGGTTACCAATGGGTGACATTATGGACATTTTTTATTAAATGTAGAATCGAACAAATGTAATATACTAATTACAACACTGTACCTCTAAGAGGAGTCATGGTGTATGCTGCAAGATAATCTATTTCCTGGGGTTTGAGGAAAATGGGCACACGTGTGACAGGGACACAAAAAGACATTACACCTTTAGAGTAAATACACAATTGTAACACGGCAAATAAACTTGATGACAAACATAACAAGGCAGCAGTGTGGAGTAGTGGTTAGGGCTCTGGACTGACCAGAGGGTCATGGGTTCAATCCCAGTGGGGGGGACACTGCTGTTGTACCCTTGAGCAAGGTACTTTACCTAGATTGCTCCAGTAAAAACCCAGCTGTATAAATGGGTAACTGTATGTAAAAATAATGTGATATCGTGTAATAATTGTAAGTCGCCCTGGATAAGGGCATCTGCTAAGAAATGTAATTATAATAACTCAGGCACCATGTTTTTTTCTGTCAGCTCTTTTTTTTTTTAAAAGAGGCTTTCTTATCTACAGTATAATGATACAGTTTATTATCAAACTGTTATATTTTTTCACCACATGAGGGTAAAAATGTAACTCAGACACTGAGCCAGCCTTGTGTCTTAATACCAGCATGTTTGATCCCTGGCATTCATTATCTGCCTAAATAAAGCAGAAGTCTATGCACACTCTATTGTTATAATATACAGTGGGGAACTGCTTCTGCACAAGATTTTATTTCTATAGCCTCACACATACCTCGAATGTAACAAGGTGATAATTGTAATGATTGTGGACACCGTTTCTTTTACGCTTCTTGTTATGAGCTTCCCACGATTCTTTATAAGTTGCTGTCGTTTTTTTAAAGCTTTTTTAATCTTTGATTATCCAAACTCCAATTATCCAAACACCTCTATTACCACAGCAGTCCCTTGTTAACCTGTCTTGTTGTGTGTTATGCTCTTTATCCCTGTTTGCAAAGTAAATGTGCCATTCAGCCTTCAATTTCTGGTATTTACAGTACAGTGCAGTACTGTAGTTTATATATTTGCAGGTAAAGGGGTGACATATCTTTTTAGGAGGTTTCTTGATTGGGAAAGTCATGTAAAAAGTCAAAGTTCGATTATTAGAACAATTGAATTATCCGAACACCCCCTAATCCAATTAGTTTCGATAACAGAAGTCTTACTGTATAGGATTGCTCCAGCTGCATTGTGGGTGTTTAGACACGGTTTATGATATTTGCATCACTGCCCTTAGTAACACTCGTAACACCAGGAAGTGGGACTGATTTCTTTAAAAACGGTGCATCAAATCAAAAAAGTAGATGGTACTAACAAGAATTCTCTAAACTATTGCTGATGCAGGGTTTTAACACTGGATAGTTTTATTTTCAATTTTTTTTATAATGTTTTTGGAACATCATATATATGTATTATTATTATTTATTTCTTAGCAGACGCCCTTATCCAGGACAACTTACAATTGTTACAAGATATCACATTATTTTTACATACAATTACCCATTTATACAGTTGGGTTTTTACTGGAGCAATCTAGGTAAAGTACCTTGCCCAAGGGTACAACAGCAGTGTCCCCCACTGGGGATTGAACCCACAACCCTCCGGTCAAGAGTCCAGAGCCCTAACCACTACTCCACACTGCTGCTATGTATGTACAGTATGTATGTGGCTGTAAATAAGATGTTGCAGTAAAGTTTTTGAAGTTACCTGTTTTATATGAAAAATTTAGAACTTGGTACTTGCATATGGGTCACTTCAAGGAAAGGGTTTACCTGTGTATGGTTATTAAATCTGTGTAATACTTGTTTAATACCTGTGTAATAAAACTCTTTCATGGTCACCCCTGTCATTACAATTAAGGGCTGCCATGCATATGGTCTGAAATGACATGGTCATACAACAAAAATGGTTTGGCTTTAGTACCATTATATACCAAAGAAAGTATGGCAATTGTAGCATTAACCATTGTAAATGATAACCAAATCAGGTTGTGGCATTGATTAAGACTGCTGGTTTGTCATTTATTGTACTGTAAAACTTCTGACTGATTCAGGCATAAGACAGACTGTTGGAATGTTTCATTTCTAAACTGACAGACCAAAAGGAGCATTGATGAGAGTTGTGTTTTATGCTTAAAGAAAAGCAGCTGGTTCCATAATGAACCTTAAAAGCAATGAAAAAATGACTGAAGCAAGCACTTACATAAGACATTATTAAAGATGAATTAAAAGCACAGCATAGCAAAAGTCAATCGACAGCACCTAAGATCAAACCCTAAAGCACAACGACCCCATGCTTTTTACTTTTCAGTTTTAAATATTTCATAATTACAGACACAATTTAGAGGAATAATAGTGATCAAGCGAGGACCACTCCATTTAGGCAGCTTTACTAAAATATGTAGTTTCTTTTTTGTTACTATATGTATCACCTGATATTGTGGTATTTATTTTTTCTTGAGGCGTGTGGGGTTATAGTGTCAGATAAACTCCTTCATTTCATTACAGCCTTGCAACAAACCGTAATTTGACATGTCATTCATTTCTTTTTGAAAATCAACCAGTCTTGTTTGAGTTGACAGGCTTAGACCATAAAAATAACACGGACAGCTGGGCCAGAAAGGTCAGTTGAGCTAATAGTGTGACCTTTGGAATTGCTTTCACATATTTGTGCAGATTCTTGTTGAAATGACAGTTTATAGGAGTGCAAACCTATATGATGCACTGAGGACAAATTGATTTGACTTATTGAGATAAAACAGGAACTTATTTCATACCTTTTCAATATTGGTATGTGAGGCCCAGACAGAATTTTGTGCAACTTAAATATATTCATGCTTTAAAATTAGTATAGAGGATTTTTATTCAGGGAACTGGGATTTCATAGAATATTCTATATATTTTATTTAAAGAGCATATTTCTCTCTGCTGAAAGATTAATCTATGCTATCTCCAGTGGTTTCGTCTTTTCAGTACTCTCTATCTTTAAACCAAATTATTTCTGATATACTGCTTTTGTTATTCTGTGTCACTTATACTATACTCTTCAGTAATTCATGTCATTTATTTTTGTTGCTGTGTAGTGAAGAGGTGGGCACATCCTTCATGGGGGTGTTTTTGTTTTTTGTAAATTAAATTTGTTAAAATTCAGCTTTTAAAAAAAATGTTATGTAATTTATTTATTTCAAAACATCAGTAGCTGTGTAATCCTGATCTGCCTCATTTTCATCTTATTTTCACATACATATTTCCTTCTCTTCTTTACTCCTAGTGGCATCTGCCCTGTATATATATGTAAAATAATGTGCAAAAAAATAATGTAATTGTATGTAAAAATAATGTGATATCTTGTAACAATTGTAAGTCGCCCTGGATAAGGGTGTCTGCTAAGAAATAAATAATAATTAACAACTGATTGAACAATTTAACAGTTTTTTCCTACAGTATGTTCCCCTAAAATGGAGGATTCATCTTTCAATCACCATGAATTGTCCTCAAGTTCAGAAAGAATAGCAGTTCCGCATACCACAGTATTTTATAAACTATACAGAGTGATAAGCAATGCTCCATACTGTGAGTACGATGAATAACTCAGCAATATATGACGACACTAGGACAGTATGTCCAAACCTCACACCTGACATTCTAACAACCATGTGCCAAGCCAATGGCAGAGCTCAATTTCAACCCTAAAAAAAAATTATATATATATATAAAATAATGTTTATATAATGCCTTTCATAGTGGACCACCATCACAAAGCGCTTTACAAGATACAAGACTAGGGTGTGTGAACTATGCATCAGTTAGTCACTTACAGAGTCACTTACAACAACGTCTCACCCAAAAGACAGAGCACAAGGAGGTTAAGTGACTTGCTCAGGGTCACACAATGAGTCAGTGGCTGAGCTGGGATTTGAACTGGGGACCTCCTGGTTACAAGGCTGTTTCTTTAACCACTGGACAACACAGCCTCCTATACATATATTATAAGTCTGGGACAGTTGTCATAATCTTTTTAAACCTCGGAAAGGAGGGGTGTGCTTTCTGGAAACATGCTTCAGGAAATATCTGTCTACTCAAGGGACTTTTACAAGGATAAAATGCTAAGCTAAAGATACATATATCATCTTGTGCAAAAGCTTTGTGATATGGCTTTTTATTGTACATGGCAACTAAGAAGATTTCAACACAGATACAATAGATGGATCTTTACAATCTGGTGCTACTCAGCCATGCCGTGGTTTTTGAAAGAGTGCCTATTGAATAAAGAGATGATCGTGAGATCTTTTTTAAACCCCACATCATTTAGAGTCCTTATCCCTGACTTTCCCATGAGCCATCCATGACTGCAGGAGGATGTGCCAATGAATCATGAGCCCTGATATTATTATTATTATTTTATTTTATTTATTTATTTATTTATTTATTTATTTATTTATTTATTTATTTATTTACTTATTTATTTACTTATTTATTTGGCAGACACCTTTACCCAAGGTGACTTACAGGTGCTACAGGGCAGTACAGGGTTATAATACAAGGTCAATATTTAAATACAGTACAGTTTACAGTAAATGCAAATTATAGTGCTAAAATACAATATGAAATAAGATGCAACAAGTTAAGATTAGGAATAAGTGGTTTACGTAAGGACATCCTAAGGAGAATAAAAACTGCATACCAATCATTCAGTATTCTGTTTTAGGAAACTTTCCATGTTGGCAATATCTACTGACTGAAATCATTCCTTTTCAGTACATTAGGCCGGTCTCTCTTGTTTCCTACCGTTACCAGTGTTAATGAAAGGGCTACAGTTGTATAAAAGTTGTATAAAACTCGGCAGTATTATTTGAACTACTTAAGCTCAGCTCTATCCTGAATTTCAGCAGCACACCACTGGATTGGAGAATAAACATTCGAAACTAATCCCAGTAAGCATGTTATCCCACTCATGTTATCCCACTTGAGTGGGATGTATCCCACACTAGATATACCCACGCTTGTGGTATAAATATATGTACAAGATTTTGACAAATTCTTAATGGTGATTGATTTATTGTTTTTCAAATTATTATTTGTATGTTTATAAGTGTTGAGAGTGTTTTCTCACAGTCTTTGCTGTGTCAGGTCTGTCATACAAAGAGATTAGAGGTAGCCACCGAACAATTATAAATATATTAATCAATAAGCCATTCAGTCTAAATAAAAAACAGACGGAAAGCTCATACATATATAGCTCATACTATATGACTTATAATTAAGCAATCGCGCCCGTCGATGAAGGCTCTGCCATGTGGTAGTTGACCGTGACTGGAGTTAAGCGTCCTGAGCAGATGGGGAGAGCGCTAACGAAAGTCAAGGTCAACACCCACACACTACAGCCTTCATCGAGAGGGCACTATCGCTATTACAAAATTATTTTTCTAACTATTTTCTTTAGAAAAACACTAAAATCTAGATTTACCATGAACTTATAATGATTTGTTGGGTACCCTTCCGCTGAGAAAGATTTTAGGAAAATAGTCTTAAAAATTTCCATAAAGGATTACATAATGCGATTTAAAAATAATAAAAATTAAAAAAATTAAAAACATTAAATAACTTTTTACTTGTGAGAGATGCTTATAGTCAGAGCTTCAGATTTTCGGTTTTAACCAATTAAAACTGATAAAACACCCCCAATACAAAAAAAAAAATGAAATCAGTGTATATCTAATAAATACCAGAAAACTCAATTCATATTCACTTGACCCCTTTCCTTGTGAAAATGAATAAATAAATAAATAATTACCCAGTGCAGCTGGGCAATGTCCTTCCTGACTTGTATTGATTCGTTCTGAATACTTAAACCCACCCCATCTACTGAGTGGCAGTAAATTCCTACATTTCTATTGTAGGATTGTACACGCTTGCGACATTTAAAACGTAATTACAATTTAATACAGAGCACTGTTCTTGCTCGCGAGACAAAGCTATGTTACAGTTCAATAGAGTTCACTTACACACTCGTGGAATTTAATACAGAATTGCAAATTGTGGCGAAATGTAAATAAAACCCCAGAAGAATATGCTTGTGACCAGAAGGATTTAATTGTGGAAGACAGCAAAGGAAAGAAGGTACAAGTGTCAAGTTACTATACATATTGTGACCACGAATTTTGGAAAGTAACTGAAAACAATCATTTCATACCGTATATAAACTTGAAAATATATATATATATATATATATATATATATATATATATATATATATATATATATATGCATAAAACTCGAAAACAGCTAAAAATAAGCACCGAAAAATTATATTAATAAAAAACAAAAAACAAAAGCCCTACTTATAGTTTATCTGAAAGCTGGGATTGGTTGACTTGGCAGTGCAAACTATTGATTGGCTGGTGTTGGTGGATACTAAAATAAATTTGGATAATTGTGTCTTTGTTAGTATTTGCTTTCCAATGGATGTGAACTTTCATTAAGGCAAGTCAAAATGACAAAGGCACTTGCACAGATTAATATGTATGAGTGGGAAATCCATCCATTATCATTAACCGCTTACTCCTTTACAGGGTCACGGTGAGCCGGAGCCTAACCCAGCATACGCAGGGTGCAAGGCGAGACTACACCCTGGACGGGACGCAAGTCCATTGGAGGGAACCACACACACACAGGGCAATTTAGAGTGACCAATCAACCTGGACAGCATGTCTTTCGACTGTGGGAGGAAACCAGCGTAACCCACATGAACATGGGGAGAACATGTAAACTCCACACAGACAGTACCCTAGACTGGATTCGAACCCAGGACCCTGGCGCTGTGAGGCAGCAGCACTAACCACTACACCACCGTGCCACCCTATGAGTGGGAATTGAGAAATAGAATCCAAGGTGTTTTTATCAGAGTGCTGTACTTGCGACTAAACAATTCCCCTGCTAAATAACTAAGATGCAAACAAACCAGAGGAGTTCATTATTGTTAAAATTGTATTGTAGCTCAGAGAACAAGCACATCTCCCTGATGACAGGTAATTTGACTAAATTATGGTAAAAGTATGAGATTTGTTTCAATAAAAGCTAAAAGCTTTAGTTGTTGAAAGTTAATATGAATCAAACCAAATTGCTCGGAAGACAATAAAATAATTTAGCAAAATAATGACTTCCATTCCAAAATGATATTTTAATATACAGTACTAACAAATGAATCACATTTTATTAACAAGGTGGGGATAATTTGAACTGTTGTATCCTGGTATCTTGGCTACAGAGTCACATGGTCTAATTGCAGCTAGACAATTGGAGTGAACTACAACACATGGAATAATGAGGTGCTAGGATTCAGCAACACATTTTCATATTGAAGTACTGTGGAAGTTAATAGGTACAGTTGATCTTGTCTTATAGTATACGTGTCTTCTTGTGGACACTTTGGGCGGGCATAACCTTAACTTATTATGAATCATGTTTTAATTTTAAAAAAAAATAACACAATGCATTGTAAATGCCATTATTCATGCCTTTAGAATTATTGTCAGTTGGTCGTGCGTGATATAAGGGTTACTGGAATTTGGTGTTTTGATTTATTTGTAATATATACAGTGTATATATATATATATATATATATATATATATATATATATATATATATATATATATATATATATAAGGAACCAAACAAGGAACTAAATGATCTTTAACAGTTAAAGGGGGACCAGTGATAATATTGTTAATGTTAATAAAAGGTAAGACATTAGATTTTAAAACCTTGGTTAGCATTCCTTTAAATTACAGAGAGGCAAAGTGACAAGGCTTTAGAGAGGGATGGACCATGTATACTGTGACAGAGATCGAATGATTCTTGGTGTTAGATCTCCCTCCCAACCTGTGTAAAGGGAACAGAGTACCCTGGACTAAATGGCACAACAGTTTATTCCCAGGGTTAGGTGGAAGTCGGCCATCTAGAAAGGGGGCGGAGCTACAGTACACAAACTCAGTCACCCGGACGGGAAACGGCGTGGCATCCGCGGATTGGAGGAGCTGATGTGCTCGTTAACCAAGGGGTCATGGGTGAGGGTATAAAAAGGGGACATAGTAAAGTGATCTGTTCCTTTGTAAATGGTTAGAGAAAACCTAAAAGGAGAAACGGTGAAAACTGTTTGTTTATTGTTAAGACTACAAACACGATCCGGAGCGGTAGCCAAAGGCCAGCACCAAACAGGACACCAGCACTTCCCTTGTTTCACAGAGAACAGTATTTGCACCACAAGCACTAATTCACTCACTAAAAGGACCTGTGTATGTGTTTTGTGTTATGTGTGGGTGTATAAAGAACGGGACTATTGGTTACGGGTTAAGCCCGGGGATTACAAATAAAGTGATACACGCCGCTGTATCACTTTACAGCATTATTGTTTACTGTTTGTTTTGCCGTCAGTTTTTGGAAATTACAATCAATACACACCATTGCACCTGGATATCGTTGTCCGTCTGTTTTTTCTGCACTGCTGTATTCCCTTCACCTGCAAACACTTACCCACTTTGCCACAATACCTAGAGTTGAAACTGAACCTTTACAGAATGTAAACAAACTGGAATGACTGGTGTACTATGAATTACAGTGCACAGAGGGGTACATTATGATAGAATGCAGTAAACATGGAATACTGTGGAATAAACACGTGGAAATTCGATTCAGATCATGCGACCAGGTTATTTCACAGTTATTTCATTAAATTAAATTAAATCACTTGAATGGAGAATCAAAGACTCCTGTTGTGGAGATGTGTTTCAATGCATATATGATGCTAATACTGGAAGTTTACTTCACCACTTTCAGCTAAAAAAAGCAGCACAATTACTATATCAACAATGAAGAACTAACATCTGTTTTGAAAGGTAAGATATTCCAGTATGCCTGACAGGAAGCAGTGTTTGGCTTTTTAGAAAATCCTATTCTAAACCTAACAGTGTTTGTAACAATGAAGTGGGCCCTATCATTAAAGCATTATGTAAATGGTTTCTAAGAATAAATTATGTTTTGAACAGAATAATAAACTACAACCCCTATCTCACAAATAGTTTAATGAATCATCAAATCATCTTCCATTAAAAACTATGTTAAGGTTTTGTGAATAGCGCCAATGCTGTGACCCTGAAAACTGTAAAATATGATTTCTCCCATTTGAAAGACCTAGCAATGATTGCCAGAGGTATTACAATGCCAATATTTTTCAATGAATGTGTGCTTTGCACCTTTTCAAATTCTTTGGAGGTACAAATCTATAATTAATGAAATGTGAAAGACTGCAGTCCTTTTATGTTATTAAATGCAATCTTTTATAGAGTTGAGGTTTATTCTTACAAAATGCTCAGTAGGGCTATTATTATACAATCTGCAGAAATGCAGAGAGTCTGTGGGGTAAGAAAAGCTATTATAACAAGATGAATGTGATTTTGATTTTTAATCACAGATCTCAGTCATATTTGTGCTGCAATCTCTGACAGGAGACGACCAAATGGCTTCCCACTGAGTCTGCTTGCTGTGACTAATAGATCAACCTCACCTTTCTAGGGCTGGTAAATATATTTAAAAAAAATGTTTTACAGGAATGTTTACTTTCACCAACCATTTAGAGAGATCATTCTTACTCCCTAAACGCAGCACTGTGGTTGCATAAAACTGTTTTACTCTGACAGGAAACAGCTGCACAAACAAACCAAAAAAAAATAATAAAAATAACCTTTTATTTATATCTTTGAGTCTGTGACGTTTGGAACTTCTGAACTCAACAGCACTGTTAAAACTTCTGTAGGGGGCTCCCGAGTGGTGCATCCAGCAAAGGCGCTCTGCGTGGAGTGCAGGATGCGCCCTATAGCCTGGAGGTCGCCGGTTTGAGTCCAGTCTATTCCACTGCCGACAGTGGACAAGAGCTCCCAAGTGGCGGCGCACAATTGGCCAAGCGTCACCCGGGTGGGGAGGGCTTAGGTTGGCCAGGGTGTCCTCGGCTCACCGTGCACCAGCGACCCCTGTGGACTGGCCAGGCACCTGCGAGCTTGCCTGTAAGCTGCCCAGAGCTGCGTTGTCCTCCGACACTGTAGCTCTGAGGTGGCTGCATGATCGGTCAGCAGTGTGAAAAGAAGCGGTCGACCGCTGACGGCACACGCTACGGAGGACAGCGTGTGTTCATCTTCGCTGCTCCCGAGTCAGCGCGGGGGTGGTAGCAGTGAACTGAGCCTAAAAATAATTGGTTATTTCAAATTGGGAGAAAAATGGGTTAAAAATCAATTGGAGACTACTAAATGTAAAAAAAAAAACAAAAAAAACTTCTGTAACACTTTCTACAGTACAAGTTTGCTGTTTTAAGTTTTTCCAACAGCAACAGCTCAAAAAGTGACTTTCCATTCAATTCAGTGGGCTTGGATGCTAGTTTATTACACACTACTGAGCTGTTTAAACACAACACGTATCCTGCACATCTTATTATTATTATTATTTATTTCTTAGCAGACGCCCTTATCCAGGGCGACTTACAATCGTAAGCAAATACATTTCAAGTGTTACAATACAAGTAATACAATAAGAGCAAGAAATACAATAACTTTTGTTCAAGTGTGACAAACCACAATTCAATAATACAGCAGATAATAGTGATAGTTACATCAGGATATGATTAAATAGTGATAGTTACATCAGGATATGATTAAATACAAAATACTACAGGTTAAACACTTGGCAGATTACAGTATTCTGAAGTACAGGATTAAATGCAGTAAAATAGGGGGCAGATAAGAGCAAAATAAAGCACATTTAAATGAAGGGTGATAGTGTCCCAGGATACAAACAGAGGAGTTCTACAGGTGCTGTTTGAAGAGGTGAGTCTTAAGGAGGCGCCGGAATGTGGTCAGGGACTGGGCAGTCCTGACATCTGTAGGAAGGTCATTCCACCACTGCGGAGCAAGGGTGGAGAAGGAGCGGGCTCTGGAGGCAGGGGAGCGTAGCGGAGGTAGAGCCAGTCTTCTAGTGGAGGCGGAGCGGAGAGGTCGAGTGGGGGTGTAGGGAGAGACATCTTACTGTTTCCTGGTGTTTATGAAATCACCTTGTGATTATTTGACCCAAAAATTATAATATTGCAATGATGAAATCATAAATTATGTTATCTTGATGAACATGATAATGTTCAAAAAGTAAGATCAAATTTAAAAAAAGTACACATGGTATTGAAGTTTTTTATACTGACGGTTTGTGCAGTTTAGCTTTTCTGTAAGTCAGCAATTATCTATAGTCACCAGCTTGACCACCGGTATACTCAGACACACACTACAGACTCGAGCTGTTCGCTGCTGGCCTCTCTCCTCCAGTCAGTTCATCTACTTGCCTCTTCTACCTTTTAATTAGTAAGTCTGCCTTTTAGTAATCTGCCTGAAGCAGTTTAATATTCACATGTTTTAAATTTCACTGAAGCATCACAGAGCACATTCTACAACAGACACATTGCATTTGCAATATACTCTCTGTCAATCTCTATTAACACTTTATTGATAGGGTACAATTTGCATGTATTTTATTTGGTTATTTTATAGTATAGTAAATGTATTTCAGGTATGTATAGCACAATGCTTTAAATGCATAAAATACATTTACTATACTATAGAATATGAACCCATGTTTAAGTTATTCTGTTTTACATCAATAACATATTTAATTAACCAATTTCTTAAAATGTTTTAATAATATACATTATAATATTGACTGTCACTCCGGTTTCTGCACCAACATGCTACCCTTTCTGGTTTACTTTTCATAAACACAACTTCTAAAAGGATAATAAACTGAAATACCAATTTTTCCCTGAAAGCAGGGTGTACTTACAAGCCTTGAAAACACATTTCTATGACATTTCTGGTTTCCCCAACGTGTTGGGAGCTAGACTGCACACATGTGCCGCTAACCCCTCCAGCTCATTCTGAGCACCTGTATAGGAATAGGAAACACACCTATTCTATTAATGTGCAGGTGGTTTGTAATTGTGCACAATTTAACAATGCACCACTGACTAACTTAAATAAAAACTAACAGTATACATTTGGCTTATAGGCTATTCATGATAATATGAATTAGTGGTATAATGCAAAATTTGTTGCTGGTCCTTTGAAATTCGTATAAACGAGAATTGACTGTCCTCCTGTAAGTATCATAACAATGGGGCATCATGATCTATTTTGTGTTAATTGTCTAGGCTACTAAGTAGGCCAAGTTAATAATAATAATAATTAAAAAACGCTAAAATCATTTAGTTTCAATTTAAAATAATCTTTTATTCGCATTGTACACCAATGTGTACAATGCAGCAGCATGTTTCATTTTGTGTTACTGGTAGCCTACAGGCTAAAATAAAAAGAAAGTACACTAGGTATTCATTTAATTTTTCTACTGTACTGTGTACTGTATAGGCGTGCTGTACAGATTTATATTTTTTTCATAATGTAATGTGTAGAATCTTAGTGCTGTGGTTATCTTCCCTGCCACAGGAACGGCAAAGCGGTGCATTGTGGAGTTCTTCAAATCTTCTGATGACTCCTCACATAAATCCAATATTGCTTGTGTATTTAGTTGAAAACGACTAATAATCTGATCATCTGTTAGGTCCAAAAAGCGAATGTGGGGTCTGTATAACCTAGCAAAGGGATACCTCCCCCTCCTCATTATTCTACTGCTCTCTGTTGCAACACATCTTGCTTTCAAAAGGATAGTGAATTGTCTGTTTTTTAAACAATAGCGACTAAAGTTACACAAAGTAGAAGCAGGTGTAACTGGGAAAGTCCTAAAAGCCTAATAACAGACGTGTAAATGCCTCGGAAATTGCACGTAGGGGTATATCAGCTCATTGTGATTAACCTAAAATAGATGGATGACAAAATCCCACAAAGCACCTAAACCAGGGGTGTCAAACTTAGTTCCTGGAGGGCCACAGTGTCTTCTGGCTTTCGTTCCATCCGAGCTCTCAGTTTCTTAATTGGTCTAATAATTTGATTAACTGGACACATTTGCTTCTCTTCAGGCCTCAACATGTTCCATAGATAGTGTACCTTGAATCAAGTGCATTTTTAAAAGCATCAACTGTAAAAGACCTTGAAAAATAAATATGTCAAATTCAACAAATTAGATCCATTATGTTAACTGAGAGCCTCAGAATGAAAACCAGAAGACCCTGTGGCCCTCGAGGACTGGAGTTTGACACCCCTGACCTAAATTTACACGTTCGAAAATCGCACACACACAAGTCATCAGTCTAAACGACTAAAAAGACAGTTTATGCATGCTTAAACCCCTTAGTCACATCTGAAAATATTTTATGTTATCATTTTTCTTACCTTGTGTATAGGGGAGAACACATGGCAGTGACACAGGATATAGGTGAAGTTGGGTAGGTATACTGCTGTAAGGTTTATATGGTGGCAGTGGTTGGCCTCTAACACCACCCTTAACAGTTTTTCCATTATTTTTTCTTCCTGCAGTTCCGAACTGGGTAAATAGGGGGTGCTATCTCACCGCTCCAACCATATGTGGTGTAGTGGCGGGTGGTCAAGGCTGTCAAAGGCAGGAATAGCAAACACAACTGCAGTTTAAACACTTTCAATCACAAATAAAAATAAAACTCTGAAACAAATTAAAGTTTTAAACAAAACACTCAAAACCTCTTCAAAATATACAAACCCCAAAAATACCCAAGCTGTGGCTATCCTGGTGTTTTCTTTCCTTTTCTCTCTCTTTCTCTCCCTCGCTCACACTGTCCACTCCACACTCTCTCTTTCTTCCTTTTGTACCACGTGGCCAGGAGCTTGATTGACTCAGTCACCACCTGGCCACATTCCACACTTTTCCAATCACTCAATCACACAATTGAATAAACAATCAAACAGTGAACTAGGTGGCTGTGCAACCATGTGCAGATGCTCTGTCACAGGAGGTCTGACATGATGATGATGTCAAGTGTAAAAGGATTAAGCAGTCATCAGTCAAAACAACTATATATTTAGGTTTGCGAGAACAACACATATTAATCACATTACTAGTGTACTATGGGTTACTTGGGTTCAGATGAACCTAAAAATAACTAAAATAAGCAGAAAATAACTTTTTGGAATGAACTACAGTATAGTGCATCTACAGAACTTGCACAATCAAAATGTGACCCCATGTCTGCTTCTCCCACTAGAACTAAAAAGGGAAACTATTGTTTTATAAAACTGAAATTGGGTTACACACAACTAGATTTGACAACTTTCATGCTTCAGTTTTGAGAAACAATTGCATCGTCTACTTTATATCCATGAAGAGTCATCCATCCAGTATTTCTTCTGGCATTGGCTACGTCAAGAATAGGATAGATTGAACTTATTGTATATGGAGATGTTTAGACATTCATTTTAATTCAGTTGGATTTAAGAAAAGTGTTCATGCACTGCCTATACATTACAATTGCTTGTATCTTTATCTGGTGGCTCAGATGCATTACTGTATAAAAAAGATTTCGCTCATGGTCTATGTACAGTACAGTACATATAATTCAGAAGGAGACACTATTCAGATGTATTATTATTATTATTATTATTATTATTATTATTATTATTATTATTATTATTATTATTGAATATGTTTAAAGTAGTGCTAACCAAACTATAGTATTTTCTTGCAGGCTTTATTAATATTACTGGTCCCCCTTCTATTGTAATGAGCATATTTTGGTTACATTCATTCGGGGAGTGATTAGTTACCTGGAAACAACAACACCTTTTTATCTGCAATTGTTTTTTAATGCAAGCAAAAAAATATAAAGGCAGTATCTTCATCAGAAGAAAAGGAGATACTATTTCTAAAAAAGAACATCCTGTATTTTTAAGTAAAAAAGGCTATTATAATGCTTGTTCTGTACGTCCATGTTGAACTGTACATCTATCAATAGAAATATAATAATGTGTGATGAACAACAATGTGCAAAAAACAATCAATATATATAAAGGCCAGAGGGGAAGACAAATACATTGAAACATTAAATGAAACTTAGCAAAATGCCAAGAACAAGATTGATTGTAGCTTCACAATAGCTACAGACTATATTACTATGATAACATTATATATCAAATTGTGTAAAGTACATTTTTGGCCAGATATTATGCTTTGGCATTAGCATTTTGCTAAGTTTCAATGCTACTGTGTTATTTATATTTTATTTTATTTATTTTTTACGTTACTGTGTTATTATTTTGTGAGATATTGGGATTAGTAGAGACTAATGAAAAATACGGTCTGTTTAAATTAATTATCATTTACTATTTTACTGTGATATGGAAGGGATACTTTATATCAAGTTTACACAGGGACAGATCTAGACTTTCATGAAGGGGGTGGTCCAGACTGTCATGAAGGAGGGATACCAGATGAAAAACATACCGTTGAAATAAACAATACATTGACCCCCCACCCCACCACCTACCAGATCCGCCCGTTTACATGATATTTAATATCATCTGTTTAATATCATATTATGTGTGTTATCTATGGTTCGCTGTTGTTGTGTATGCTTAAATCATTATTCACCATGCCTGATAACTACTCCAGCAAAATAGTCATTTTTCAACCCCTGGATGAGCTTCTGAAAAGAGTGAGATGGGTTTAAAAATGGTAACCGTGATCTGATGTATCAATTTTCTGGTAAGAAAAGGCAAGAATACTACACATAGGGCCTCATTTACCAAAGGGCACTAAATTTGGAGTTAGTGCACACGTAAAGTAGTGAGCTTAATGTGCGTGATAAATCAAAATTTCTACTTAATGCATATGGCCCGTGCATTAATTTCTAAAATTGCATATACTGTGTCGTTTTAGAATTATTCTTCAAAACAACCCGCCTCTTTAATATATCAACATGTGCAGTCTACATTGTATGAGTGACATTCCCATTAAGCCAATCACAGCTCACAGAGGTAGTAAAATAGCCAATCAAACAGCACACAGGATCTGTTTCACACAATTTTGATTAGGGTAGCGAAGCAAAGGCTTGTTAAAACAATTTTACTCTGTGTAACATGTAAAATTAGTAGCAAAGAAGTAGTTGGAGGAACATAGAAGATTCTAAAATCGTTAGTCAGATGATTTATTGTTCAATGAATACATTTTGACAAGGCAATATGTCTGATTTGCAGTGCAACGGTTGCAGTTATGAAAGATTACAACGTCACTATGACACGCTGCACAAAGCAACGTATTTTCAGTTTACTGGAAATGAAAGAAGCTATGAAGTCAACTCAAGGTTTTTCTGAAAAGCGCTGTGGATCCCATGAACAACACAACCACAGGAAAGGACTTTTTTTTAACTTCAAGATGCCATGGAGTGCAGAATTACCTTGGAAGAAAGTAACTGGGATTACAACAGAGGGTTCATCATATATGACTAGACAAGAGAGAGGACTGGCTAGCAGAGTGCTGGAAAAAATTAAAGACAGAAATGCAGAAGTACCCATTTTCTTACACTGGATTCTGCATCAACAGGCATTATGTGGAAAAGCTGCAGAATTAGAACACGTAATGAGCATTGTTATCAAGTGTGCCAGAAAAGAAGTGCCAAGTGTCCGGACAGAAGTCATAAAAAGATACATTTCATTGTGGTACTGTTTACTAAATCACATTTTCACAGCTTGTCAGGATCTTTTTTCCCCCAGTGCTTCTAGTTATATCTGCCAATTTCTGTACTATAAAATACATTAAGTAATATGTTGATTAATCGATTGAAACCGTGTCTGCATATTTATTGATAAGTAGGAATTGTGCAGTGAGGGTAATGTGTTTTGAGTAGTATATCTGAGTATATTGGCCTACATGCAATTTACATAGACATTTTCATGTACATTACGATGTATATAGAAAAGAAGAAAAGAGAAAACAACACAAAAAGAAAGAAAACGCTTAACGTGACACAGGGGTTAGTAACTGTACCCTACTGACTATGTGAAGACCCTCCACACAGTGGAAAGGAAAAACCCCCCTTTCATTTTTTTTATTTTCTTTTTTAAGAGGAAACCTTTTGTGGCCCAGGCGGATAGGTCGTCCCCACTGTGGACATACTAGCAATAGACTGATGGGCAGATGCTACTTCGGCTGGTGAAGAACGAATGTAAGCTTCGATTGCTGATGAGGTCCTGCTTCCCATATTTTTTATTCAATGGTGGTTAATCTTTGCTCTTGCTGCTGAAGTGGCTGCCCCGATTTGAATGAATGCAGAGTGTAGAATTGCCGGGGGAAGACCTGCTCTGGAAACCAAGTGGAAAGCCGATAAACAAAACCAATGTCTTGAGACAACAGACCAGCTTGCATTGATGAAAAGGGGGTCAGAAGGAGATTTGGGTTTATGTTCTGTAATGTATTTCAGCATGGAAGCATAGATGAGAGGGTTTTTTTTTTTTTTTTTTAATGGACCGGCTTGCATTGAAGAACAAAGGGTTAGAGGATGAAATGGCCTTGCGTTCTGCGATGTACTTCAGCATGGAATTGTAGGGGACAGAGGAGAGTTCATTTTTGAAAGATGAAAAAGGAATCTTGAATGAGGTTCAGGTCACTGCAGCGGATACCTATTATTATTATTATTATTATTATTATTATTATTTATTTCTTAGCAGACGCTCTTATCCAGGGCGACTTACAGTCATAAACAAAAATACATTTCAAGGATCACAGTACAAGTAATAATACAATTAAGAGCAAGATAAATGCACTGACTTTGGTTCTAGCAAGTACAAGTATGACAAAATACGATTCAAGAGTAGGAAAGCTGAAAATAGAAGGAACTGTATATTCAGAGCATTTCAAAACCCAAAAATACTGTTAGGCATATGATTTCCATAGTTAAATCGTCAAATGGAGAAAAGCAGCCTTGGCGCAGAAAGTAATCAAGTTGCCTAGAATAACTATAGAGATAGCCAGGCAAGCAGGTGGAGCCTGAGAACACTTGGAAATTCCTCGCAAGAGGAGACAAAGAACTGGAATTGATAGTATATTTGGAGAAGCAATAGACATCAAGCGAAATTGGTGTTGAATTCCTGACAAATATGATTTGATAGTAGCTGGTGCCAGATGTAAAGATTCTTTTGCATGAACTATGAAAGCCATGATCCAATTCTGGTTAAATGGAGTCGGATTAATCCTGCTTTGGGAACAGAAAGTCAATAGGTGGTCCAGCCTGTGAAATAAGAGGGGTGATGGAAGTAGCAAGTGCTGCAGCCATGTATCCTTCGCTCTAGTGAGTAGTCTTCTGATGGATAGGTTCAGTTGAAAATTAGCTGGCTGAACTGGGATGTCACTGCTGGAGTTGGCAGAGCTGTAGGGACCAGACTAAATTCTGGAGATTGCCATAGTAATTGCATAATAACAGGTGAACTGGAATGATAATATGAACTGTAGATTTGTTTTTGCACATGAAAAGTATTCATTTCTTTGATCAAAGATGACCCCATATATGTGCTGCTGCAACAGTTGGGTATATTTGAAGAGCTGTGGATTTTAGATGCAGTAATAGGTTTTCAATTTCTAGTGACAATAATAATAATAATAATAATAATAATAATAATAATAATAATAATAATAATAATAGTAAAACTAAAAAAACATTAATTGTCAAAAAACCTCCAAATCTCTTAAATGAAGCATTTGTAAATAAGGCCAGGTGGAGAGGTGCTGAAATTAAATCATCATAGACTATAGAACAGGCCATTCCAATGCTGAATGAGAGCCAACCACATTTAATTGTGTTTTCTAGCTTCTGATGAAACATTAATGTAGGAATACAAGTTTTTTGCCGTTGATGAAAGAGCAAGTAAATCAAAATATGAAATGTCCGACCTTGGGGGGAAATGCGAATTACAAATTAAAATGGTCCAGTAAAGAGAGCGGTGTGTGTTTCTTGATCTGAAAGTTCTGAATATAGACGAATTTAGATAGAAGGCTTGCTTAAAACATCCAGTGCCAGTATGATTCCTAGAAATTGCAGAGGCTAAACAGATCATTTCCATCACTAGATCTTGATAGATTGAAAACTGAAATCCATATTAGACAAAGAGGACCGGTCAAGAGGGCTGAAGAGAGATAAATTATACAAATGTTGGGGAAGATTTAGGCAGATTGATACAAAGTGTGAACAGTCTATGAATGCATTATCCATCGTGAGGGAAGAGGATGCTTTCAATTAATAGTTCTTCAATGTCTGCTGGCACCTCCACACATTAATTATTAGCCTTTTAAAGTAAACATTTAAAACCAAGCTCCAGGTAATTATTTGAAAATACAGGGCTTTCTTACACAAGGATATAGATCAGGGGTGGGCAATCCTGGGCCTGGAGGGCTGGTGTCCCTCCTGGCTTTTGTTCCAACTGTGCTCTAAATTACTTAATTAGACCAATAATTGGTAATAATCAGTACAATTAAGCAATTTAGAGCACAGTTGGAACAAAAGCCAGGAGGGACACCGGCCCTCCAGGACCAGGATTGCCCACCCCTGATATAGATACTTTAGTTTAAACACACAATTTGTGGTGTTATACTACCCTCTAGTGGTTACGATTGAACATGCATGATTCCCCTTAATGAAAACAAGAGGGTAAACTACAGGAATGAGTTGTAAAACACGAACCCAAGACAATTTCGTCACAAGTAACCCCCCCCCAAGAAACAAGCTGGGGACCCCGAGTTCTATGAGAATTGAATCAAATTAATGTCATACCCATTATGATTCTGTGTCTCAGTTACTTAAAGAAAGTAGCAATGGACCGCTACAGCTGGGAGATTGTCTGGAAATAGTGCAAGGTGATGATTCAGAGATCTACTGCCGATATGGGCGTGGAGAGACGAGGTTGTACTGGCATCTGCAATGGCGAGAAAGTAAACAGAATTGGTAATGCTGATAATGAGTGATTCCAGGCGATTGTGCACAGAAGGGCATCGTTGAGAGCTGAATTAAAGCTTGCTGTCTTTAGATATTATAAAAGGGGAGAAAGATAATCCACGCTACTGGATCTTGTAACGCAGACAGAGTAAAATGTCAGCAGCTTGAACCAGCTGGGGGAGCGGCATTGCTGCTGCTTGAGTACTGGAGCGCAACAGAAAAGAAAATACCTTTTACGAGCAGAGCTTCCAGGATTCCGTGAATGCGTCAATCTTTACAAAGATGCTCTGGAAATGCATGTCAAGGAAGATTTCTCTAGTGGTCAGAATACTAGATACAGTTGCTGCATGATCAAGTACTGTACCGCTGCGGCTATGGAAGGTCGGCGTGAGCCGAAGAGTCTATGTTGGTAGGATAAAACAGGATACCGGGCGGATTTCTTTAGCCATTTCATCTGCTGGATTTGGATAGATGAGATGCCATCATCAGAGATTTGCTGATTCTAGAAAGAAAATTGCTGCAGGTGAGTTTTCTTCTGCACTCCAAATAATCAGTTTAGATGTGGGTCTGTAGTGTTACATGAAATGAAAAAACGCAAGACCAAAGAAAAAATGCAGGACAACTACATGGCTAAGCATTAAATAGAGCAGATTTAATTGATGGAAGAAGATGATTGGGTGCAGGGGGCCTAGCTCCACCCTCCCAACCACACTAAATTCAAAGGACATAATAATAGGAGCATGCTATAGACCGCTAAATTCAGAAGCTGAGCAAAATAATCTGTTATAAAATGACATTCGAAATGCGTGTAGAAAAGGAGAAGCCATACGAATGGGGGATTTCAACTTCCCCCGTATAAAATGGGAGAACCCGGTGGGGAGCACGACGGACGAAATTGAAATGGTGGAAATGACAAATGACTGCTTCCTAACGCAATTTGTCAAGGTACCGACTATAGGGGAGGCATGCCTTGATTTAGTCTTTTCAAATAATGAAGACAGAATAACTAAAACAGAGGTCAGAGAGCCTTTGGCAAACTCAGACCACAACATGGTCTCATTTGAAGTATTTTTTAAAACCCCAAAAGTAATGACTAAAGCTAAGGTTTGCAATTTTAGAAAAGCAAACTATGAAGGTATGAAACAGAGACTAACAGAAGTAGATTGGAGTAAAATAGAGAAAACATCCACAGAAAAAGGATGGCTGTTTTTTAAAAATGTAGTACTAGAGGCGCAAAACAATTACATCCCAAAAGTAGACAAATCTAAATCTAAAACAAAATGGCCAAAAAGGTTTAAAAGATCAATAAAAAAAAAATTCAGTGAAAAAAGGCACTTTACAGAGCGTTTAAAAGGGACCAAAAACAAAGTACACAGAAAGAGTACTTGGAACTGCAAACACAAGTCAAAAAGGAAGTTAGAAAGGCCAAGAGAGATAGAATTCAATATTGCTAAGGGGGCTAAAAATGATTCCAAAATGTTTTTCCAATACTATAACAGCAAGAGAACATTCAAAGAGGAGGACTTCTATTATATGTAAACTTATGGAAACTATAATAAGAGGTAATGGAAAATTACCTATATGGTAACAGTATCCTGGGAGACAGTCAGCATGGTTTTAGGAAAGAGAGATCATATCTAACTAACCTGCTTGACTTTTTTGAGGATGCAACATTGACAATGGATAATTGCAAAGCATACAACATGGTTTATTTAGATTTCCAGAAAGCTTTTGACAAAGTCCAGCATAAAAGATTAATTCTCAAACTGAACGCAGTAGGGATTCAAGGAAATGTATGCACATGGATTAGGGAGTGGTTAACATGTAGAAAACAGAAAGTACTGATTAGAGGAGAAACCTCAAAATGGAGCGAGGTAACCAGTGGTGTACCACAGGGATCAGTATTAGGTCCTCTGCTATTCCTAATTTATATTAATGATTTAGCTTCTGGTATAGTAAGCAAACTTGTTAAATTTGCAGATGACACAAAAATAGGAGGAGTGGTAAACACTGTTGCAGCAGCAAAGGTCATTCAAAATGATCTAGACAGCATTCAGAACTGGGCAGACACATGGCAAATGAAATTTAATAGAGAAAAAGTGTAAAGTATTGCATGCAAGCAATAAAAATGTGCATTATAAATATCATATGGGAGATACTGAAATTGACCAAAAGGCCAACAAGATGCTTGGATATATTGTGAGAAGTGTTGAATTTAATCAAGGAAAGTAATGTTAAAACTTTGCAATGCATTAGTAAGACCTCACCTAGAATATTATGTTCAGTTCTGGTCACCTCGTTACAAAAAGGATATTGCTGCTCTAGAAAGAGTGCAAAGAAGAGCAACCAGAATTATCCTGGGTTTAAAAGGCATGTTGTATGCAGACAGGCTAAAAGAATTGAATCTATTCAGTCTTGAACAAAGAAGACTACGCAGTGATCTGATTCAAACATTCAAAATCCTAAAAGGTATAGACAATGTCGACCCAGGGGATTTTTTTGACCTGAAAAAAGAAACAAGGACCAAGGGTCTCAAATGGAGATTAGATAAAGGGGTATTCAGAACAGAAAATAGGAGGCAATTTTTTACACAGAGAATTGTAAGTGTCTGGAACCAACTCCCCAGTAATGTTGTTGAAGCTGACACCCTGGGGTCCTTCAAGAAGCTGCTTGATGAGATTCTGGGATCAATAAGCTACTAACAACCAAACGAGCAAGATGGGCTGAATGGCCTCCTCTCGTTTGTAAACTTTCTTATGTTCTTATGTTCTTATGTCCTTAAATAGGTTAACATTTATTATTATTATTATTATTATTATTATTATTATTATTATTATTATTATTATTATTATTATTATTATTATTATTATTATTAACATTTCTAAATGGCACTGTCTTAAATGGCACCACTGGGACTCTGAACTTGGGATACCTAAAGTACTGATGTAGCGGTAGGTCAATATAAACTAGACCATCTATTTAAGTTTTCTCTGTAGATGTTGAATATGCTTCCCTACTTAGAATATCAACATAACTTCACCATAACTTCAAAGTGATAACTGACGTGAAAAGCTGAGTAAAATATTAAAATGATAGTATTACCCAGTCTGTTAATTGTTTTGATACCCAATATTGGTTACTTAAATGAACAGTTTACCGCCAGACTTATAATAAAACAATTTGCAGTATCAGGCAAAAAACATATCATACTGTTATTATTTATTAATATTTCAAGTATGACCGTTCACATGGTTTTGCATGCTTTTTTCCAGAATCTATTTCTTATTTTTAAACACTTGCATTGCTTGTACGGCTGACTGGTTTACAGCAGCATACAGATTTGATTTCCCTATTCACTCTATGACTAGTAGCTTGCTGTTTGGCATTTGATTCTGAATGCCTGTGATCATTTTTAATTAAGTCTGACCTGATCACCAAAGAAAAGCCTGTCATCTCCCCCTGTTGTATACCGTTTAAATTGAACTATACTTGTATCCCTGTTGCGATGGGATTTGAACTCTCTACCTTTTGAATGTGTTGAGCCACCTTTCACAGACAATCTAGCTATACTCAGGGAATGTGACGGATCCTAACAAGGGGTGACAGTCACTTACCATATAGCTGAAAATCCATGGTAAGCATGAAAATAGCTAAAAACTATCATTTTCAAGTGTGCAAAACTGAGCCTTTCACAGATTTGCAGCAAGGAGCAGAAACTAGTTAAAATCTTGCTTTTGAAGTTTCCCCAAGGTCACTGAAAGCCTGAGAAAGTTATCACCATAGCATTCAAACAACAGATATTAAAAACTGCCATCTTCAAGCTTACAATTAAATTCTATCATAGAAATGCTCCCTCGAAATAAGTTTCATTTGAGAAATCTCATTTTATGTCAACTGAGAAGGCCTAAAGGGAGTTTGGCCATTGCATCTGCTGCATTCATTCAAGACAGTTCAGTCAAATGTTCAACATTCTGCGTCTTTTCTTTTTTATATTTGTTGCTCATCATTTGGTTTTCACTGCATTTAGTATGCATTACCTACTTCTTTGTTCTTTTGCTATGCTTTTACACAAGCTGCGCAGAGTTGATCTGAAGGTGCTTTGTGATGAGGTCTGTTGTCTACAGGGAATTACAGTATCTGTGACCACTAAACATATTTCAACTGTGTATTATTAAAGGAACTCAAAGCCTAAATAAGTGAAAGGTTAAAACCCCAGAGAAGAATACACCCAGAAAATACTGGCCTTTCAGTTTATTCATCTTTAAAAAAATAAACAACATTTCTACCTTTTTTCTGCATATATCTTTTCTGATGTAATGGGGTTAGCTAATGCAAATCTGTATAGCAATGCAGTGTGTTCAATCCCTTTTGAAGGACTCACTGAGTCAGGCAATGAGTCTAAAATGAGTACTTTAGGGCAGATGGACCGCAAGTCTTGAGTGGGATAGAATCCTGTTGGCAGAAGAAATGACCAGGAGGGCCAGGTTAAACTCCATCAGTCACATATAACCTGCTGTAGAAAAGCCAAGCTCTACCAGTATTATGGAGACTATTAAGATTCAGTATGTGAAAAGCTGCATCTTACACAGATAAGTGGTACAGATGTAACTCAACAGCAATTCATAGCTCTGTGTACAGTTTCGGTGAAATGAAGAGTGCTTGAAGTATTGTGGCTTATCATAAAGTGAGAGTTCAATGACTGCCAATCGTATGCATAAAGAGAACTAAAGCCCCCAATAGGGAGGGACATTTACACTGAATTCTGTGTCAGACAACAAAGTAATTACACAATGTGACATGAGGACAGTTGGAGAGGGGGAAGTCCAATCTGTTATATTCTTTCAGCAGATGTCCATTGCTAAGAAAAAAAGTTTGTTCCACAAAAATGGTTCTTCAGTTGACAAAATTAAAGATGAACTCCTTTATAATTTAGTTATTTTAAAATAAAAAATACCGACTTTTATTCCTATTGGAATTTCTCATAGTTAACACATATGTTATGTTTACAGGACCGTATATATCATTTTTCTCAGTGGCTTAGATTTATTAAGAGTAGAGAGATAACCTTTTGAATTATTGCCAGTGTTAATCAACAGAGTAGATGGAAAACTAATGTCAGCACATTTTATAGACACATTTGATGTCTTCAGGCTATTCATTTTCTTTCAATACATATTCTAACTGCAGTTTTAATGCATTTGATCTTTAAAAATGACATCACCAGGAGTAGTGGGCGGGAGGGGAGGCAGCACAAAAAGAAGACATTGAAAAGCAATTGAATATAATCTTACCAATGATAAATCTATCCTTCAAAGTACACGGTAAAGTGTTCTGGAAATGCATTAAATATGCACTGCTGTCGTTGACTCATTTTTACTGACTGGATACATCTTTTAAAAATCATTAAAGAACCAGTTTTTATTATACGGTTTGAAATATGAACATCTGCACTTTTTACATTTTTAAATAGTTATATCAATATATTGGTCAAACATGTTGCCTCAGACTCTGTTGAATTGATTTAACTTAAATGGTACAATGCTTGCAATGTTATTTTATTTATATGTTCACCTTTCCTGTGCCCCCACATGTACAGATCAGCAGGAAGTTTGCTAAAATATAGTTGGTTGACGATGCCACATTCAGATGTTAAAATGATATAAGGGATCTTAAATATATACCCAACCATTAGACTTTAACCGCCAACACAGATTCCTTTCAATGAAATGAAAGATATAGATGCAGATGTATTAAACGACCCCCAATGGAACAGATTATTAAAACACAAAGTTAAACTTTGAGTAAGAAAGAAAGGTAGCAAGGTATTATACAATTAGATCAAATAAATCGATAGCAACAATATAGAACACCAGTTGGGTTGGTGGGATACACTGGTAGCGTATAAAGGTGTGTTAATTGTACACAACTGATAGTAATAGGATCTTTAATGCTGGGGTATTTTCTTATAGAAGTTCAAAGTACATAGAGTATACAGTGAGCAACTCACTTAAAATTAACTCAATTAAAATGAATACAAATGCAAACATTAAGATTACGTGATTGGTGCTCACTCAGGCAGGACGTGGTAGAATGGACAACAATTCTGGGCACAGCCTCATCCTACTTTTGCAGGTAGGAGTGGGACTTTGTTATTTTTCACAGGTGCAAATTACACCAGCAACCCTAACCTTGTCTAGTGTTCTATTGCTCCAACACAGAAAAATTATTAGAAATTCTATATTGCAGCAACAGATTTCAGAACCAAAAAGGTGAATACATTTAATTAAGCTACTTATCCTTTAACTTCCAGTTGAAGTTGATTAATGCTGTGAGGGATTTTAATTTCAGGTTTTACATTTTCTAAGTGTATGCTGATGAAGGCCATTATTTTTGAAATGCAACAGCTATGCACAGCTATTGTCAAAAGTTTTGCATCACCCTATAGAATTAACAAATTTGGCTTCATAAAGTCAAATGAAACCTGCTGAAAAATGTTAACATATTGAATTACATACCACTTTGTAGTTTTCCATATACTTAATGAAAAACTGTGAAATTAAAAAATGTGGCATTTGAAATCTAACATGAAATACAGTACTATTAGTATGGCTTCCAGTAGACTTTTGTAATATCATTTTGTAATTTATTTGATTACATGATGTTAAATAAAATATCTCAATTATGTTCATATAGTTTTTTTTAAAAAAATTGTCACAATCCTAAAATTCTAGGTGATGAAAAACTTTTGGTCATAGCTGTAGGTTTAAATAAGATGCCTCCTGCTGAATAGTTCCAGAAATGTTGATGGACTTAATGAGTTAATTCACAGGCAAATGTATTGGGAAAAACCCAGCATATTAGCTAAGAAGCAAAACAGTGTAATAGAACTTTGTCTTTCCTTCGTATACTGTATATACTTAAACAAGGATTGCCTTTAGTGTGAGCTATCTGCATGACCCATGCCAATATGATGAATGGCATTTGTTTTGTAATTGAAAAAAATATTATATGGGTACAATCCTGCGCCTTGGGATATACTGTAATGCTTGCAAAATCAATAATCTCTTCTGAGGGGTTTGAGCTGAGAAAATGTAAAAAGAAAAATATACATTATTGATCTACCTGTTTTGGAGTCCTTATTCCTTCCAAGTTGATACCCATTATTTCTGGCCTTTTGCCCAAAAACAAAATTGTTTAATGATTCTCTCTTGTCTGGCTGTTTTTCATCAACTTTAATGGCTATTATAATTCTGTGATCCCTAGATGGGACTTTTCCAAGTAATTATTGCCTTGTATTGGTGTTTCTATTCATCTCCACATTGCCTGGGAGACTTGTGGATTATCTCAAAATGATTCCCCTGCTAATCGCTCAACTAACACATCATGTAATTAGGTAATTTATAACACCAAGATTAATTTGTACACATTTTTTATTATTCTTGATCTGTCATTGATACAGTAGACCATAATTTATTCCTATTAAGGCTACATCATACATATGGATTAAAAGTCCAAATCCTTAGATGGAAAGAACACAGTTACTGTGTTTGCACAGCAGATGGTGTTTGGTTCATTTTGATCACACTAAATCCAAGTGTTGCCCCTACAGTACCATTCAGATCTGCCTGTTTTGTTAGTCAGGAGATTTTAATGGGGGCATGTGACAGAAATACAATGATTCTTGGTGGTAAATCTCCCTCCCGACCTGTGAGGACGCTGTGCAGCGAGAACAAAGTTCTCTGGACGGGCTGGCCTGACAGTTCTTTCCCAGGGTTCAAGGGAAGTTGGCCAGCTAGGAAGGGGGCGAGACTCAGTTGCAAAAACGCATTGATCTGGAAGGGAAGCAACGTGGCAGCCGCAGATTGGAGAGGTGGTTGCACTCGTTTACCAAGGGGTCATGTGAGACAGCATAAAAGGGGACGGAGAATCGCAATCTGTTCTTTCGCATTGGTTTGTGTTTATTAACCGAGAAGGACTGTGAGAGACCTAGTGAAAGTGAAAAGTATCGTGAGTGTTGTGTTTTGTTTGTTTGTAATTGTCCTGTCTTGCACTTTACCAGACAGCGAACACAGTTCCGGAGCTGTCGCCAAGGGCCAGCAATAAGTTAAATCTTGTAACTAGATTTATAAATTATATCTGAATGTACACATTTAAAAAATTATTTATTTATTTTCACATTTATAAATCTGGGGAAAAAATATAAGATTTACGTTAAATCTGGAAAAAGACATGTTAAAATATTAACCCCATAGTTAGTAACCCTGATCATTAAAACATGAGACACACTTAGATGAGAAGATGAAGAGACATTTCTCCTTTAAACTAGGTTGTCTCAAATTCAAATCTTACCTCACCTGGGATACACATTTATCAACGATTGCTAGAATTAAGATCATTTTTGCTATAAACATCATAGTTTACCCAAATTATGCTCCCTCCTGTAACAATGCTCATTTTCTCTTCCCACAATATGCCAATGTGACAAAGAGAGAGTGAATTCTTGTTTTAGATCTCCCTTCCGACCGGTGAGGGCACTGGGGAGGAGGAGCAGGTGGAGCCGCGGTGCGCAACGTCACAGACCCGGTCGGGAAGCACGGTGGCAATCACGCATTGGCTGACGGCGGTTGCCCTCGCTGACCAATGGGGACGGGACGGGGCGTACAAAAGGGGGCGTGGCCCGGGGTTCTGTTCCTTCTGGCAAGGTACCATGTGTGTGTGAGAGAGAGAGAGAGAGAGAGAGAGAAAACAAACTGACAGAGAAACAGAGGAAGGGAGTTGGGAGACGGTTCGTCTTTTCGTTGGTGGATTACTGTGCTAACCCTTCCACTCTTTTGTATTATAGAGCACTAACGGGACGCTCCGGGATTCAGTCGGAGGAGCGACAAACCCGGAAGAGCTGGGTTTTATTACCCCCCGTGTTTTCCCGGATTACAAAAGAAGACGGAGTGTTTTGTTGTTTTTGTTGTTTGTTTATTTTGGGACTGCAACCCCGTTTTTCATAACGGTGTCGGGTTACACATTGTTGTGTACCCCGGCTCCCCTATTGTTTATTATTATTATTATTATTTTGAGTGCGTGCTGGCAAAAGGAATAAAAACCCAGACGCTAAATTGAAAGGATGGGAGTCGATTCTTTTACACCACACCAATGCCTATCCTGTCACAGCCAATCATTTTAATCAGTGCACTAGAATTGCAGAGGGATGCCATGCAATGTTTATAAGAGTAATTCTCTTTCCCCTGGCAAACCTTCCTAAGTAAAGTTTATTTCCCTGTTGATTTAACCTGATGTGAGAATAAACACTATCTAAAAAAATATATATATATATCAGGATTATGTTGAAAAATTTGAACTCTGTAATATGGACAGAGCGAGATGCAGTAAAGTAATATGTTTCTTGTAAACACTACAGGGCGAGCTGTTACACTTAAATGTGAGTGTCTGTAAAAACCCATGATCCTTGGAAGATCATTTTCTCAGAAATATCACATTGACATAATTTCACTTGCCTTTGGGATGACAAGCAGTGGTGTCCAACAGATGTCTCTTAAGCCATATATATCTCATCAAGCCCCACAATATGGCTCTCATGATTGAGAGGGGAAGGCTAGACATTCACTATTTTTGGTAAAAACAAGTTAAAATGCAAATACAAATGATGTTGTGTAAGTGTTTTGTTTTTTAATTACAAGGGTGGCTTTAGTGATTGTTTAATTTCAGGGCTGGCTAGATTTAATTTAGTCTTTTAAAAAGCCATCGTCTGTTATTTATTTCCTCTGTTCAGAGCTTTTAGCTATTAGAATAATTCTTGACCCTGGAGCAAAACGAAACTCTCAAGTCGCCGAGCATATTTCTGGTTTGGGGAATTATTTTATAATGCAGACAAAATAGTTACTGCATCCCTCTAAATTTTAATGACATCTAGGTAATTTGTCATAATCAGTTTTTTTTCCTAAGCATGCACAATTATGTTCAATTTTAGAAAGAATGCTCAACATTGTATTTCAAATGAGGAAACCACCGCATGCACTACTTTCCATTTCCAGTATAGTATATTACTACTATATGCACTGCTCCAAACAATTAAGAGATATTCAGAGATGTGTATTATAATTACCCCAAGTCCTACATTGAAATAATGTCTGTCATCCTGTAGAGTCATTGTAATACAAAACAAGTGTAATATGCAAATATCCAACAATACATTGCGCCTCATTTACTAAAAGACTGTAATTTGGCCAGAATTGCTGGAGGAAAATTGAGATGACTGCGCGTGGTATTTCCCAAAGTGTCATGCCCTATGTACTAACTAATTAGAAGCAAAAATACCGGTCGAAAATTTTAATTGACATACAAATTGTGGGTGTCAACAGGTCTGAAGTTGAGCACTGTATTTATTCTATTGACAACAGGTGAAGGAGCTTACTTACTGGTGGCGGTACGGATAAAATATATAAGAGACCTACGCATCCTACAACAATATGAAGCCTACAATATATCAGCATGGTTTGTTTTGTACTGTTACATGTAGAATAGACTAAAAAAAAAAAGCGTGCTAGGTATTCATTTAATTTTACTACTGTACATATCTATATTTTTACATAATGTAATGTGTACAAACACATTGATGTTATTTTAATATGCCCTCACATGTGTTAGGCTATTAATTGTATTCTCCTTTTTTTCTTTTTTTTTTTTTTGACTAAAAAACATAAATCGATTGAAAATGAATTAATGTTGAAATAATAAAGAATTAAAAAGTATAATTAAAACTGTATAAATAGGTACTAGAATTTGTACTCAATTCAAGTGTTTGACACAAGGGTGAGTTTCCATGTGTGGTTTTTTACACGTGAAGTGGCGATGCGCGTGCACGTTTGGGAGAATCTATTACAAGTTGCGCACGCAGCACTACCCTGCGTGAACTGCCTGTGAGAGCTAGGCTGTGCGAGTCTGCAGCAATACCCCTCTCCAGAGAACACATACACCAGAGAATCTCACCTAGAAATCCATGGTTGTCAGGTGACATGTTGTTTGAGTGAAACTGCAAAGCACAGTGTTAAGCTCCTGTAAAAAAGCTGTGATTTGTAAATACAAATGCATTGTGGTTTGTTCTTTTTTTCTGCTATGCACTGTACAGTGCTTTGCGATGCTTTTGTATAAAAAGCGCTATATAAATGCAGTGAATAAATACATAAATAAATGCCTCGTGTCTGGTTGGTTAATAATATGTTTCACTGCTCTTGCCCAAATTGTTTTTCAAATGTCCATTGGTGGGGTGGCATATCGTTAGTAATGAATAATATTTCAACTAATTGATCACACGACTTATTGATTAAAGTGTAATAAAGCGTAGTGAAAGCATGGTAAAGCATATTTAAAAAAAAAAGGCATGTCTGCTAAGAAATAAATAATAATAATAATAATAATAATAATAATAATAATAATAATAATAATAATAATAATAATAATAATAATAATAATAAACTATGGTAAATTAATAGCATAATGACGGGAAAAGCCTGGGAAAACTTCAAAATTATCATGCAAATTTACAGTGATAAACTTTTAGAAGGGAAATATCAGAATGATCTTAATTAAGGTATTATTCTTGTTCTTTATATTCAATTTGTATTATTCTTGATTTCAGATATCACACCCGAGTGACTTTTTTAAAGCACCCCTGTGACCTCAGTAGAGCTCTCAGAATCCTGTCTGAACAAGAACATCAGGTACACCAAAGTCCTCCTCAACTATCTGCCCCTAGTGGATGTGATATTCCTCTTAGAGCAAATGTGGCATTGCTTACAGACACAAGGAGCAGAGTGCTGCGTAGGTGCAGAATCATGGTTACACTCTGCTGTACCTGATTAATTGGAGTTTAGACATGATTCTGAGAGCTCTTTTACAATAAAGTTTCCTTCAGTGATTGCGGATTTGCAATGCGTTCTTGGCTTTTAACACCTGTGCCTTATCCACACAAGAATGAAGAACAGGCATACAAGGACATACAGATTCGCTAGGAATGTGATCGAGATCATTGACATGGATTTTGTATAAACGTATTCCCCCCCACACTTTACGTACCTTCACACATTTTTATGCATATAAAATTCTTATAATATTCTAAGTGTTGACTACTTCTAATCATGTTGAGTTTATTTATAAACAAAATTGTGTATTGTGTATTGGGTTAGGTCGGCAGTTCTATCGTAATTTTAAAAGCTTAATAAATATATAATGAAGTGTTACATCCATGGGATACATGTATAATAACTAACAACTACAAACACAAATGACACTTGAAATGTATTTATTTATAGCCTACAATCATACATGCTAAAATACATACGAAATTAGATGTCAACATAAGAAAATAAATTCCAACCAATTTACATAGATGGCTTACGGTATTTCTTTTTTTTCTTTTTAATCAAAAAAGATTTCAAAATGCACATTAAAAGAGTTGTATATAGTAAACTGTGGCAAAATATCCCCCCCCCCCCCCCGAATGAGGGCAAATGACTAGTGGGGTTTAATTATTATTTATTTATTTATTCTTTTAATCCGTGCCGTCCGATTTTTACCCAAACGCCAGATAATTGTAAATCAGCATTTTATATGTTAAGTATTTTAAATAATTTTACATTCTGCATGAAAAAATGCACAATTTTAAATGAAGTTTACAAATTATACACAAAATAGATATTTCCATTATTCTTTATTTCCATTTGGCTTCCACTAGCAGGTGTGGGAGAGCCGTCTCCCTGTACGCTAGTAGTTTCCATAAGAGAATTATGCTGCCATTCATTTTTCTTAACATGCATTTTGATTAACGAGTTCTACTTATCTAGTCATTGAAACAGGAAGTAATGTACGCGACCTGCGACAATTAAGCTTTTTGACAAGAAATGCGTTCATTAATTTCAAAGCATTAACGGATTGATTTAATTACCACATTTCGTTTGAAAATCACTTGCTACTAAAGCTCTTGTTACTATACCACAAGTTCGATACAACAACACTGGGTTTTGAAAATCCTGCCCATCTGCTCATGTGTCTCTGTAGGAATATATTGATGTAATTTTGAGATTTATCTTTATCTGTTCCATGGTCATTGTGGCAAAGTGGTTAGCATTGTGCAGGTGCAGGAGTGATGTGGTGATCAATAACAGACAGACATCGATAATCCAGGTGCAATGATCTTTTATTTATAATCCAAAGTCTGATGACAAACGGTAAATAATAATGAATGGTAGTACACAATGCTGTGTATTACACAGTTTAACCCAGGTGTTCAGTCCTGAAACAATAAACACAGTCTTTAATACACCCACAATATACAAACACGGTCACCAGTCCAAAGTGAGTGCTGTAGTGCTCGTGGTGCAAATACAATTCATGAAACAAGGGCAGTGTTGTCCGGGTTTAGTGCTGGCCTGTAGCGACAGCTCCGGATCGTGTTAGCCGGCTAAATAACAAACAAGTACAATTAGACACGACAAAACAAACAAAACACTCACGATTCACAATACGATTCTCCTTCCGGTTCAGCTTTAACCAAAGTAAAGGAACAGATCACTTCGCTACGTCCCCTTTTATACTGTCAATCATGACCCCTTGGTTAACGATTGCAACCGCTCCTCCAATCCGCAGCTGCCACATAATTTCCCTTCCGGGTCAATGATTTAGTGTACTGTAGCTCCGCCCCCTTTCTAGATGGCCAACTTCCACCTAACCCTGGGAATGAATTGTCTGGCCATCCAGTCCAGGGCACTGTTCCCTTTACACAGCGCCCTCACAGGTCAGGAGGGAGATTTATCACCAAGAATTATTCTGTCTCTGTCACAGTCATGTTTTACTATTTAAATGTAATCAAGGGATCTGCTCCATTGTATTGCTGGAAAAGCAGAGAAAGTCCAAAGGGGTATCTAGACAAATGGCAGAGAAGAGAAAATTTAGAAAAAGACAGAGGCTAAAAAGACAAGGGGGGATGTGCAAGGCCTGAGATAAAAGCAAAGAAACACAAGAGACATTTTGCAAGCAAAGCCAGAATAACTGATGACTTGCATGTAGTAAAGTACAAAGTATTTACCCAAAAGCACATTCAAGTCCTATCTATTTACTGGCAGGCAAGTGCCTTTTAAATAGGGATCAAAGAGGCAGATGACAGGCTGCAGTGATCTGAAATACTGAAAAAGAAAGAGAGAAAACAGGGGAATCAAAAAAAAACAAGAGGTTGCAAATTGCGAACATTGCACTCCAGACTACCACACACCACATGCCACACATTCAGTACTGCACAAATACATGAAACTGTCTGGCTCTGATGGGTGCAATGTGAAATATAACAAAATGGGTTAAGAGACACTACAAAAATACAGAAAGAACCACTAGATAATAAAAACAAGAGACTTCAAGTGCATTAGAAAAAAAGTCTTTGAAATGATGCCTGAGGAGAGGGTTGAAGAGGTTGTGGTAGAGAAGATATCTTGACCTATATAGAATTTCAATACCCGAGTAGTTGAAGCTGCCTGGGCTGATAGAAGGGTGGGGTATGTGGGGACTAAATTCACTTGATGTAGCTGCTCATCTCTTTTCAGTAATTTGGCTATTTCAATCAACTGATTTATCTCATAATTCATATGAGATGCTGACTTCATATTTCAAAGTTATGAAAACTCCTTCATTTTGATCTGTGACCTAAGATGGCTGCTGTATTGTGGTCATGTGACTTGTTGCTTTCATAACCCTGATACAGACCACACACTTTGAGACAGTGTCTGCACAGTTGATACATTGCTGTTTTCTATTATTCTTTCAATAAAGTTTGATTACAGATGTTGTAAAGTAAATGCCACATGTCATGTTGTTTTAACCATATCAAGGATACAGATCTTTTTCACATAGCCATTTTACTCAGAGGTGCCATTCCCCTTGCATTAAGGGGATGCTTTTAACAAAAAGTATATTTGAAGTTGTTTTATTACTTTCATTACTTTCAGAAAATATGCCTTGCAAAAAAGAAACTATGCCTTTGCAAAAATGACTGTCAGTAAAGGGTTTTTTTTCTTGTACCGCACCCATGATCAAGCTTGATCTAAGGAGTACATATGTGTACCGAGTATGAAGTCAATATCTCAAAGCGTCAAGTCTCTATTTATCCCACACACATGACCCCAATATGACAACCATCTTAGGTCACAGGTCAAAGAGAAGGGTGCTGTTAGATTTTCCCTGAAAATTTCACTCCACACTAAAAAAGTTGCCACAAAATGTGTAGTTATATACAGAAAATGTGACTTTGAACTTCAAAATCAGACCCTACAAGTTGTATTATTCTGTTCTAGAACGGTCCAATATTTGAAATAAAAAAAAAAGTGAGATCCTTTTACAGGTTATTTTTTTCATTTTTAACTATCAAAGAGACTGAGGTACCAAACCTATACCCAGATATTTCCTGGAGCTAGGCACAGAAATGTTAAGAAGGCACTTGTACTTTGAATACATTCCATTCCTCCTGAGGACCAGGCTAAATTAATCAAGTTAGTAAGTGGTTCAGCAGTAATATTTTCAATATTATTAAATGTCACAATTTCTTTAATAGAAAATAGGTTTGGATTTCTTCCAGATATAATGGATATTAAAAAAGTGAATCTGATTTAATGCATAATAGCCTTAAATATGATTGGCTGTGAAAGTATGCCAATAAAGATTGGAATTGATCTCTACTTGATACATGCATGATGCTTTGGACACATCCTGTTCCTGGGGTCGTGGGGTGTTTTGGGTCTTTCAACACCATACACCCTCTCCCACACTGTTTACACTGTGGTGATGGCAGCTTTGCAATAAGTCAGGAAAATGATTATTTTTCTTGTACGACACCCATGATCAAACTTGACCGAAGGAAGCACAGAGTGCATATGCGCACTGAGTATCATGCCAAAATATTTAGTCTTCAAGTGCAAACCAGTGGTATAGGAGAAACTAACAGTCGTAGCTGCAGTAGCCATAGATTTGCAAACTCATACAAACTCCTCTTACAGGGCTGTTTAATAATGAGTTACACATTATAGATATCAGCCAAATAAGTACATATGGTTTGGAACATGTTTTGAGATCCATACTTATGTTTTGTGCATATCACTGTTTTTTAAGCATTTGTTATATAACAGTTATGGTATTGTATGTGACATGGTGAAGACCCTGCACAAGAATGTAAATATGCTATTTTTTATTTCAGTTTGGCAGGGATGAGGTTCAAAGCCCATTGTTGAAGAAATCCATGTGCGGAACATGGTCAGATTAAATTGACCATGTATAAAAGCAAATTCCTTGTGTGGGCAAGGTTGTAAAGATTGCATAACGTTACAGTGGGCCCAGTACATCAAACTTACATAATCATCTGGAGAGTCACTTCTGATGAGCTTGGTATAGGGCAAGAACATATTCTACTGTAGGCTAAAGTTAAGGACAGGGCAGCAGTGTGGAGTAGTGGTTAGGGCTCTGGACTCTTGACCGGAGGGTCGTGGGTTCAATTCCTGGTAAGAAACACTGCTGCTGTACCCTTGAGAAAGGTACTTTACCTAGATTGCTCCAGTAAAAACCCGACTGTATAAATGGGTAATTGTATGTAAAAATAATGTGATATCTTGTAACAATTGTAAGTCGCCCTGGATAAGGGCGTCTGCTAAGAAATAAATAATAAGGAGACTCAATCAATTTCTAACATACACTACAAACACTACTTTGTGAACTATGGTAGCAACAGCATGTCAAAATTTAGCAACTTTTCAAATTAAACTTGTTCTCATACTGTGACATTTTGCCTATTAATGTGGTTGTATTTTGTATAGGTGTTTGTTTAGAAGTAGACAGTTAACAATATTACTGAGCTTGAAAAATGAGGACTTGAAAAATGAGGACCCCAGAAAAAAAGATAACGGTACAGTGTAGGAATATTGAACGATAACTGTAATGTTTTTATGTTGCCCTACTTGTATTGTAGACAATATATATATTCAAGCAAAAACACTGCTCCAACCTGATTACATGTCAGATATTTTATTATTTTATTTTACCAAATTCATAGAAGATCATCACATTAGGTGTCATTCAATCATTCGTTAAATTGAATTCTGAGGCAGGTGTATTCCAGACAAATATCTGGGGAAATAAACCAACAGCAAACTGTTGGTGCGCATCCATCAGAAACAGCAATCATTTCCTTCTGAAAAATCCACCTCTGCATTTACAGCAGACATCAATGTTATATAGTTTTATTTTTTCCATTTCAGCCAAAAATTAATCTTTATAAAACTTAAAAAGAAATTATTTAAATCATCATTAGTGAACTAATATTATTGAGGTTTTATAAATGACAGTTAGATTTGCTAAGTTAAAGAAAAGGGCTTGTAATCAGGAGGTCGTTAACTGACTCATTGTGTGACCCTGAGCAAGTCACTTAACCTCCTTGTGCTCCATCTTTCGGGTGAGCCGTAGTTGTAAGTGACTCTGCAGCTGATGCATAGTTCACACACCCTAGTCTCTGTAAGTTGCGTCAGCTAAATAAACAAATAATAAATAATAATAACTGCACCAAAATTCAAAACAAAAAGTTGATCATTAGCTGATTTCTGTTTAACTAGGTGCTACATTTGATCTGCCGAGGTGGCAGATCACTAGATGACGCTGGCTTTTGTGTTTATAAAGACAGTTCGGTGGATCTAGCCAGTAGTTTAGTAGTTGCAATAACAGCCACTCATAATGCAAACTTCAGAAAAAGGTAAGGGCTTGTAAAAACTAAGAAAATGAAAATTTGAAGCATTTATCAGGATGGTAATTTTATGTCTGATTCATGTTGTTAATGGAATTGTAAGAGAAATAGATTTTTCAGTAGTGTTTCAGATATTTTAAATGCTGTCAAATCCTGGCATACTATACCTCACTACCTGTTCCATGTGAGTACAAAAGTGTCCCTAATCTGTGATCTGTGTCAATGGCTTTGTTTACTTTAAATAAAGGACAGATAATGGTAGAAATATGTACATTAATCTCCATTCCAAAGTATGCCTTTGTATTTATTATTATTATTATTATTATTATTATTATTATTATGCTTCCAAGCCCATGGCTGGGAAGCCTGTTGTTGTTGTTAAGATTATTATTATTAATTTTCTTTCTGCCAACAAAACCTTAAAAGTTTCATAAAATGAAAACCATTGCACGAAAACTCTTGAAATTTCACAGAGTTGTAGACGCCAATGGGAAGTAATGTCCACAGCTGAATGAACGTCATTGGTGACATGGTTTGGCAGCCATACTGGATTTTACGACAAATTTTGGACAATTTACAAACATCTTGTCGGAAACAATTTATCAAGTTCTGAAACTTGGGGCACATGGTTAGGGATTGTCCAAGATGCACGGTGCTCGGTGAAGCTGATTGGTTCAGTGGTATTGTGGCCATGCTGGATAACCTAATTAACACACAAATGTCTTCTCCAAAGCTGCTAATCTGATCGAAGCAAAACTTGACATACATGATCCAAGTATGTTTTTTTTGAATGGTTACTCAAATTAAGTTGCTACAGTAAAAAAAAAAAAAACATACTTGCGTGGGCCAATCAAATTTCAGCATTGCTCTAGTTGCATATATTGCGCATAAAATGAACACCGTTGAACAAAAACTCTTGAAACTTCACAGAGTAGTGGAGGCCTATGGGAATTAATGTATGATCTATTAAAAAAAAACCTTGATATTGACCTTGACCTCTCCTTAAGGTCAAATGTAAAACTAGCTTATACCTCATTACAGAGTGTAGATGGTTACTATGGAACACAGAATGAGTGCTTATGTCTACAACTGCCTGAATGGCAACCAATCAAAATACTTAAATTTCACAGTAACTCCTTGGAAGCCGTAAAGTTGCTCGCAACTTCTGATCATTATTATTATTATTATTATTATTATTATTATTATTATTATTATTATTATTATTATTATTTCATGGCAATGGAAGCTGGCACTGCAACCATTAATACAATGCTTTTCAATACTATAATTAAATGCCTACTGCCTATCGCTACTTACTAGGAACCCTTTGGAAATTAGAAGTTTATCTCATGGTTTAACAAATAATTTAATTAATGATAATCTAATTGTAGTTACAAGAATAATGTTATTCTAATGTTGGAGAGTATGCCTGCTGCTACCGTTTTAGATAATCAAATACAGTGAAACCTGAGTTATCTGGTTAGCAAACAAACTGAATATTTTTGGCTGCTTAATATAGGTAGGTGCTTATTCAAGATGCTTTTGTCATCCACTCATTTTGGAGAAGCAAAATGATTTCTGGCTGAAGAGATTTAGATGACCTGCAGGTTTTACTGTACTTACATAGTAGCAGACACATAGATTTGAAGTTAAATGACATGAGCTATTGTGCTTGGTGCACTGTATAGTATTTTAAAATAAATCACATGTTGCATACACATCTTAGTATTTACATTGTAAAGTTCATTTTCTGTCAAAAAATATATTTTCAAATGATTAGTGAAACATTAAAATGTGTTTATATTCTGTTCCCCTTGTTCATTCTTAGAATTGTAGCTTTACAGTGTGGTTGTAATTGACCTATCTAGCCATTTCCTTTAATGATAAATTATAACAATTGCTTGTCTTGATGGCAGTCCTGTCTGAGTAGTTTTCTTTCCAAAGGATCAATAAAGGGACTATAACTGTCCTCAAATTCCCTGGACAGCTGTAAAAAAAGATGACTTTTCATTACAACAACAAATGCATGAAAACAGAGACGTCAATGGCTATCATTGCAGGTTGCTCATAATTGCAGGTTGATGTTCTTTTTTTTCTGTATATTGATCGTAAACCAGAATTATCCATGAAGCAGTGACAAGTGCTTTGGTGAATAATTATGCATAATCAGCAATTGAATTATATGTGCATGTTTAATTAACCATGTTCCTTATTAAAAAGGAGAAAATACATTTAGAATACTATCAGGGACAATTCATAGAGGGAATCTAAGGATAAGACACACTGCAAACATTTTTTTTTTACATATAGATTGTGTATATTCATATTCATGTACAACCACACGTCTCAAAACACATCACCACGCATTCTACAGCACCAAACAAATCATCCCAGGGCCTAACAGCCAGGGAAATGAATTATTGCACTGAAAAGTGCTATGACTTAATCATGAAACAGATTTATCATATTATATTTAAAGCTGAGCTGTGATACAGTGGGGTGCAGATTATATGTATTTGTCAGAAGCCAATATTTTGTACATTACTTTCCATTAAAAATAAACTAAATTAACCTTAAAGTCTTGAAGACATAAATCAAAGTTATGTAAGCTACTGCACTGTAACATTGTCTGTATATCTTCTTCATATTAAAAACATACCATTGAAAAGTAAATCTTATTTATACAAACCTGGTAATACATTTAAATGTCACAAAACTAAAAATGGAGAGCAGGTTAAAAATAACATAACAGTGGATGTGTTTATTTGCATACTTTTTAAATGCACACTTTCTTATTGTTAACTTATATGTTAACTTATAAGTTTGTCAACTTCAAGCGTTATTTATAAATATAAAAGAATAATATCACACATTAATTTTCTTAGCGGTGGCAGAAAAGCATTGATCCATATTCATATCACTTTTTATTAACACCCCTGCCACTATGTATCATTAATTACTAGTCTGTTCACTACGAATTGCAATTGCTAAAACAATCACAGAGGCACTTGCCCAAGACTTACCCGTCACCACCGTGATATAAAAAAGCTCCAGCGGTCGAGCCGTATCTTTTGATCAGTGGCTTATTGAGATATGTGGAGGTGGCTTACATTGACCGAAAATGAGCGCTCAACAGACACAGCCTTCTGCAGGGGACAGGCATAGGCAACGCAAACTAAAAATGCACGCAGATGAGTTAGAAATTCTAGTGGCGGAGGTTGTTTTATATTATAATACCTTGTTTGGTCCAGCCTCTTCCAAAACTCCTGCTTCCAGAAAGCAGTCAATATGGGCAGTGTAACAGGGGGATTGCCACTGGATAACAATGATGCATACACAGAGCACTGGGTGTTGACACGTTGCATAGGCAATAACAACACAGGCCGACGCTAGGGTACCAACAATGGTAATCCTAGCGCTGGATTTAATAAAGAAAAGAAAACAAAACAAAGCTAAAAAGGCAAGCGCTAGTCTCACTAAACGCGACGTCCTGCTCCAGGAACCTACTACACTACAGTAACCCTCTATACTTGGTTGGGATCAACATCCCCTAAACTAACCTATTGCTATTGCTGCTGAAGTCCTGGCCTCCCAGCGACTCCGGGTCTTTACGACAGTCCTGGCTGAGCAACCCTTCACAGGTACCATCTTGCAGTCGAAGGGTTCCATAGTAGTTTTCCTACTGAGCAGACACTCTCCTCCTGGATGTAAACAAAGCAAGCTGTCCCTCAGCGCCCGTCTGTATGTTCAACTAGGAGAATGTTCGTGAACATTTGCAAACAGTTTTAAACTTTTTTTCTGTTGGCGGTCTGTTCTCCTCAAGCGTTTGCTAACTGAGGTGAACACTCTGAAGAGGTACTTTGTGTAAAACAATAATGGCGACAGGCTGGGGGATTGTTTATTTGACTCTGGGGGAAGGACAAGTTTTGTCAATTTATAAGACAAAAAAAGAAGCTGAAAGAGTTACTTCAGATATGTTTATTTTATTTTTTTATTTATTTATTTTTTAAAATAAATTTAGTCGTTGACAATTATTTTTTTATTATTTTCTCCCAATTTAGAATGTCCAATTATTTTTTAAGCTCAGCTCACCGCTACCACCCATGCGCTGATGCGGGAGGGCGAAGACGAACACACACTGTTCTCCGAAGCGTGTGCCGTCAGCCGACCACTTTTTTCACACTGCGGACTCACCATGCAGCCACCCAAGAGCTACAGCATCGGAGGACGACGCAGATCTCGGGCAGCTTAGAGGCAAGCCTGCAGGCGCCTGGCCAGACTAGAGGGGTAGCTGGTGCGCGGGGAGCCGAGGACACCCTGGCCGACCTAACCCTCCCTCCCCCCAGGCGACGCTGGGCCAATTGTGCGCCGCCCCCTGGGAGCTCCCGTCCATGGACGTCCAGACTATAGAGCCCCACTTCAGATATGTTTAATATTATAATGTGACTTAATCATAAAATACTGGCATTTTTCGATAAAATATGTATGCATTTATTATTATTATTATTATTATTATTATTATTATTATTATTATTATTATAATGATAATGATGATGATGGGGGTCTGTTTACTTAGAAAGAAAAAAAAAAATTCCAGTTTTAAACAGCTAATCCGGACGTTTTGCTTTCGGATTTTAGGATGTGTTGCATATTTGAAATGTTTGTGGTAAACTGTTCAACTAGCCTTGTTCAAAGCCAACACAGTTTGTTGCAAAAGTTCGCCTCATTGAACGCACCTCTGGTCTGCGGCAAGACACACAGGAGAAGGACCATCTGGACAGGAGGAACTGACCAGCCTGAAAAAGAAAATTGAGAACATCTTCTCCGCGTCTCCGTTTCTGGGCATCATTGACACCATGAGACTTAAAGATGATTCTCAACCACGTAAGTTACAAATGACACAAACCACTAAATTGCTTTTATAAAGTGTATTTCATAATTATGCAACATACAGTACAATACAATACAACTGGTTTTGATATAGCGCCTTTCACAACAGAGTTATCACAAAGCACTGGCCAATCAAGAATAAGCCTAATCAAAAAGGAAAGTTTGTAACCTACTTTTAAAGATCAGAAGACAACATCTTAAGGCAAAACTGTAATCTGATTTAAAAATTAAGTTTTCTTTGACCACTTTATTTTTTCTACCAATGTAATGAACTACAGTGCCTTGCACAAGTATTCACCCCCCTTGGACTTTTCCACATTTTGTAGTGTTACAACCTGGAATTAAAATGGATTTAATTGGGATTTTTACCATTTGATTTACACAACATACTTAACACTTTGAAGGTGCAAACTATTTTTTATTGTGACACAAAAGTTAATTAAACAAAAAAAAAGACATTTGTTGGTTGCATAAGTATTCACCCCCCTGAGTCAATACTTGGTAGAAGCACCTTTGGCAGCAATTACAGCTGTGAGTCTTTTTGGGTAAGTCTCTACCAGCTTTGCACATCTGGATCCTGCAATTTTTGCCCATTCTTCTTGGCAAAATTGCTCAAGCTCTGTCAAGTTGGATGGGGACCGTTGGTGAATTTTCAAGTCTTGCCACAGATTCTCAATCGGATTGAGGTCTGGGCTTTGACTGGGCCATTCTAAGACATTCAGGTTCTTGTTTTTAAACCACCAGTGTAGTTTTGGCTGTGTGGTTAGGGTCATTGTCCTGCTGGAAGGTGAACCTCCGCCCCAGTCCCAGGTCTCTTGCAGACTGAAACAGGTTTTCCTCTAGTATTTCCCTGTATTTGGCTCCATCCATCTTGCCCTCAATCCTGACCAGTTTCCCAGTCCCTGCCGATGAAAAGCAACCCCATAACATGATGCTGCCGCCACCATGCTTCACCTTGGGGATGGTGTTCTCAGGGTGATGAGCAGTGTTGGCTTTGTGCCACACATAGCATTTTGCGCTAAGGCCAAAGGTCTCATCAGACCAGAGAACCTTTTTCCACATGTTTGCTGTGTCTCCCACATGCCTTTTAGCAAAATCCAAACAGGATTTGATATAGGTTTTTTTCAGAAATGGCTTTCTTCTCGCCACTCTTCCATAAAGCCAGGCTTTGTGGAGCGTCCGGGTTATAGTTGTCCCATGGACGGTTTCTCCCATCTCAGCTGTGGATCTCTCCACATTGGCCTCTTGGTTGCTTCTCTGACTAATGCCCTCCTTACCTGGTCACTGAGTTTTGGTGGACGGCCTTCTCTAGGCAGAGTCGCGGTTGTGCCATATTCTTTCCATTTTTTAATAATGGATTTAACGGTGCTCCGTGGGATGTTCAAAGTTTGGGATATTTTTTTATAACCCAACCCTGATTGGTGCTTCTCCAGAACTTTATCCCGGACTTGTTTTGATAGCTCCTTGGTCTTCATGATGCTGTTTGTTTAGATGTGCTCTCTAACAAACTCTGGGGCCTTCCAGAAACAGGTGTATTTAATCTGAGATCATGTGACACTTTAATTGCACACAGGTGGACTCCATTCAACTAATTATGTGACTTCTGAAGCAATTGGTTGCACCAGAGCTTATTTAGGGGTTTCACAGCAAAGGAGGTGAATACTTATGCAATCAAGACTTTTCAGTTTTTTATTTGTAAATACTTTTGAAAAATATGTAGATTTTTTTCCGCACTTCGACATTATGGACTACTTTGTGTAGATCAGTGACAAAAAATCCTAATTAAATCCATTTTAATTCCAGGTTGTAACACTACAAAATGTGGAAAAGTCCAAGGGGATTGAATACTTATGCAAGGCACTGTATAAAATCAAATCAAAGGAATTATAACATTCATTCATGTTTATTCACGCTTAATATAACCTGTTATTCACAGGTCTTTTTTACTGCTCTATATGTAAACTTTAATGCAACGCGTGTTTGATGTGGAACAGGAACAGGTTTTTGCCATCACAAAATTTCAAAAATTGTAAAGATGAAATCTTCCGTTTCAAATTCATAACTTACTCATTTTCTGCAGCTCTTTGGATCCTACCCATATGGCCTCTGTATGCAAGTAATGCCTCCATGATGCCAGATGGATTTCAAACCAGAAAAATAGGTTTAGCGTTTGTCAGTGGTATCACAAACAAATTATCGCTCACTTTAAGATGCACACTATCGCCCTTTAGTAAATACGATTTGAATAAAGCTCATCTCATTATTCAGAGCGGGGTGCCTCATTCAAATACATTATCATTCATTACCATACAAATCACATATTCATTCTGATTCATAGTGTGGCACAATAAAATCGGTGTGCTCCATAATATGCCCACTCTTTTGCGCAATAATGAATAAAGTTGCAATAGTAAATATGGAAATCATGAACGTGCACACTAAATGCAATTACAGTGCACCATAATGTTTAGTGCCCTTTCGCAAATGAGGCCCATAGAATGGTAAATAGATGTTTTTTTTGTCGTATTTGTTTTTCAACAATGGAGCAGCAAAGAGCACTAGCAAAAGGGTGGAATTTAACAATTGTAATTATAAAAACACTTGCTGTGTGTCGTTCACCATTCTGAATCATAAAGTATTCAGTGAGCCAGCGGGTAAGCGCCTCTCTCTATATAAGAAAAACAATGTGACATTGTGCCTCCATATACCCTGATATTCAATTACATTTTCTATTTTAATTTCAATTCAATTGATAACTTCAATAACTTCTAATAAGGTCCAATTGGACAAGTGGTTCTCTACATATTTGGTGTAAATTATGATAACTGACATTCAGAATTTATATTAATGAAATGTGTATTATATTGTAATAACTTTATATTTAAGCGATAGTGCCCATGGCTCTACTGTGTGATAGTTGACCGCGATGGGAGTTAAGCGTCCTGAGTCGAAAGCGAGGGCACTAACGAAAGTCTAGGTCAACTATCACATGGTAGAGCCCTCATCAAGAGGGAATTATCACTATTAGAAAAAAAAATGTACCATTGTTTTCTTAAAAAAAACCCTGTTAAAACCTAGATTTACCTTGAACTTGCACTGATTTGTCGAGTACCTTTACGCTTAGTAAAGACGTTCTAAGAAAATAGTCCTGAACATTTTTTAAATAAAGAACGAGGATGACATACATATAAAGAGAAAAACAATGAGTTTTTACCTGACAACTCAGTACAGTACAGGTTCAAGGTTTTAAGGTATTTTTTTTTTTAAAGACAACAATGGTAAAAATAATAGTCTAATAGCAATAGTGCCCTCTCGACCTTCGGCTCCGGACGCATAACTCCCGTCTCGGTCAACTATCACACGGTAGAGGCATCATCAACGGGCACTATCGCTTAATTATTAGTGATTTATTTTTTTAACTGCCTGTTTTGTCACAACATGTAAGAGAAAAAAAAAAAAAAAAAGTTTGATTATACGCCATGCTTAGGGGGTGAGTAATGATTACATTAGTTGCAGTGAATGTGAGAGAAATGGTTAGAAATGGAACCAGCATAACAGATTTGTGAGCTAGTTTTTCCCCTAGTTTAAGTCTCTATTTCAAATAAGTTTATTTGTAGCTTTTATTGTTGTTGTAGACTGTTTGGCTGTCAATGTAGTTGTTGTAGTGGGAGCGCGCTGCTTTTATTCATTTTTAGAAAGTGAAGCGGTGATGCAATTTGATTGCAGTTTTCTAATGTGACAGTGTAGGTGTTGTGAAACTCAGGAATAAAGTAAAATGCAGCACTCTGATTGGCTGAAACACTTTACAACATGTTGATGCAAAGTTGTTATCGGCATGAGATGGGATGTCAATGTGGTTCAGTTTTGCGTACCACGTGAAAGATTTCTGGGGGCGCTCCTGCTGTCAAATCCTTCTTTACCAGCGATACAGCAGAGCATGGCTTCACGGATGTCTTGGATGTATGACAGGTCTTGCGCTCCAGGGAGTGCAATTACTATTGTTTCTCTCCTAACTCTAAACCCCATTTTCAAACTGACATGCCTTTAGTGCGTAGCCAGCTGATTCCTTACATTATTGATCGTTCAGTCCTTGCGATTGCTATCTCACATATTCTCTCTGCATCCATCTTCAGCCCTGATCTCCATCAATTTGTCAGTGCTGAAAAAATACTTTGCCACACTTTTACCCTTCTAGGGTAAATGGATTAAGAGGACTATAACCTTTTAAATCCAGATTAATATAATATAATATACTGTATATATATATATATATATATATATATATATATATATATATATATATATATATATATATGGGCTGCTTCTAAGCTTTGGGCGAAAGCATAGGCAGTAAAATTGCTTGTAAAAGGAAAGCGACTAATAACCCAGATGCATCCTAGTCTGTATATTCATAAAATACATGATCATTATTATTGGGAGGGAGGACAGGAAAGTATGATTTTGAATCAGTGAAAGATATAGGCAGGAAGGATGATAAGGATGAACTCATTACTCATTGAATATGGATTTTAAACAAGCTCAGTCAAGCTAATATTAAGACTGTAAACAAGCTGAATTACTTGAATGCTATTTTAATCAATGATATGGGTTGGAAACTAAGGACTGGAGGGGAGGGGAGTTTTTGTTCAGTAGACTGCTTCTCATTAGAATACATTGCTACAGTGCCTGACACCTACACACAGTATTTTAATGATAGCCGTAATATCAGGACCAAAAATATTTAGGTGTTCCCTTCTAGTTTGTTTTTTGATGGCATCTGCAAGAAAACACATTCATCTTTAAACCCACAAAAAAGGTGGAAATCATATACTTTGGGTTAGTAATATAAGTAAACATTTATCTCAATTGTTTCCACTTCCAGAGATAAAATAAGTTAAAATTGCCCAGTTTTGTTTTGTTCAAGAGTACAAGTAGATGCTTTTCTTTGAAAGTTCAATACTAAAAGCATGTAACAAGCACTGTGCCTCCCAAGGATGGACAGGGACATGCTTCAGTACTTTTCCTTTTTTACATGTGAATTTCACTGGTACAGCCAAGTGAGCCAACAAATGTTAGTTACAGATACATGTATGTTTAGGAATATGTTATTTTAATTACAGTTATTTATAAAATTAATAACTAAAAAAATACTGTTGGGCAGAATGTATCTCAAGGACATGGTACTCTAAAGCCCTGGTGATAAATATTCTGCATGCATACTTGTTGGCTGGTGGATTTTTGTTTGCTGGACAGGCGATAGGGCTTTAGATGGGCTCTAACCAGATCATTTTATTCTCATCTGGAGGTTTACTATTCACGGTTTCTAACTGGATTGCATTTAGATGAGATTTTAGAAATTCCATTTCCGGGTTGATACTTTCAATTCCCACCTTCCCCTTGCTGCCTCAGAGGCCATTTTTCATAAAGAATTCAATCTGCTCAAGCTGCAAAAGGCATTGTCACTTCAATCCACAGTTTGCAAGTGCTGATTTGGTTGGGGTTGGGGCTGGAAAGTGGGTTTGTTTACATTGTTGGTGGCTATTAGACATATCATTCTATTAACAACAGCTCCTGCAGCAAACACTACTTACAGACACCGGTCAATAGTGGGTGATTACAATGCCTCGTTTACAGGCCTTTCATAGACAAACACATAAACTACAAAATGAAAACATTGCATTAGTCTTTGTTGCAATACATTGTCTCTCAGTGAAGTTCATAATTTAAAATACTACTTTAAATAGGGGTGTAACAATTCACTGGTACGTACGATTCACGGGTACAAAGTCTAAAGGGTCTGTTTAATTGATACATTATCAACCGTATTAGTACAAAACTATATGAAGACGAGATAACTTAACATTTCAATTTTTAAATTAAATGGCCCCATTGAAAAGATTTCCACTACACGAGAGTAGATGTTAAAAATTCATGCTGATTTGAACTCGGCTCTCGCCAAAATAAACACCAACTAAGACGTAGCTTTACAGTAAAGCTGTGTCTCCATCCATTTGTGTTTCCTTCCATATGATGATGTAGATATCCTTCTGTCTGGTGTTGATGGCTGAAGTGTAATGCTGGCTCCAGGGATCAGCTTATTTTGCCTCCCTGGCGCATCAGCACACACAACGGCTGCGATGCTGGCTCCGGGGATCAACCACAGTGCGGCCTCCCCAGCGCATCAGCATGACAACCGTCTGGATTGAGCTAAGTAGGGTACATCTATTAGCAGCAACTACACTTATAATTTAGCTGACATTGTAGATCTCACACTCAGAATGTCAATGACAAAGCATTCTGAAAACCACAACGTGTTCTACAAAAGCAAATTAAGTATGTTAGTATTAGGTTTCTTCTGTTTTATTTAGATTTAATGATTTCTAATGTTTATAAGTAGGGGTCTAATTCGCGATTTCATGATGAAATGTTTAAAAAAAACAATTATGTCTGATGCTGTATGCTGAGAAGATTTGCCTTACAATTTAATTCCAAATAAATTCAAATAATGAAATTGCACATCGTAACTTTTAAAATATTTTTTAAAACGCTTACAGTATAAATATTAAGGTCTGATGTCTGACGACTCAAGGAAGGGTGACGATTGACTCGAGGAGGGGTGACGATTGACTCGAGGAGGTGTGAGAATTGACTCGAGGAGGGGTGAGGTCTGAGGATGTCCTAAAATGGACACCGTACAGGCAGTGTTATTGTGATTATAGCTGTAACTATAACCAGACTCCATATGGCAAAACAACTGTTTTATAATTATCACAAGAAAGAATGGCATTGCCTGCTGTCAGAACAGTGAACTATTTTATTGACCAGTATGACAAATTAAACCCATCATTTACAACTTGTAGAACTCTATAGCACAACTTTGAAGAAAATCTGCAGTTGCAGTCTATTTACTGTAGTACCTTTAGATATTAAAATGTGCTAAATATTGTATAGTAACAGGACTGGACTTACCTTCCTGGGTCCAATATGTAACCTTTCTTAACTAATATCCCTCTGTCCTAAACCCTCCGCAAATGTGCTGTTGCACATGATTGACACCCAAAACAACCCAATAAAAGAAAGCAAACAACAGGAATTCACTTAATAAGGACCCTTCCCCCAACTGTCGATCCAACGAACACACCCAGCTGTGCAGGTGAACAGCCAGAAACTATTCCCCCAATTTTAGGGACCAGTTTAACCAATCACTCCTAGAAATTAGCAATGTTTTTCAAACAATTATCTAAAAGACAAAATATGTGGGTATAATTAAACAGTGTATTTTATTTTATTATTTTTTTTTATAAATTTAGTCGTTGCCAGTTATTTTTATTATTTTCTCCCAATTTAGAGTGGCAATTATTTTCTAAGCTCTGCTCACCACTACCACCCCTGCGCTGACTCGGGAGGGCGAAGACGAACACACACTGTCCTCCGAAGCGTGTGCCGTCAGCCGACCGCTTTTTTTTCACACTGCGGACTCACCATGTAGCCACCCAAGAGCTACAGCGTCGGAGGACAACGCAGCTCTCGGGCAGCTTACAGGCAAGCTCGCAGGTGCCCGGCCAGACAACAGGGGTCGCTGGTGCGCGGTGAGCCGAGGACACCCTGACCGACCTAACCCTCCCTCCCCCCGGGCGACACTCGGCCAATTGTGCGCCGCCCCCTGGGGGCTCCCGTCCACGGTCGGCTGTGGAATAGCCTGGACTCGAACTTGCGACGTCCAGACTATAGAGCGAACCCTGCACTCCACGTGGAGCGCCTTTATTGGATGCTCCACTCGGGAACCCCTTTAAACAGTGTATTTTGATAAATCACCCCAAGGATTTCTAAGGCTATTTAGAAGGCTATTTACTGTTCTTCGCGGCCAAACAATAAAAAAGAAACAGAGAGCCAACCAGTTTCTGGAGGGTTTCTAGGGGTAACTTGGCCCATGTCTTGCTGATGACAGTTTCTGCTTTACTTTTGCAGTGTCGTTCATACAGTAAATGGCTTTTCTGCGATATCTCAAAGATTTTCAATTGGAATTACTGTAGACTAGGAAGGCCATGTGAGCTTGTTTTTTGTGTGCTTAGTGTTATTGGCCTGCTGGAGGGACTTCAGATTTCTTCTTAACTGTAACCTTTCAATGATCCTGAGCTTGATTTGAATCAGCTTTTGGCCCTTTTTCAAGGCAATGGGATCATGTCATCTACTACTGTGTTTTTTTTTTTATTGAATTTGTTTCACTTTTTCTAACAATCATGTCCAAATACTTGATGCAGCCTAAATCTTTATTGCATATTAATGTACAGTTGTAGGGGATCTACTCACCAAACAATAAGCTTGCTTTACAATTCTTGGCAGGTTGCTTGTTGATTCAACACTTTGCTTTACATAGATTACAGTATTTACATGATAGCCTTTAAAATGTTCATTGAGCTGTGTTCGAGACAGCTTGATTTTCAGGCTTTTATCTAGAATAATACGATTGAGAGTTTTTATTGTATGTATGAGAATGTGTTTGTTCGGCTCCCTTTTAATATCAAAGGTCCAGCTAATCCCATACAGCTCTGCAGTTGAGAAGCTAAGCAGCATTTCTCATATCAAGTCTCAATTAGTACTTGGCTGTGTTTCTGTCTGGGCTGCAAGATTGAGTGTCTAACTCTAAATCCAGTGCCTGTATTATAGATAGGAATCCACTGACAGGCTCCCAGCATCCCCCAGTTTCCTTGAATTTTTTTATGCAAAATGTTTTATTCCAATATATCCAATATAACATAGACAGGAATCCACAATTACTATTAAAATAATTAGTAACATACATCAATCAAAATTGCACAAATACCAGCTGAAGCTCATTGAGTATGATTGCACACAAAACCCAATTTGTCGTCATCAGCCAAGAACTTGTGCATTTTATTCCACTATGAACCACAGCAACTAATCCACAAAAACATATACAGCCTGTTGCTGAATCAAATGACAAAGCAGAAGCATCAAATAATTTTTTTAAAATCCAGAATGTCAAAAAAGAAAGAACTAAAACACGTCATGAAAACACATTGTGAGTGTACCTTGTTAGCATAAAATCCAATAGAAAGACTGTTACTTGTTTATACATTTGATCATCTTAATACATTCAAATCTTCAACTTCTTTAATAATATGATTATTAGGACTGTCAATCACAGTTAACTTCCGTGATTAACACTAGAACCGCCGCGGTTATACTCCTATCTAAAACCGCCGCCGGCGGTCATTATGACGGTTACATTTTAAACAACATCAGTATTAAAATGAAAGACACACTATCGGATACAGCTCAAAAGTTTTATTCAAGCACATCATATCAAACATCTGCACAGCCAAAGCGCCGTATTTAAACGAGCAATTAAACATAAAAGGGTTTATTTTCTAAATTACCAGATATAAAGCACTACTTCAAAAAATGAAAAACTACATTAAAATAAACATATACAACGAAAGTAGTTTTTAATTTAAAACAAAAGTAACATATGTTTTCTCTTGTGTGTGTGTCACTCAGTGCAGCACAGAATCCAGGTAGAGCTGCTGCTGTTTTGCAGTTTTCTGATCGAAACGTTTCTGCTGAAGCGCTGTGGCTAGCTTCAAGATGAAATCTCTCCTACTGATATTTTCCCCGGTGCATTCCTTGTACAATACGAAAGAATTGATGGCTGCCCGGTCCAGTAAAGTTAACAGGCTTGTATATAAAAATAAAATAGAATACTGTAGGTTATACAGTGCACTCCGTTTATAAGAATCACATCAGTCCTGGGTGTTTTGATTCGTATAAGCAGTTAATCATAGCGGACCGATATGATTACAATTAACAAAAGAGCCTCCGCGTATCAGCTGTTTAAATACAGTATACAAGTGTCAATGGTGCTCAATCACTGAGGACAATACATCAAAACAAGTCCTCATGGGTAAGCAACTTGTTATATGATCACGATTATGTATACTCAAGGCTGCAGAATCCTATTTTACTACAGTATACTTGAGAAGCGATCGTCTCGTGAGGGTGCCTAGTTTAACTGCCATGCGGTGTTACGTGTAATGGCCTTTGAATTGAAATGCCATTACAGTTCAGTATTTTACTGTCAGGACTACCACTGCATTTAAGCATCTGTGGCTTGCTTTTTTTCATTTGCGCAGCAAATCTCACAGTTTTTCACTAAGCGGAGATGCAAAGCTCTGCAATTCCCCCCCCACCACACATTTACGCAAGCCCCCTCCCTCTACATGCATATCACACAATAACAGTGCTGTACTCGGTATGTATTCAATGAATGTGTATTCACTTTATTAAAACAAATGTGCACTAACAGAGAACACAAAAACTACCTGTACAATGCAGTCGCGCGTCTTTCTTTTTCCTGCCATGTCGACACACATAAGCTGCACGACTTGCTTTTTTTCTACTGGGAGTCACTGCGGACCAGGGATTATACTGCACATGCTTTGTAGATGCCTAATCACGCGAGATGTGATCAAATTCAAATAATAAACCACTTTATTGGTCATTGCACTTGATACAGTTTTGTATTACATGCAGTCAGTTTGCCTCAAAATGATTCTTATAAGCGGATTGCTTGATTCTTACAAGCAGAGTATTTTAGCATGGTTAGTATAGGAATGATTTTGTCCCAGTGGTTTTGATCACTATATACGGTTGATTCTTATATCAGTAATTCTTATAAATGGAGTGCACTGTATTCAAAATAAAACATGTATTGTAAAAGGCAGTCAAAATGACTGCTCTGGTTGTTCTAGGTAGAGGGGATTATAACTTTTTTTTATCTTTGTGATCCTGCCTTTCAAATGCCATCAGGGTATTTAATACATGTATTTAGGAAAAGTCAAAAACGGACAACCGTGTATCTTTCACAAACACAGAGTAATTAAAATTTTAAAAGTGAAAACCGTCAAAATAACTGCCATGGCGTTTCTAGTGTTAACACGTTAATTTTTTGGGATATAATTGCATGCCAGGATTGAATGAGTCATCATTTGAATATAAAATTAGTCATGGAACAGCATTGTGTGCAAAGCACTCAAACTGAAGGACTTGTGAATGGGAAGTTTATTTTTTATTTGTTAACTTTCTGACGGTTCATTGGATAGAAAAAGGGTTACATGTATCTGTTGTCAAAGTGAGTTCCAGCAATACAGAAGTGCATCTAGTCTGCTGTAACACCTGCATGCTAAACATGCTTTCACTTCTCAAAATACACTGTAGTAGTTCTTCTGCTACACACAACAACAATACAACAACAAATGAAACCCGTCAGTTTAGACAGAGTGCTCTTTTAGAAATTCAGGAAAATTCAGGGATCTGCAAACCCATGAATCAAGATACGTACAATACTATAATCAGTGATGTTGCAAAGTGGATAGCTATCGACTGCAGACCCGTTAACATTGTAGCTTTGTTTTATTTTAATAACCGCATTTATTTTAAACTATATTATTTACAATTATGGAGGATATAATTGTTACTCAGTGAAATGTTTTGTTTTATTTAGGCAATTATATAAACTATAATAATGGACTAAAAAATAGGCTCCAGAATCCAGAAATAGGAAAGCAGGGTTTTTATGCTGGGTTAATAAATAATAATAATAATAATAATAATAATAATAATAATAATAAAACCATTTAAATCAGATGGATGCAGTAATTGTATCAATTAAATATGTGATTAAAACCAAGATTATCTGAGTATTTTTTTAAATTTGAAGATTGATCGCAATTAATTTGACAGCCCAAACGATTATAGATGCTTAGTAATGGTTAACTTAGCAAATTCAAAAGATGATGTGTTATTTTAATATTAGGACAATGGTTGACCATTTATTGTCTTAACCATGCAATCCTAAACAGAACTGAGATACTGGAATATTTTTAGAATACTTATTGTTACAACCTGATTCTCTCAGGGACTTTGCTTTGCTGTTGCTTCTTACTGAGTGATAGATTCATGGGCTCATGGTGTTGTGTTGATTTGAGTTCCTATCAGTACATGTTATTGAAATGTCTATTTATTTCCCAGATGAAGTCCAGTTTAGTATAGATAAATGTCTCAAAGTAGATGCAATGTTCTTTTATCCAATAAAATTGAATGAAAGGTAATCAAATACAGTCTTTGTTGAATTTATTCCCAAGGGGGTTGGTTATATCCAGAAATAGACTTATCTTTTTGTCCAGAAACTTAAATTGAGCTGGTAACATACAATTGTGTAGTGACCTAAAAAATAGAATTAGATACACAAATATATACTGTGCCTCATACACCATCGACCAAAATGATGGATAGGAGTGACCCATAATGGAGTGGATTCAGTCAAAGATTACTGCAGCACTTCAAGACTTGCACTAGTTCCCTGTTCTTTGATTCTAGAGAATCAAACTGAGCACAGCAAGGCAATAGCAAAATGGCTGTGTTAACGTTTAATAAGCTATTGGCTGAAAACAAATAAACCAGGTTCTTCTTCTGAAATGGGCCTCCCTGGTGGACTGTTTTGCAGTTATTTCTGAGTTGTTATAAATAGCTTGCCTCCTTAACCCTTTGTCAGCAGCAAGATGTGCAGATGCCTTCTGAGGGTTACAAAAATAAAAACATTTCACATTCCACAATCACAGCTCCTGCTTACTGGCAGAATACTATTGTTGAGAGTTTTGGGGGAGCAGGGATAGATGTAGAAACAGTTTATAGCTTCTACAATTATTAATTTAGCCCTACATATATATTTTTTTAGCCAGTAGTTATTTTCATGAAACTGCATCTATGTGTGTATAACCCATTTGTTTCCAGCACTGTATTTGATAACTGCATAGTTTACAGTATCCTGATTATTACCTGTTACAGTGCAGTATTGAACAATATTTTATCTTCAGGGAGTTGCAAGAAATGTGTGCCTTTCATAAACTGTACAGGCTATTCCATTTTATTCTATTTCTCAACATGTGTTTTTTTTAATACTCCAGAAGTTCAACATAAAGCAGATTGCAGGAAAATACATTATGTTGTATTTTTTAACACAGTCCCTCAACATGCAGATCTGTGGTTGCTAGAGACATTAGTTGCAAAAAACAGCTTGACGGGGCTCTTTAATTTCAAGAATTTATGTCTACAGGGATTTTCAAACAGATGGCATTTTTCCCACTAAAAGCCCTTCAAGTAAAAATGTTTTTCATTGAATTTAATGATGACATAGCGTTGTTCATAGAAATAGAAAGGCATGGATGAATAATGTTCTACTTGAGCCTGCAGTACATTTTGAGAAGTTGTGGTTATATGTTATCTGTAAGATGAAACTGTTTTAAAAGTTTACCTTATTGCATTCATATTAGATTTGATTGTATATATTAAAGTAAATAATAGAGCTATGGACCATCAGAGGTTTTTTTTGTCAAGTCCACATCCAGGCTAGTGTTTTCTTTTTCAACTGTTTCTTTCATGATATTGTGTGTGTGGCATTCTCTCTGTCTGTGTGCTGTGTACAGTAAAATAAACTTGGTAGCAATTGGTATCTCTTGAATAAAATGTATTGGCAGTGAGTATATCATATTACATTGCAAGTCACCTTGGTAATTTCGAGTTTACTAAAAACAAAAATTAGTGAAAACATTCTTCAGCAAAAATACTCTTGCAGTCCTTTCTTGGAGCTTCTTAATTTATCTTCCACAGGTCCCCCTCCCCTTATCCTTTACATATAAAATCCACCGCTCAAGCCCACCTGTCTGCCATTCCTTCGCCTGTCCTCTTCCAGAATCCTGATGTTTATTTTCACACTACTGTACGATTAAATTAAAAGCCATTGGTTATATTTCATCCTATAACATCTTGCACAGTTTTATTTAGCTGGTTCTGTACTTTGCCAGTGTGGGTTTGTAATCCTATTAATCTTGAACTTCTCAGAACATGAGGCCAGAAAACCAGCTGCTAAATCACTTGCAGCCATCAACACTGTGTCTGCAGATCCACTACTTTTAGACTCGAATCAGCATTAATCACAGCAGTAACACGCTGTAATAATATACTTTTATAATGCAAAAAATACTCATTGCAGTAATGCTTTTCAGGACAGGCACATGCACTGTTTGTGTAATCCATACATTTCATATTAGAAGTTTGAAAGACACTTGGCTCCTTAATAAACTTAACAACCTCAGTACTTGTCTATAGGTTAGAGCTAATATAACTGATAAATAAATCTTTCCAGTGGTTTAACATTGCCTTTTCTTGTTTTGGGTTTCCCATAAGGACACTTCATGTTTAAAGGCAGGTACTGACTACTATTCAATACATCATCTATGAATTTGTTTGTGGATAGTATTTAAACGATATTCTAAACGTACACACTCTTAAAGCCATTGTGTTTTTCCTCAAATAAACATTATGTATCCAAAATATTGTTTTATAGTATGTCATATTCTAAATAAACAAGTAAAGTCTGAATACTTTTTTTTATGAATCAGCTTAATTCCAATCACTTTAAGAAGTATTTATTTTAGCTAGTTAGTGTATGTATTTTGAAGATACAGAATACAGTATTGTTATTCCAACCTGACCTCCTGTTGTTGTGGATCACATGACCATGAGGGATCTACCAATTAATCTTCCTGTATGCTGTAAATACAGTATCTACTCATCATCCAGTTCATTTAAGTAATACAAAATGATAGTATTAAACAGTCATTATTTCTGTCTGTGGCGATTTCAAGTGTCGAGATGCTTTGATGTTATTGCTAACATACGTATTTGAATCTGTCATTTCTAAACAACTCCCAGCTGCGGGCTTTATCAACTTACAATATGTGCAAATGCTTTTGTTAATCAATAAATAGTTTTGGTTAGGCTATTTTTTGATGTTTCACTTTCATACAAACTGTAAACATGACAGTTAGTTAGTCATGTTAGTTTAGAGTAACTCATGGCAAAGCACATAAAAACAACAAACTCTGTGAATTGGCTGATAGTAGCTGAGGCACCTGTTATAACAACTCTCCCCATATCAGGCTGTGCACTGCTACAGTTCTGAGATATTATGATGCAGATAATCACCTGGTCTTTTCGTAAATAAATTGACACTGAATAAAATCGCAGCCAATAATGTTTTGATTTAATTCTCCTCCCAACCACCTAATTTCAATTTTTAAAAACATAATTTTAGCAAAATCTAAAACGTGTTTTTTTTTTTTACATCTTCTCACGATCTTTACACAACCACGCGTTTATGTTCTGCTATCAATAGCTTGCATACAATGAAGCCTAGAAGCATCATCTTTGTTGTGAGCAAAACCCCAAAGTGACTATATAAAAACAAAAGTGCTGAAATGACCTTGTGCTTAAGGAGAACTTTGAAAATTATTAAAAGCTAATTTTATGCATTTAACTGGATTATTAATATTTACCCAGCAGTCTAGCTACTTAGGTTATACCTTTAGTAAGTTATTAAAGAATGTAGTCTAGCAAAGTCCATGAAATTGCTTTGTAATAAATGAGCGGTGTCCTGCAAAAACTTGGTATCTCTCAAACATTTCACTTTTCCAAAAATTGCATTTTGTTGGCAATAGGAAGCAAGCACAGGTTATCTAATGAAAATACAGATTCTTTCTGTGCTTTTAAAATGGCCTCTTACAGGTACATCAGCTGTAGCTTTGTTCATAGTAACATTCTCCTCTGCATTTCTCTTCTTAACATTAGGTACTAAAACAACATTGCAGTAAAAAAAAAAAAAAAGTGGGTTTATTTATTTTGTATTTAAAAATACGCTGACCTGTATATCTATGTATGAGCAGAAACTAATGGAATTGTGAGTCACAAAATGCTTTGACACATTCAAGGTCAAGCCCTTCAATTTGATGGAGTCATAATACATCAGAATGTATAGATGGATTAATTTAAAGTTCAGTGACCTTTTGTAATAGCATGCATTGCTTAGTGACTAATGTTCACGATTACCCATATTGAAGGCATAACTTAAAAAGGGAAACTATCCTGAGATGGCCTATGGGTAAATTGATGAATTTATAACTATCTGCAACATGGTGAGATAGAGATACCTTCACAGTTATGTGTTGTCATTATGGAGAATGATTTGTATACATGCATCTGAAAAGAAATATAGCAACATTTATTTTAAACAATATGGAAAAAAGTAATGACAACGTTAAATTACCATACCATTTTTAAATATTTATAACAATGACCTATTATGCCATGAAAACCCCAATTGTTACCCCTTTTAATTCTGTACTTAGAAACTGGATAAATTCAGAGATAAATAAAAATCCTAAAATCACAAAAATATATTGATGCACAATGAAAACGCAATAGTCTAAGTTTTACATCAATAGCTAATTGGGCACATACATAATGTTATTTACATTTTAAATAGTGAGCAGAGAGGTTTGTTGATTGTTTGAGTAGTATTGTTCCTTGGGATAACAAAATACTGAGCTCAAGTTATGTGATTTCATAAAAATGCCATTTGCTTAGTATTTGGTATTTGAGTTGAGTTAAAATTGCCAAAAAGTTGATTAATAATGTGTATAAATAACCATTTGAAAAGACATGATTTTACTTAACGCAAGAACAGCGATAGATACAACCATGCCCACTTGAGTAATGAAGATCGCCTGGTTGCTGTCGGAATGATTGAAGGCGGCCTGTCTGAGGGTCACCACACCGGCCCAGGACCGTCACATTCGACTGATCCTTCTGCGTAATCATTTTCAGAAATTCCAGGAAGAAATAACCCCTGCATCAGCAGAATGACTGTAGCTCGCTGTCTGCATGAAAATGATTTGCATGCTCAGAGGCCGTTCACGGGTAACATGTTGACAGCTGGGAGATGAAATCACGTTCTTCTGTGGACCAGAGAACATCTCAGGTGGCAGCACAGAGTGGCGGAGTGAAGACATTCACAGATTAATGCCGTTTTGCCCTTGACAGACCTGATGGAAGACAACGTGGTGAGCATTATGCAGACTTGCGTTGTTCTAGCCAACCAGCACTGGGAAACTATACTGTAGGATGACAGTGTCAATACTTTACCGTACACACTATGTCGACTACCAAGGTGATGCCCGATAATCAGTATTTTATTGGGATTGGAAACCCTTTAAACATTTCCTTCCGATCCTGGAGAGCTGTTCCATTACAGAGGTAAAAGCCATAATGTTTTAGGACATGGTAATATGTTTGATTGGTTCAATTCTTGAAGTAAAGACATGGTTGGAATTAAGACTAAATAATAAAGTGGTCTACAGAGCTAGGTCTCCAACCCTGGTCCTGGACAGCCCCAATCCTGCAGGCTTTATAGGTGTCTTTACATCTAGAACACATGTTAATCTTGACTAATTAAGCCAGTAATTGGTTCAATGAAGTAACTGAGAGCTTGGCTAAAATGAAAACCAGAAGACCCCGTAGTTCTCCCGGACCTGGGCTGGAGACCCTGCTATAAATTAAAGAAAATCAACAACTTTCCAGCACTTTAAGTTGACTTCCCCTTAACTGCACCTTTTTTTGTCTGATTTTTGCAAACTGAAACATTTCACACAGAGAAGAACTAAACATACCATTAGCAGTGTTAATGCTTTTTAACGTGTGGGCAGCAGTGTGGAGTAGTGGTTAGGGCTCTGGACTCTTGACCAGAGGGTTGTGGGTTCAATCCCCACTGGGGGACACTGCTGTTGTACCCTTGAGCAAGGTACTTTACCTAGATTGCTCCAGTAAAAACCCAACTGTAAAAATGGGTAATTGTATGTAAAATAATGTGATATCTGTATAATGTGAAATAATGTATAATGTGATATCTTGTAACAATTGTAAGTCGCCCTGGATAAGGGCGTCTGCTAAGAAATAAATAAATAAATATTTAGATGACTGACCAACACTATTAATATTTTTTTTTTCTGTACGATAAATAAAAAAATTGAAGCCCTGCACTTTTAAACAGCGAGTTTTTTTTTTAAATCTAGTTTATTTTGAATGCAAATTTGGCAATCAGCCCTGGCCACATTGTACTGTACATAAGAGGTGCCAGGTCCTTTGTTCTTGGCTCATTTAGTTTTGGGACAGGACTGGGAGTAGCAAGTTGTACTGTGTGATAGCTCTGCTTGAGGGCAGGGATTGTTTAATTGGTTAATAAAAGTGTGCAGGTGTGCTGAAACGCAGTCTTCCGCCTCCCTATCTGCTATTCCTGCTGTTACCCTACCCCACTATTGTTACAGAGGACTTAACAGAACTCCCAATATGCTTGGTATCAGTAGATGTTCATACTGAACATTAGAGTAGGCCACTCCCGATGAGGCCCACTTATTACATTTGTTTCTCAGGTTATGTTAAAGTTTGAATTGTTATTTGCGATGTGGCAAATGTTTTCATTTAAGTATTTTATTATGAGAAATGAAAATGACTCCTATGAAACACATCGACTTGTTCTTTAATTATACTTCATTACTCATTTCGGTCTTTTAGTTGCTGCTAAGTGGCTTTAATACTAAATGATTATAATGGCAGACTACATTTTTTCCACTTCAATTAATGTCTGATTAATTGCGATGTTACCTCACTGCTAATGGACATGCCATTTGTGTCGGGTGTAAGCCATTATGGGTTCCACTGTCACCATTACCTTTATGATAATGGATGTCAGCACTGACATAATACAGCTCACTGTAACTGCATTCCAGCCAACCTCAGAATAAATGAGAAATTAAATAGATTTTTTGGTCGAGGGCTGCAAGAATTACTCAACCCTCGCTGTTCTGTACAAAGTCAATGTTGTGTTACCTTTATAAAAAATAAATTACAAAAAATGTAAAATCACAAAACGCAAACACAGGTATCAAGATATAAAAACACACAATATATATACTTTTACTTTCTTTATTTGGAATAAACATATGTAGCCATATTAGATGTAGTGTGATCAGTGTACACTATATACCTCAAAATGACAAAGTTCCTTGTATAAAGTTTACTATATCATCACCCAAGGGCACAGTTGAGGGAGTTGACAATAGTGTAATAACTTGTCATTATATGATAGAATAGCACAGAACACATTGCATACATTGTCAAGAAAATGTCAAAAGTCAAAGCGAATTTTATACACACTAAACCGTGGATAGCTATATGGGTGTTTTTCTTCTTCTGATCGTGCGCCTGTCTAACAGCCTGTATGTGTTTGTGAAATACCACTCAACAAAAATAGAAATCACAATACTAATGGGATTGTGTCTGAGGTAGAAAGGCAGTCATGGCTTTCTTCTGATTAAAAACGACATACAACACATAAAATCATCTTAGGCCTCGATAGTTCATGCCAAAAAAAGCATGTATTCTGTATTAATGTCCCTATGGTATTCAAATCTCTGGTTTATACCGGAATTATATTTTTATAGGCACAGCCAGAATTGAAAGAGCCTGTTTCACATCTTTTTTATTTATTCAATAATTTAAGAAAGATAAAATACACCCCCCCCCGCCCCACACCCCCTAACTTTTAGCTGAAAGTAAAACTTTCACCATTAATTTCCAGTTTTTAATAACCATACGCAAATAATGCCTGAGGGGAAATATCGCGGCTCACTGCCTATAAGTAGTTGCTCTGTGCATTGAATGATTCAGACAATTGCTTGCATCATCAATGATGAAGGTTCAGATGATGAAGATTTGGGCGGTTTCAATTTTTTTTAAACTGCAAGAGCTTGTAACTAAGGTATTTTTTATTTTATTGAACATTTTAATGCTATAGTGCAACTTTGGATGCTACATTAATTTATTATTTCATGTTGTGTTTTCACACTGGACTCCAATTTCTTACTTAGAGATGATGTAAAGCCATTTATTTTAGAGGACCGAAAATTTTACGTTTATATATTTTTTTTAAATGCAGCGACTTTATTCTAGCGTTTTTCACCTACAAATGTGGTTTTTCATGATGTGCTTTTGCACAGCACACTGTAGCTTTAAAGTTTAATGTTTGTTTTGTGAAAATATTTTAAATGACAAAACAGTTGACATACTGTGAATTGTATTTCACCAGTCAATAGATATCTTAACTGCACTTCTTGATTCTTAAATGTGACTGTGTGCTGTGCTCTAGCTTTGAATTTTAAGCATGCCTAATTAGCAAAAACACACAATAGCACACCATTGTTTTGTATGAGGTTTTATTACTATATATATATATATATATATATATATATATATATATATATATGCATACATATACACACACACAGTAATCCATCATGTGTATGCCCGTCACATATCCGCCCTAACCGTTTATCCGTCATGATCAAGCTCTTCAGCAACATCACCCACGTGTACACCGCTAATGCCAAACGGCTACAGCAAAGCGAAAGCGAGTTGTGCTTATAATTGAAAGTTTTTTCTTTTTCCTCGTAAACCTATGCATTTTTGCTATGTGTAAATTACCTGACACTAATGTAAGAGTATACTGCACTGTGGCAGGGCAGGAGCCCTGCACATAGAGTTTTTTTTGTGTAAATGTATATTGTAAATAGTTTGTAGGTATTGTAATTAATTAATGATGTACCTAACACTCCTGGGAGAGCCTGCCTGCTGTGTGTGATTACCAGGTGTGGAATCTAATCAGCAGGTAGTGTGTTCCAGCAGGGCATCAGGTATAAAAAGGTTCCATTTATTCACCTCAGGGCTGCTGCAAAACCAAAGTCAGCTGGGCTAAAGAAGCTGAAATTCCCTGATGTGTGTGTGTGTGTGTGTGTGCATGTGCATGTTAGAGAGAGAAAAAGAGAGAGAGAGAGAACCAGAACCTGGGTTGGACACCGGAGTGAGTAAGCAAGTCGAAACCGTCGACAGCTGGGTGAGTAGCCAGTTTGTTTATTATTGAACAGAGAAGATTAGTTCCGAGACACTAAGGTTTTCGTACATGGCGTTGTATGTACTCTGTGCGCTACCATTGCTGGTAGTGTCACGTGAGCTGTTCGGTGTGTTGATATGTAAATAAATCCTGTTCATCTGCAGGGCGTATCAGCTTCAACCTCCGTCTCGCTCTCCTGCCTGTCACTCAGCAGCGAATGCACGCACCCACACGGCAGACTGCTACCCTGTCACAAGCATTAATACCCTGTGTTTTAACAAGGGATTTAGGGGCACTCCCTAATAAAAGCTGAATTTCAAAACAATAATTGTGTGAATATAGTAATTGTTACAGCTGTGTATAATGGTAATTAAAACAAGATTAATTTACCCGACTTTTTACATATCTGCCTTTACTCTGGTCCCACTGCAGTCGGATATGTGACAGACTACTCTGTGTGTGTGTGTGTGTATATATATATATATATATATATATATATATATATATATATATATATATATAATTAATCAATCAATGAAACAGTCTCTTCAAATATTTTTACCCCAGAACCCTTGCAGTTTTTAAGAACACTGTCTCATTCATTGTCTGGAAGGTAACAATGTTTGAAGTGAAAGAAAGACATTTCGCTGTGTTAAGTCAATAGCGCTGTAGAATGTATAAATGTAAGTTTAATACCCAATATACAGTATCTAAACCATACTCAGTATAGCAAAAAGGCATATATAAAGCCCCCTCCCCCAAATTGCTGCATATTTATACAAATCACAAACAAATGTTTAACCAACTCCGAATCTACAGTTCATAAATGTACAATTGCATAGTACAAGAAAGACAAAATATAAAATTCTATGGTCCTGGTCCTTGTCTTTGGGTCTTCAGTAGTTCACTCCTTCGACTTAAGTTCACTTAAGTCTGTAGCTTGTGAGACAGAAGTTTCAATGCAGTCTCCATTATTTGCAAATATATATCTGGTCTTTATAAAAGTGGTTCGTTCATAGGGGGGTGTGCCTTGTGTTCCACTTCTAAATGGCTACGACTTCACATAACCTAAACAGATGGAAGGAAAAAACAAAAATATCACTATTACCACCAACTGTAAGTCTAAATTGTCCACAGCTTTTCCAATGTGGTTATCATTGGAAAGAACATTTTGCTGAATTATTAAATACTGTTTTGTAAGGCACTGTTAGCATAAATACTAAATAGAAACTAGTACAATTCTTTGAGAAATGTTTCAATGACAAGGGTTATACATTTCTTCTTAAAGTTTGTTTTTCGTTTTTCAACAGCAACCTGCTAAAACTGAAACAAGGACATGAGGTGGAATATATATGGGTCAAATACATAACTGGAAATTACAAAAAAAAATGTATTAGTCTCTGGAATCCAAAGCAGTATCTTTTAATGAGAAAAGATAAACCTTCAGCAGTTTGCAGATTCAACATTAATAGCTACCTTGGACTTTGTCTGTCTCTAATAGGGCAATATATTAAGAGGAAATTAATCTGATGCTGACAACAATTTAATTAAATCACTGAATAGAAGTTGAGGGCTAATTTATTTGTACTTTTTTGTGATTGTAAAGTTATTAAAGCCAGATATTCAATAAAACAAGGGGCATTTTCATTAAAAAATAAAAAAGGGACATTTTCATTAAAAAAAAAAAAAAAAAAAGTGTATTTACACATTGCTATATAAAAGATCTATAAACTAGAAATCTTGCATTAGCCAGTGAATTCTGAGTTAATATGCTCATTACAGAATGTCATTTACCTGAACTGTTACTGGTGGCTAGGGGTGCTGGGGTTGCATTGCCCTGCTGGTGCAATGATAAATCCTGTTAGTTTTGTGCGCTTATGAGCTGTGTTTGCACTGCAATGCGTCTTTTTACATTGCTTTTGAACAGAAACGACAATAGACCAACAGGGGTGAGACAGTTTATGAATCGCACGGCTGCAATTTCACGAGAGGCGGTTAGTAGTTGGAACGCATTAGAAGTTTGTATACAGTAGAATTGGTAATTGGTAATTGGTAGGTTATTGGTAATGTCCTAAAAAAGAATAACCGATTTTTTTTTGTAAATTCTCAGCGGCACCACGTGCTAAAATTCGCTTGTCGCAAATGCTGCGAACTGAGGGTGCTGCTTTATGGAGCAATACTAAAAACACACAGACATTCTGGACGCGTTACATGTCCATTCCATCAGCATGACACCGGTGCGCAAGTCAACCTTTGGAGCCTTGTGACTTTCCTTGTCTACAATGACTACTGTAAATAAAATACAACTGTTCAACCTGTTTTTTACCAGTAAACATTTCTAAACTGCAGTATTTAAAGTGTATTATAACAGTATACACTACTTTATGATTTGTTTGCTCCAAACGTTTTATGGTAACCATGTTGTAAACGTTGTAGCAAGGACTGTGGTTAATTTTTTAACTTAAAATAGAACAGGTGTTGATGCTGGCTTTGTTTTATTAACATGGCTTCCATCATATACAGGGGCTACAGTTATATTCAATGGCTTTCACCAACCTCACAATAAAAATGGTTCCAGCGCCACTGCTGGTGGCCAAGGGAAAAGCAATTAAACAAGCCTTATTATTAGTGATGCAGTCAAATTATTCTTCAAAATTACTCTGATAATACATATGGCTCCCAGTTTAAAATAAATATTTTTATTAGAAGTGAAGTGGTTTACTTTAGAAAAACACAGCGGACTGGTTTCAATTACATTTTTTTAATTCTAAAACTTACCTGCTGTCTTGGAGCAAGGCTTGCTGTTGCTTGATTTTAATAAAACATGGAAGAAAAAAAATTATTATTAATGATTGCCCTTTAGGATGAATAATATCAGCATAAAAGTCATTAACATACAAGGTATCTGAAAATGCTTTTACTAGAAGCTACTTTCAAGGTTGTTTTGAATCAATGTTTCTCACTAGTTAAAATTGTTTCAATCCTTTCATAAAAATGGGAGCAAAGTTAGATACTGCTTTAAAATGAGTCCCTTTCTGTGGAAATGACACAACGTTAAGCTGCTGTGCTATTATAGCATCATATACATAAACTAAAACATTTTTTTCAAAGTGCAACATTTTCTCAATGATGCTTTACAGCATTACTGGAAAGAAAAAAGAAAAAAAAAAGCGCCATTTCTTTTCGAATGCTTTAACCAAAGCAGTTATACCTTATTATTAGGCAGGAACACATGGTTCAGCTCAAAGTCTTCCAAGAGCAGTAATGATAAATCGCTACATATTGCTCATTAATTACTGCCGCTTTGGAACCTCGTCTCACAGAGCATATGCCACAGCTGTGTGCAATAATAAATCCTGCATTGACTCTTCAGGCCTGTACCTTAATAAAATGCTGATTTAAGAAGTATGGTACCTGGCATAATTTATTATTATGTAAAAATGCTTTACTTATGATGGAATTAAAAAGTACAATAACAGTACAAAAAGTGCTGGAAACAGCCTTATCCTAAAACGGACTGCACATAAACATTTGTGATCTGCTATTTATTCAGTGTAGGCATTTTAAAATATATTTTCAGCACTTCAATACAGTACCTAATGGAACAAATACCTCATGACAAAATATGTTTTAGATAAGTGGTTCAGTTTGACCTTCTGCTGCTTTAAATCTGTATTTATAGAATAATAAGACTCTGTCTGCAAGGATCACAAGGATCACCATCAGAAATGTTTCTCTTTAACTGCTTCCTATTATGAATGTCTTTCCATTAATCACATTCATTGATGCAAAAAAGGTTAGAAAGATTAAAACATGTGTCTCCTTACAAAAAGGAGAAACATAATTAACAAGCTACTCTACAAAATAAATCTAAAAACTTGTATCTACAATGTACAGGTGACTTGAATACAGTTGACCTCTCAATATTGCATTTTGAGATGACCAGGGTATGTGTATTTAGTAGCTCCAACACACTGACCCATATAATTTGGTACGTTGTATCGTCTGAATGCTAGTCTTTTATACTAACACAGTGGAGTTGCAGGTGGGTTACTAAAAGCAAAAAAACTAAACAAAAATAACAAGTAAACTAAAACCAGGATAGAACTGTACATCTATGGCCAAAAGTTTGGCATCACCTAGAATTTAAGGAATGAGACATGCACAAGGCTGTAAGAAAATCACGGGCCGTGAATTTGTTGCAGAAACAGCAACTTTTAACATAAACCACAACTTTTTATAGTTGTCGCAACTTTTACTGCGACTACAATGTTTTATTATTTATATGTCATTTCGTTGCAAAATAATGCTGAAAAATAAACTGAAACAGAAAAGGAAACGTCAGTCACATTGTCTTTTGGGGGGATTGGTATGCCTTGTCATCCTCTCTTAGCCAATCAGTGATCTTCTTTCCCGTTGCTATGGTTAGAAACGGGAAAGAAGACTGTGGGCTGTGATGCAAGTACTGTAGTGGCTATTCAATTTTGTGAGTGAGCTTTTACTGTTATGCAAGTACTGTATGTTGTGCGTCATTATTGTTAGCTGCAACTTCACTAGTAATGAAACACAGCATAAAAAGTTTTATTTCAAATGATGCTAAAGAGGGAGTCTTAAAAACTTATGTTCTGGTTATCTATTTGTATTTTTTTTTCTTGTTGTTTTTGAACAAATGAACAAAAGTTCATCTTGAAAGCAAGTATATATACATGCACACTGTTTATATTTATGACCGCACTGAAACTGCAACTTTAATACACAGTGGGCGCAACTTGCTGATATTTTATTTATCATGTATTCAAAGAAATTACACAATGATATCGCAGAAGTCTAACGGAAGCCATGATAGTAATACAGTATTTCATGTTAGATTTCAAAATGTCACATTTTTCCATTTTTGTCAGTTTTTCATTAAGTAAATGGAAAACTACAAAGCGGTATGTAATTTAATATGTGCACGTAACATTATTCAGCAGGTTTCATTTTGAAGCAAAATTAGTTAATTCTATAGGGTGATGCAAAAGTTGTGGCCATAGCTGTAATATACTCAAAACACCAGCTATACAGTCTTTCCACACCTGTGGACAAACCTATTGTTCAATACAATAGACTGAGCATAAACAATAAATAAATAAATAAATACATACATACATTTAAAAAACTGTATAAAAACACCAGTTCTTCAAGCACAAAAGGCAACACATTTTTTTTCTTTGATTTGATAAGAAAATGTTTAGAACTTTCTGTAGACAAGCACTACATGGTGCAAGGTGGGATATTGAATACAAAAAATAAAAAAAGGAAAATGTTGTCCCTTTTAATAATGAAAAGGACCGAACTTACGAATACATGCAGGAAAGGTGTTATTGATTTGCTCCATGACATCTGCCAAGTCTGTGCCAGTATTGTGTGAAAGGACTAACAAGTCATCTGTAACCATGACAACAAAGAGAGCGAATTCAACACAAAAGAATTTGAGAAAATACTTGATGAATGCACAATGCACCTCCAAAACATTTCAATGCAGCCTATTACTGAGAAATAACAAGTATTATTATTAGTATTATTATTATTATTATTATTATTATTATTATATTCCATGAAGAATCAAGTAATCTAAGAAAATATTAAACCATTTAAGTTTTCTACAAAGATTTAAATTACAAAAAACCTACAGTATAAGGGACATCAGTGATCATTCTGAAAAGCTAAGCCAAGAAACAGAATGCAACGCACCATTACACTGCGATATGTACATCTACTGTATGAATACACAAGATGCTTGGTCTTACCTGCATGATCCACGTGTGAACCAATGTCCTGATTCACTGAGTTGTTCACGAAAGAATGCTCAAGGGGAGTAGATGACGAAACTCCATTTATTTGGAAATCGGTTTCAGGCTGAAATAAAACAATAAAGGCAACACGTTGAATTATGAAAACAGCAATTGTGTGCTCCATTATGTAAATTACAACAATATAGACATACAACTCAAGACTGTTTGGCAGAAACCATAACACTGAACAGTGGCTTAAAATGTGTTGAAATACACAGCTGCAGAATGAATAAAATGTATTCATGTCAGCACAGTCAACCTCAATGTCTGTGTTTGTCTTCTAGTGGGAGATCAGCTTAATTCTTTCTTAACTCTCGTGACCCCTTATCAGTTAAAGAGGTAATATTTTTGTGACCTTTACTGTAGACCATTTTTCTTTGCAAAGTTATAGAGCTGGTTAGCTGATCCTTAGATTTACTATTTTACTCATGCCGCCAATTAAGTCCTTCCCATAAGGATGAAGCTACTCTACAAGTAGATGTACAGGCAAGTCAAATGCCTCTACCTAAACTCTTTAGATTTTAAAAGTCCGTTCAGCACCACGGTGACAACTAATGAGAAAACAACATTTCCACACACGTGAGGCAGCATCCGTCACATACGCCGACAAACCGCCAATTATATTAGCACGACTATATCACTTCATAACACAGGCTGAGATGCAAATATAGCAGCGACAATGGAACTTCCTCTGCAATTTTACCTCAGCTTGAAGCAATGCAATATTTAAAATCGGGACAATACGTTATTTAATTGCTGTCAATTGACCACATGCCATAACCAGCACCTGAGACTATCCTCACTGCTGATTTTAGTATAACAGTATGTTGGCAAGATCTTGGACTTTGACTTCCTGTTAAGAGGGTAGGGTAAGGCACATAAATTAAAAGTAGGGCAATGCTTGCCCTAGGTTTTACTCTTTATTTCTGTAACTTAGAAAAATCCATTAAGGTGTCGGTCTTGTTTTCAACAATATTGAGTAGTAAGTGTTCACTTTTATGACTGGAAAATTAATTATAGCAAATCATGACTTGACTAGTTTCCTGCAAGAAATTGACCCCCTTCCCCTTGAGTCAACTCCAAAAGTATACCATATGGGGAAATAAGCACTTTCCTCTTCATTTGTTAATTTGTATGCTGCATTTGTGAGTGCAGTTGCATTGTTTTTATAAAAACCATGCTTTTGGTTGGGCATCAAGCCATGCTTAAAAAAGTTAGTCAACACAGAGTGTTGACAAGCTTGAGGGTGCCATTTATATGCTGTAAAATGCATACTTAATGGGACCTTGAAGGTAAAAATTATGCATGTTCCAGGAAAGCAAAATGCTGCAGTAATGAACCTTATAAAACTGTCATTATCATAATACTTGTGTGGGCTAAAATTGAATCAGAAAGTCATTAGTGTGGCTCCATGAAACAAGGAATGCTAAACATAACAAATAACTTCTATACTCTTTGTAAGGTCGCTGTTGTAGTTTTACTTAGTTGTTCCTTTCTGCAACAAGTTTATTTTAATCACTTTTCAAGTTTACTAAGGAAACTTTGATAACAAGCAACTAATTCATAATTTGGCAATATGTGGCAATGACTAGCGGTCATAAACACAAACAAAGATTGTAAAAGTGTGCAACCTACATATTTTTGGTATTTAACAATTTCATGTTGTTTATTTGTAAAAGGTTTTAACAAAGACTAATAGTACAGGACAAAAGGCCATTTATATAGTGGTCCAGCAGGTACAGAAATATTTGTGTGTGGCAGTCAAAAGGTTAAATATGACAGATTTGGAGACTGCTGAGGTGGAGATATTTTATCTATTTCTGTAAAGTGGTACGTCAACCAACACCACCTAGATTCTGATACTCAATAACTAAATAACTTTAAAATGTCTGCTAAAAAATGTCCTCACCAAGTTTCCTCAGAGCTGGATAAGCGTTTCTATAGATGTAAAAATGACCTATGTAGGCATGTATAAAAAGTCAGACGGAGAAGCACCTCCTTATATCCCCATATTCGGAGACTCAATAACTTGGGAATGCATGTGCTGTAGGCCTGTGTGTGGGTGTGTTGAAACTACCTGCTCGAGCAGCTGCCGCAGCTTATGAAGCTGGGACTCCAGTTGCTTGTTATGGTCTTCCAGAATCTGCATCCTGGCCTCGAGCCGGCCCTTATGCTGCCGCAGGAGTTTGGCCTCGGCCAGGAGTTCTGCCTCTGCTGGGCCGCTGTGCTGTCCAGAGACCACCGAGTCTGGGGACGAGGGCAGGGAAGAGGCGCCTTTCAGACAGTGCTGCTCCTTCAGGTGTTCGTACTCTATCCTAAGATTCCTGCAACACAGAACACAAAGCAGGGGATGCCATTTAAACCTTATCTCAGGGCTGATAAGATAAAAGCAGTGCAGTACCCAAGTGGCCAGTACATGAAACTGATGAGTCATAAAGATATGGGCACTTGTAAGAAACTGAGCTCAAACTAATATCACAGGCAAATGGCAAAAGATAAAAGATAATAAGAGAATGAGAAAAAAAACAAATCATGTTTCTTATCTCTCTCCCGCACACACACACACACAAAAAGGTAGACAATTCACAGCACAGTATTACATTTTTCTTAATTTACTTTATGTGGGACTGAAAAAGAGTTTCCAGCAGTAAGGAAATGAATAAGCTCATATTATTTCAGATATTATTTGGATGAGTACAGCTGAACAATAGTTTGTTTTCCAGTTATATTTTGGTTTTAACCCACACCCCCGCTCTGGTAGGAAACTAGTCACCTAAAAAAAAAGATGATAGCTACAGTAGGTAATACATATTGAAAGAGAAGGAGAACAGAAATCCTGAAGATGCAGTGCGCTAAAAAAACATTAATAGAATATCTACTTTTTTTTTGTTTGTTTTCACCTGTGTGCATATGAGGGACACTGACCCAGTTTGTTGCTATTTTTAAAGTACTAGGTGAGACTAAAAATGTGTCTATCTTAATACACTGAGGAAAGGAAAGTTGCATGACTAAGATTAATTTGCTAGTTACATATTTGTAAACAATGCTGACCTATTTCAATGGTAGAATACATTTAATTTAATTTCTCATATGGAATGTGAATGTACAATAAACAATTGCTTAGAAAAGCCAAGACAGGGTGTGTGGTAAGACATTGACCGTTAGGTTATCATCATAACCCTGGTTCCCTGAAATAGAAATGTAACCATTACCTAATGGGTGTTTACCTCCTAAGCCGAAGGCTGCCTTGTGCGTTACCATTAGGAACCCCAGTAACAAGTAGCTAGGGGAGAAACTCACCTCTATGTTTTAAGGGTCAACCTGGAAGCCACCCTTAATAATCTAATTCCAAAACCAGGGTTTTTAGAACCTAGTAAAGGTATGGGGAGTAGTCCACACCACTGCTTTCAAATGTCTCTCAAATGTCTTTGACAGATGCACTCTGGACTAAAGCCCACGAAGTTGCCATGCCCCTGGTGGAATGAGCTTTTCTGGAGGGGGCAAGTTGGCTCGCTCATAGGCACTGTTATCCATTTGGACAGCCCATAGCATGAAATAGCTGCCAAATAGACTTGCAGCCATTCAGAGGCAAAACCCAGAGCTATAGGCTTGATGGGGTGGGATGCCATAAGGTCCCCCGCACCTGTCTGAGCAGGTTTCGGCGCTTGGGCAGTCTCCACGGCTGGCTGCTCAGGAGCTGTATGAGGGCTGAAAACCAGTTTCCTGGGCCAATAAAGGGCTTCTAATAGCACCCTGCCCGGTCCTGTCTGATTTTCTCCAGACACCGTAGGAGCATTGTGGGCAGTGGGATGGCATGTAACTGTTGCCTTGGCCACAAGTGTTCCAAGGCATCTAATCGTCAGTGGGTCCCTGCCTCCTGTTACGGAGAAACAGAGGGGACAGTAGGTCGATTCCTGGGAAGCAAAAAGATCTATCTCCGCTCTCCCGAATCTCTCCCAAATGAGGCTCACCACCTCGGGGTACTGGTTCGGTTTGGTTCGGTACAGGCGCGGGAACGGAGCGGAGCGGGTCGGTGACCTCGGTAGCAATACGGTACGGGTCTACTCGGTTCAGTTACCGCGGGAAGCCCGCCTGTATAATCTTCTGGAAAACACACAGTCTGTACAAGTATGAGAATGAGGGAAGCCTGCTTGTTAGAGCCCTAACAGCCTTTGTAATGGTGATGCAAGCAGTGACCAAAACGGTAACGAGATTCTGTGGGAGAGACTGCAAGCAATCTCAGCCGAAGCGTCTATCTCGGTCAATGCAGAGCTCAGAGCTGCTGAGCCCAGCACTGATCCATAACATTATTTCCTTATGCATAGCAGTATTCTAAATCTATTGTGAAGTTCCACCACTTGTTTTACAATAGTTTCATGACACTTGGCAGTATCAAAGAGATGTCAATAAACTGAAAGACGTTTAAATTTTAAAGGAATTGCCCAAAATAAATCAATGCTGAGCGCTATCATTTCTATTTCTGAAAATTGGCCAACAGCTGCATATTAGTAAGTGCCCTTTTGTAATAAAAGCCTTTGCAATGTACTGCACTTTTAATGGTCTGAAAGAATTGTCTTCCACCTGAGTGAGCAGCTTTTTCTCCCTCTTTTGTGGTCAATGTACGATTATATCCAGAAGCTACAAACTATTCCTTCACCAATTACCTTTTAAGTAAGCTACTAGGTTTGCTGTACTGTACCTCTGCTCCTCCTCGAGTTTGGCAATGACCCGCTCCAGCTCTCCCCGCTCCTCCTCTTCTACGGCCTGCAGGATCTGTGCTGGGCTCTGGGGCTGGCTGAGGGGCAACTCTCCACCCAGTGTCTGACAGTATTGCAGGATCAACATGTGCTCGTCCTCCCTACAAGCAACAGGAGACATTTTATAGTGGCTCTGAGGTATAGGAGCTTGGGAGCAGCGAAAGCTGCAGGATAATTAAATCAGTGGTAGACAATCCACTCAAAAGTATTACAATAATCACAACAGTATTTATAGGCATTGCAGGCTGCATTCATAATGCATTCACATGCTAGAATGCTATGAATGTTATATCGCCTTTCAACACATAACATTTCAAGCCTCCCAACTTCCAGTGCATGTGGACCAGGGGGGATGCTCAACCTCTTAGGTCAATGACATCAATTTTGCATTTTATTTTTTTGCTGCATATATCCTCCATCAACAACCACATATGGAGGAAACACCTCCCCAGAATCTGGTCCACTTGAGCTGAAATGACCGCTATTCATACGTTACAAATCGATGTCTGTTTGATTAAAAAACATTATACTTATGCACACACAACAGCACATGTACACATAAATATGCATATACAGATTATTTCTGACATGTTATCTGTTATACAAGTTCTATCAACAGGTCATTATATTTTAAATAATTTCACTATTTCAATTGCTGAACTTTAACAAGACTATTTCAAACCTATTCATGGTCAATAAGTAAAGATAGCTATTTAATCTGAGATACATATCAAATGCCTTGATGATAATTTAATGAGATCAGTTCTATTCACAGAGGATTTAAAGATCCAATTAAAATCTATCCAAACTGAAGGGGGTGAAAACAATCCAAAATACAAAGATACAACTTTAGAAGCTCTGCAAAAAGTCTGGGTGTCCTTGATTAACCCAGTAAAGGTTCAGCTAAAAAACAACTTTTATTTAAAAAGTATCGACAGACCTGTCGAAGGACTTCATGGGATACCTACTGGTATTTAATTAAATGTTTCAGACAAAGTAACCCTACTGTTATGGTAAGCTGACCATACTGTACGTAAACAAACATCCTTGATTACAAAGCAATCAACATTACTATTTTTATAGCTATTATCACTCTCACCCTTTCTCAGTTTTTCAAATTGTATTTTTAAAACTTCAAAATAGAATTGTCGTGACAAATAGCAATGCTTCCCTTGAGGAATACATAAAGGGAATGGCATCTCCACTGGATGTTTGGTAAATGGATATGTGAACTAGATCTGTAACCTTGATATGGTCAGTGGTTAAAATAATTTTGCAGTGAAACAGCTTTTTTTTCCCCCTCTCTACTTGGATGAATAATTTCTCCACTTGGATGAATAAGAGTATATATCCTTCTCTTTCACATTTAGCGGCCTTCATGCTACTAGTTCATGTTTCACACTACAGAATGCATTATTGACATTTTTTTCCCGGCATTTTTTCCATGGTCCAACATCGGTACATCCTGCGATAACTTTGTCTTTAAACATTAAAACAAAAACAAAATCATGTTTGCTTCTTAAACAACACAATACTTGCGTTTTATTTTATTTTTCTTAAAAATATTTCCCAACATAAAACCAATGTCACCTTATAATAATTGATTTTGAGTTTCAGTGTTTTAAAATAAAATATCAAACAGAACGAAATTTCAATGTACCATTTGTAATTCAGTAATATGAGAGAATTGGTCAGGGGTCTGAATACTTTTGCAAGGCACTGTATATATATATATATATATATATATATATATATATATATATATATATATATATATATATATATATATATATATATATATATATATTAAAAAAATCTTTTAAAATGGTGTGAAATACATAGGCTGTAATGTTGCTATCCATTGGTGCTTTAAATCCTAATTGAAGGCATATTAAAGGTAAATCTGAAAAAAAGAAATAACAATCCTTCCTTTCCAGTGTATTTTTTAATTTGTTACACTCAAGGTATAAGCACATATCAGCAACGTTGCTTACAAAAAGCTCATACATTATTTGACATACTCTGGCCTCAATGGGCTCTAGTCACAAAGAATATGTATACAACAAATCAATTTAATATGGCTTACGAGAACAAAAAAAAGATTCTCTAGAAAACGGTTTTTGATTTAAAATTTATCAATTTTCTTACAATACTTATCCTGCTTATATAATTTTATGACTGGAAATTTTAAAGGACTAAATATCTTCTAAATACTGAAGATGTCATGCTCGTAATCTAAAAAATCAGATAGTCTCTTCTTTTAAGAGGCAGTCTCAAGAGAGAAATCTTTGAAACGTCTGCTAGAGAAGTATGTGGGAAGCTGAACTGTTTGTAAACCTCCAGAGGGTGCTGTAAACTCTTCCATTAGGAGTTGGTTGTGCTCTTTATTCTTCAGTATGTGGGTGGGCGTTTGTTTTATATTAACATATTTGTAAAATTAAGAACAAGCTATTAGAAAACTGGAGGTTACCAATAATTTAATAGTTATAAGAAACATGCCAATACAGTTCCCTATTTAGTTTTATAAACACAATTCTTTTTGACATATCCAAGATTCTTTTTTTTGTATATTCTTTATGCAAGACGCATCCTCTTCAGCCTCCTCGATCTCAAACACTCCCTAACTCCATTCAATGGAGGCGCTGATCTTTGAAGACTCCTTGTTCTCATCTGCAGTCCTTAGAACTTACAATACATTCCTTGGCAGGCATTATTTTGTAACAATAGGATAATCTATAGTAAGATAAATCTCCATTAAACTTTACCTGATTTTAGATGCACATAGTTTTATGTCATTAAAAACAGAAATGTTTTTTTTTTTCTTGTCCTGTTTGATTGGCACGAACCAATAATGCAAAACATACTCTAAAATAAATAAAAAGATGCAGTAATAAAAAAAGCATGCGATTGAAAATTACAATGGAGGACGTTAGCTGGACAAGCCTGATAATTTTGTATGCTAAAATTCAGATGATTCAAACCAGGGAAATAAAAGACTTTTTCGCTTTGAGCAATTTGAGACATTTCGTCAGAGAAGCATATAATCCTGCCTAATAACAACAATGAGTGCAATTGACAAGCTGTTTCACTCCCCCCACCCCCTCCCCAGTCACTGCCACTGCCCACCGGCAAGTACCAAGCCCTATCTATCTTACTTGCATTTGCACATTTGGCTCTTTTTTTTTTTTTGCATGAGTAAGAATCTGACTTTAATATAATCTGTCAGTCTTGGCTAAAAGTATTTAAATCTAAACTCAAAAGCTAGCACGTTCATTAATTAAATTACAGTGTAAGTTCATGAGATTGATGTTCTGATTCTACCCACCTACTTAAGGTCTCCCCACATTTAAACACCATGAGTTTAACATTTGGAAGTAGTCCACACAAGTCTGGTCAGGCTTGGCATTCTTCTATAGCCATCTCTCTTTCAGTAACGGTATCCGAGAGCCGAAAATTACTTACATACTTCCTGTTGTGGAGCTGCCGTCTGTAGGCAGGGATCCATTTGACCTCTCAATCTGTGCCAACCTAAACAGAGAAGATCCCTTAAGCTTAAACTAACTTTTTTTTAAAAAAAAAACTGTTTTAAACAAGACTCTGCCAACACTAGCAACTGCAGGGCCTGAATTTCATTGATATAATGCTTTTCAATTTATTTTATTCACATAAACTGAGAATTGGATTTAATGCATTACCGTAAAAATCGTGTTATAGGTCGCACTGGCGTAAAAGTCGCTCCCCCCTTTTTGAGACTTCAATTTTAGGAAAACACCTTTTTTGTGTTTAAAATACTTTTTTTTTTCCCTACATGCTCAACACCGATAAATAAAGAAAGATACACAGGTTTAGTTTCTAAATAACCCTTTTGCAAGTAGGGGCTAATTCCACATATGCGTATGTGTGGTGTGTATATAGACACACACACTCGATTACCCTGCTTTTTTAAACAGTAGGAACTGAAAAACATTTATTTGCCAGTGTGCCGCAAGCCTTCATCAGATACACCGTTCTGCACATCCTTGGTCAATCAAAGACAGTTTGGTACAGGCCGTATATCACTTGGATAGAAATGTTTTCATAATGTGGGCATCTGTCTTAAGAATCAGGCGGAGAATAGCTATGTACTAGACTGGAATGGCTTTCGGTCACCACAGACCTCGACAGGTATCAAACAGTTAACAGGAAATTAGAAGACCATGCTATCACCATCTAATAAAACAGAAACAGAATCTAATCAAGAAATCATTAAAAAACGGCATAAAAAGCAAAGTGAATACCTGCTTGCATAATGCTCTATCCTGGAATGAGTGTCATCATGAGAGAGTTGTGGAGACTGCAAGAGTCTGCAGGCAAACAATGAAATACATTTACATGATTCTGCTCAACAAAACAATGGAAACAAATACAAACCAAAAACAAAAATTGTGGAACAATAATGAGAAAATGATTTATGAGGGAGTGTTACTTCTACAGCTAATCTACTAAGGATTGAAAAAGCTGTAAAGCACAGTTAAAAAACAAAGGAAGTGTAGGATGCATGATCGGCATGCGGAACAGAGGAATGTGCATATACTCACTCATACTGCTCCGGACACATACTGATGAGTGTGACAGGACTGCAAGAGAAATGATAGGAAACCACAAAACAATATCTTTAAGTCAAAAAAAAGAAGCAGGCAAAGTAGAAATGTTCTTATTTGCCTGGCTGTACTGTATACCAGCAAGACCCATAAGAGAACAAGCAGCATAAGCTGCAAAGCTAGAAGTACATTTTACAGGAGCACAAAGGTTGGTTTAAAGAATCGTTTTTGCCTTCAGCTATGAAAACAATACTCAGCACTGTATAAAACAGATTATGTGTTTTTATCCTTCAGGCAAGGACACATTTGTTTTGTTACAATTTAATTTGTTATCATACATACTAAATAAGAAATGGCTTTTTTTGTATTTAGTGGGAAGTGGTTAAATAAGCAGTTTTAGCAGAAAACAAACTATTGTTCATAACATAGTATTGGTATTATTCCAAGCAGGTATTCTTTTTTCAGAATATACAGTATAACAAATTATACAAGTAATTTATAAAAAAATAAAACAATGTATAAATACATACACACACACACAGTGAATTCTCGTTAAAACGAACTCTGATTAGACAAATTTCCAGACAGTACGAATTTTCTAAAAAATAATTTTAGAATGACTAATTAATAATAACTTGAATCCACATTAGTGCCTCTGTAATGTATTTTAGTGCTGTTCGGGGACTACAGGTCCCATGATACCATTTTGAGTTGCCATAGTGCTCACACAAAAAAATGTGCACTATCCTTGCAAAAGTGGAGGTGTTGAAATCTGTGGATAACGCACCACCATACAAGAAAAAGAAAGATTTTCAACATTCCCACAAACGCTTTCTCAAACGATCTAAAAAAACGGGATACAATAATACAGGCTTATGAACAGCAAACTGTGGATGCAAGTCGTCAATCATGGGGTTTCCATGCAAATTCTTTTTTTTTAAACTCAAGACATTTACACAAGAGAAATGTCTTGTGTAAAATGCTTTTATGGGTTTCCGTTCGCTCAGTTTATTTTACTCGAGTAAACCAGGCTTTTCACCCGACGTCATGCAAATGAATGGGAGTGAATCTAAGCTGCTGTAATAAAAGTAAAATACCTCATGCCGGATTGGTTAATAATGTTTTACTGCTCTTGCCCAAATTGTTTTTCAAATGTCATTACTGGGGTGTCATGTCGTTCGTATACTGTTTCAACTAATTTATCTTACGACTCATTAATTAAAAATGAACTCGGGAGGTATAAAATGAAACTGACCAACAGGTATTGCAGATCACCATGGCTGAAAACCGGCGGAGATATATAGATATATCCCTTTCATTCAGGCAATACAGCATATAGGGGATCAGGTGATGCTGCGTTACTACCCTTGCTTAGAAACCCTACCCGTCCGGACGGCTGACAGCTGCTGAGAAAGCATTTAACACCACGCTTGGGCAAATATGGGTAGTGGACACTTGAAAAGAAGGTGACGGATACCTTCTGAAACACACTGAAGTGCATTAGTTCATTCCCAAAATTGCCACTGCCTGCTGTATCCTGCATAAACTCAACAACAAAATGAGATGTTCAGGTATCAGTGGCTGCCTGTGAGACAGACAGGGAAGGTTACCAGTGTTGCCAAGTCTCATGAGAAAAAAAAGCAGCACCGCCTTTCAGAACAAGCCCAAAACAAGCACAACCTATGTTGAGTGGGTGTTTAGGCAAATTACAACCCGCGACTCTCAAAAAACAAGCCCAGTCCTGCTTATTATAAGCAGACTTGGCAACTGTGAAGGTTACCTCAGCCGCCAGTTTCAATTGGACAGCAGCGATCTGAGGAGGCTCGTGCTGTCAGAGATTCTGTCCTTTCTTTTAAGTTGTGTTGGATTTACTGTTGTGTTAAATATTAATGATGCAAACAAATAAAACACAATCAATACGTTCATTTGCAATTATATTTGGTCAGTTCTGAGAGGGCATCAACAACTTGTTGGATGTTGTTGCGCTGTTTTGGGCAATCGAGTTGGCTCATGGCATCCAGTTCACCAACTAGAGTCAACTCTCTTTATACCTCCTGGTAAGAGCCATGGGCAAAAACGGGCAATAAAACCTTCTATGTTTGCAATAAATTCAAACGTTTTATTTTTTTAGTTATAAATAACAGTATCTCCAGGCCATTTTAATAAAATACTAATATTTTTTAAAACTACAGTACTAGTTCTTAACACAACAGTAGGTCTACTAGTGATGTTTTATTATCTTTTCCCATCTGTATGAAACATACATGGTTACTTTTGAGGAACAGTTTATACTTTTAAATATAATTATAATTCTAAATGTATAGTACTTTTCGTTGTTTTGTAATAAAAATTAGATTTCAGTGTACTGTAACTGCAATAAAAACTGACAGTATGCATTTGGCTTTAGATTCTCGATGATAGGAAATACTGAAGACATTATTTTGCTGGTCCCTTGAAATTTGTATTCACGAGAATTGACTGTGTGTGTGTGTGTGTGTATATATATGTATATATATAACAATATAAATAATTACTAAAAACAAGGCATCTTGTACTTGGCATAAAGTTCACTAAACACACAAGGCAACATGATTTCCTAATGCACAATTTAAAATGAGTTTATCAATTTGAATATGATTTGTGCTGCTGTAAATTGTAAAGACGTATTCTTGACCAGCCATTTGTCACCTTATTCAATAGAGCACAGGCCACAATAAATATGTAAATATGATAATGCACACAATACATCAATGTAAATTGTTTTCCATAGCTGTTTGTGGTGTGAAATTACTATCTGTACTCTTATGAAAAAGTTGAATAACCAAGAAGAAAAAGGTCCCCAGGGATTTTTCTAATACACACTTCTGTACATGAGCCAAGAACTGATTACACAAAAAATTTGAATGTTTTTTCAGCAGCATGTATAGAAAAAGAACCCTCAAGCAGTCTTAAGCTTTCCTGACCACACAAAATCATTAAAACATTTGAAGTAACAAAAATAATATATTCAGTTTAAGATTAATCGTTAACAGGGTCAATATCCAGCAGCTGTGAACAAAGGAACGTAATGAACAGATTATGTAGCTCTTTTTTTTATAATAATAATAATAATAATAATAATAATGAGAAGAAGAAGAAGAAGAAGGAGAGAGAGAGAGACAGCCTGTTTTTTAAAATGATTTGAAATGATTTTGGCAGCTTTATTTTCATTTATTTCAGCAGTATCATATACTGTGAAGCTAGGGAAGCTTTACTCGGTCCACTGGTTTGTTCAATTAAGAATGACCTATAGAAGCAGTATCTCTAAAAGCAGGTGCCACAAAAATAAATAAATAAATCAATCATATTTTTTTCATGGCGAGTAAACATTTTAGAAATAATTCTCCATTAGATGAAAAATAAATGAAAAAAAAATACTTGATATGATCTATATAAATGTACAGCCATATAACAATTCTAAAGAACCTTTTTTTCTTAGGAGGAAAAGTATTCGACACAAACAATAAGAACTTTGTTCATACTCTTTCTATAGTAACAGCACAAACATCAATATTAAATGGTTAAATGTAGGGGAATATCAAACATGTACTGCAAGAAAAATGGAAACAGATGATGCCGTACATCGGGTAACTGCAGACATTACCGGCTAGATTGGAAAATAATTAAAAAATGTATAGTCATGCATCCTTAAATGAGCAGAAGTAATAAACATTTTGTTTATAAATGTTTTAGATACAAGATTGGCTCAATGTACCAATAATGTAGAAGAAACATTACTCTTTTTAAAAAGGCTACTTGACAGAATGCTACAGATTTACAACATAGTCTAATGGCACTTAAAATTCAATATGGCAATTTATGTTTCACTTAATGGATGCCATAAATCTAATACCTAAATCAAGTCTAGAATTCTGACAAAATATATGACTTGCAGTTCAGAAAAAAACAAAAAACAAAACAAAATGAAAACTGACAAATGCCATGCCTTCAACACTTACGTTTCCATGTTATCACCCTCCAGTACTGTCTGCACTGGCAGGTATCCTAGTCGAGGGTGTTTCGAAAAGTACTTCTTGGATCTAAACTTGTTTTTCAGTACCTTTGTAAAATCTCGTACATCTTCCCCGGAGGTTGTCTGGATCATAAACAAAAGTTTTCATCGTTATTAGATTAGTAAAACATGAAACTGCTTATATTTATTAAGAACCATCCACATGACTTTATGATGGCTGCAAAGCAATACTATAAATTGTTTGTGATGTTGTTTCATTTGGATTAAAACAGTTTTAAAGTCCATAAAAAAACTCTGCAGTGCACTTAGCAGATTCCATAAATTGCATAATTTTTAGCAGCATGTTTTATTACTCAGTCAGTACACACATTAACAGATTATTTGTTTAGCACGCCCCTGAATATCACTGGATGATAGTTGAATAATTTTAATGGACTAATATGGCCAAAAAAAAAAAAAAAAAAAAGATTCACAACTGTTTCCACATAATCCATTTTATCTTGTGTACAAAACACATGATATTTTCTTGTACCTTACATTGCCAAGCTTTAACAGGCATTTAGCGCAGTTCATGATTTAAATGCATTTGCCCATCTAGTTTTCTGTTCAAAATAATTGCAGTTGTTAATATATGCCTTATCACTAGCTTCAATGAATGCACTAGCGCAGCAGAAGTTACTATCCGATAGAATAAGGAACATTGATAACCAACCTAGACCTGAGTCTAGGTGAGTGAAGGAATGTGACATCTAAGTGATTGTCTTTAGGTTTAAATGAAAATTAAGCCAAAACCGTAATTATACAATACTTACATACTGGAAATGATTAATATATAGAGTAAAACCTTTATTAAACTTGTGCATCTCTACTTTTTAGAAACAGTGCCACTGTCAGTAAGTCTAGAATAGTAAATTGCCCAAAGAAGAGCTTAAGAGTGTATCTAGAAATTGAGTATACAATTAAACAGTCATTTTAAGACTTCAAAATCGAAACTGTGCAGAAACATTAATAAAAGATAACACCAATGTCTGCACTGTAGTCTGGAAATTACAGGTATTGTAGCCATTTAGAGGCAACATGCTTTGGGTACGTGTCTCAAGAGATGACACGAGCAGCTATTTAAATCAGCAAGTAATGTAGCCAAGCAACTGTTTTTGTGTAAACAACAATGCTCTAGCAGTTAACTCCAGTCCCTGGCATGCAGCTAAAAACAATTAAAGTAATCTGCTTCCCGGTGAAATTTGTTCTGATTAAGAAAATTAATTTAACTAGCAAATAGTTTCCATAATGCTACATTCTACAATCCATTAGGGAACTGAAAACATTTTAAAACAACAACAAAATAATAAATAAATGCACTTAAACCAGACAACTGAGCGTACACATTCACAAAACCAATCAAGTAGTGCAAACGTAACGACTACCGTCTGCCTTGACAGAACACCTTTATAACACAATTTCAATCGATTCAAAACAGCTAAATGAAAACAAACTGTAAAAGAAACGGACGAGACAGCCATTTCCAGAAATTGCCCACACAACCTGCACCGAAACCTAACAGATTAACCTTAAATTAAGAAGGAAAGGTAATTTCCGTTCATATATAAACTGAAACTCTCCAGCTGGACAGGAAAGGAAGCCTTTTATATCACTCATAATAATTCTACTGGGATGCAACATCAGATGGAAACTCTGACTAACTCGAAATTGATTTTTTTTGGGGAGACCATTCAAAGTCTCTAAATAGTTTGGCTATAAAGCATCTGCACAAGGTCTCATTTTCCAAATTACACTATTATAACGCAACAGCAAATGGGATGTGAATGTACATGGTGATCTTATGTTTTTGATGTGAATATGAGACACTGTAGTCATGGACCAATCTAATTAGCAAACCAGTCTATTAAGACTGCTGGGTCCTTGACAGTTGGGATGTAGTTATGTATGCAAAATAAGTTCCCTAGAGTTGTGAATCAGTCAAACCTGTGTTAAAAAAAGGTAAATAATCATTAATTAGAGTTACAGTTCTATATTTAAAACAGCAAACATTACCATGATAGAACTGATAGAATGATGGAGCTTCAAAATAAAAAGGGTGGGTGTTTTTAAGATACTAGTGGCAAGCTATATATTTGTTCTCCCATCCCATGGTGTGACTAGAAAGGTTGTTACAGATGCAAAGATCATATTCTTCAGGCTCTCTCCACAGAGACATTGAAATGAAATTTCAAATACCATCTTCTGTACAAAGCTACTGTTGATTTTTAATCAAACTGTGCAGTGTTTGGAAAGAAGTCAAGGTTCAGATCACACACTATTGCCATTTCTATAATTGTCCCAAACAATGAAAAAAAAACCCACATTTGCTTTAGATAATTGTTGCTATGTGGAAGTGAATGTTTAGTAAGAGTCTGTTAAGAAATTAAGTCAAGTAGACAAATGTTTACCTTCTTCAGTGTACAGATTAAAATCTGATGGAGCATTTTAAAGTTCTAGATCAGGGTTTCCCAAACCTGGCCCTGCTGGTTTTCACTGCAACTGAGTTTCTTAATTGAACCCTTAATTGAATTATTCATTAACTTAATTAGACCTTTTTCATTGTTTCCAGCTTTTAAACAGTTGGGGATTTCAAGTTAACTATACAATTTTATAAGTAACTTGAAATTGGCAACTTTTTAGGAGCTGAGAACAATTATAGCCCAATGGATAAGCACAAGAAATAGGCAAGATTGTGCACTTTTACCTAGAAATGTGAAACTTTGCATACTTATACAGCGTTAAGTGCTGAACATTTTCTGTTATAGTGTCAATTGATCAGAGCCCCGTGACGGCCTGTAGTGCCACCTGGTGGCCAATGCGAGCAAGCACTTTCCAGTTGAAATGTTTGACAATAGTTTAATCAATAAATGTCCAATTAAGGTTTGTCAGCTCTTGAATTGGCAAGCAAGAGTGACAAAATGAGTGAAAATCTCTGCATAACATTACGGTATCTGTTTCATTTACATTTTGGCCTGTGGTTTTCTAGGTTATAGTTCTTGGCACTTAAACTATAAATCTGCCTTTATACTTGTGGATTAAAATTATATATATAATATTCTTATTTCAAATGTTTCTGCACTAAATTGGAATTGGAATTGAAAAATATCAGATATACAGAATTTTTTAAACTATGTTAAGAACAGTAAAAATAGTAAAGATGTACATATCACATGAATGGGAGTTATTCTATTTAACTACACAATTTTAGTATTATTTAATGGACTGGAATTCAAATTGAATTGGAATTGAATATTTATGGGTAGAATTGGAATTGACCAGATTGAATTGAGGTGGAATTTTAATTGGAGTTAGAATTAAAAATAGTCCTGTACTTTTGTCAGTCGATTCTGACACCATATATAAAGCCTGGCGAACAATTGACAGTCATTCTTTGCAGATCTAAGCTTCATCTGAGCATCTGGATTGACTGACTGCTTTGGCTGATCTATAAACATTGGCAGCTTGTTATGAGGTAATGTCTCATCGACTAGCTTTGTACATTCAATGAGTCTCTCTTTTACAAAAGCTTTATATTGCTGGAATCCCACCACTTTGATTTCTTTAACAGTCTTAACAACAGACGCATCAGCAATATCCTTGGTCATCAGTGACGAGAGTTCTTTGCTATCATCTGAGAATGGGTTGCCAAGATCTTTAATAGTGCCCACCATAGAAATGACATGCGTTTTGAACCTTGCTTGAAATCCGGGTACTTGCTCATGGTGTTTGGACTGTGCAGCACTGTTTGCATGCTGTATTTAAATTAAGGTACCAGTCTTGCAATTTCTGGACCACCAATCATCCATCTCCGAAGAGCTTATGGGCTTTCCATTAGGACAACTGCCCCAACATCCCCTTTCACCATCTTCTTGTTTTGTTCATGGGCCTGATCCAATGGCAGTGCCGAAAATGCATGGTCTGTCTTTTGGAATGTGAATTTCCCAGCTTCAAATTCTTTGACAATTTCTGGATGCATGACTCTGAGTTGCTGCATGTCCCATATATGCACGGATAACCATCGGGAATAGTTTGTGTGATTCAATGCAAAGAACCATGGCATGAGTTGAATGAGTGACTCAATGTACATTTGGAAGCATGATGACCTCAGAGATCTTAGCTGCCTAAAAATTTACATTTGGTATCAAAACACTGTACACTCTAATTTGCTATTTCTTTAATACATAAACAAGTAGGATGCAGTTTATATTTTAGGTATAAGAAACTGTCCCTGAGATAATAATGCTATTTACAGTTTTTAACAATTGCTAAAGTGCATTTTTAGATACTACTGAAACAACAATCAAAACATTTAGCTCAAATACCAGAACATTTCACATTTTCACAATCAAGTACTGTATGTGTTTGAAAACTCCTCATACACCTTGAAAAAAAATCACATGCAACACACCACTGCATTTAATCCCTCAACCAAAGCAATTTGACATTTTAATAATATAAACAGTATATTCACATTTTCTTTAAGAGCCTTTTTATTGGAATAATGGATTTTTGCAGGTTTTCCGTTTTGTGGCATTTTGGGAATTTTTATGTTGAATGGGACGGGTAAGGTTTTTGGCAAAACGCTCAATGCAGAAACTTTTGAAACAATAATATTATATATCATTTTAATCCACAAGTATGAAACCAGATTCATAGTTCTTTACAAGTACCAAGAACTATAACCTAAAAAACCACAGGCCAAAATGTACATGAAACAGATAATATTATGTAACGATTTTCACTCATTTTGTCACTCTTTTGCTTGCCAATTCAATTAATTGGACATTTATTGATTAAACTATGGGCGAAAACATTTCAACTCGTAAAATGCTTGCTCGCATTGGCCACCAGGTGACGCTACAGGCCACCACGGGGCTCTGATCAATTGGCACTATAAAAGAAAATGTTCAGCAACTAAAGTTGTATAAGTATGCAAAGTTTCACATTTCTAGGTAAAAGTGCACAATCAATGTGCTTATCCGCTGGACTATTAAAAAGGTCTAATTAATCACATTAGTAGCCCCGGTCAGCCCCAGATTTTCACAAAAGAACAGCTACAGCTCAACTGTGGATCAAATTAAATACATCAACCAGCGCTCCATGCTGAGAAAAAAACAAGGATATTATCGTAAAAAGCTGAATCTTACCTTGTCCTTTTGCCAGACTTCTACTCACATGTACTGTATATGAATATATACTATATTTGATCTTTAAGGCTTATAGTGGATGAAACTTAATTAAAAAAAATCACGTGAACCAAAGGAAGGATTACTATATTGAATAAAAGATGACTAGCATTGAAATGGGACTCACAGGAGTACAGTATTCCACCATTGGATTGTTTAATTTGTGGCCCTTGGCGGTACGTCCGGAAAAGAAACAGCTTTGGCAGACATCATAGTTGAAGTGCTTCAGACTGCGGTACCTGGAAAGAAATTTAAATACAATATGTGATGCATTTTCCTTTGATTTGAAGTAAAACAAACACAAATAATAATAAAAAAAAAAAACAGAATTGTTTTGCTACGATTGATTAACCTTTGTCAGAGAAGGAAAAAAGATCAGCACATGAAATGTAAATCGTTTATTTGATTTTTTCTCCTTTATTTCAGCCTTTTATTTATGAGCCACCAAAGCAATGGTATACAAAAACAAAAAACATTTATACAGTTTTTTGATGATTTCGAAAATAAATGTGCACATTTGAAATGACTGGAATCTGATGTTTTTTTTTCTGTACCACATTTTATAAAGTAACACACCACACACATAAATACACACACCTCCTCAGGACAGATTACTCTTTAATGAAACAAAGAGCATAAAGCAGGTCACAGCTTTCGGCCCCTTTGCTGCAATATATCACTGACATTTCTATAAAGGTTTCTGCTTTGTCAAATGTCAGCTGTAATGCATTACCAAAATGTTTACTAACAATTAATGTTGCTAAAGAAACTGAAAAGTAGAATAGATTACATTTTACTACATTATTTACCATGGCTGTCTGGAAAATGCAATGTAAAGAGGAACTGTGTATCTTCCTTTTTAAATCAACATGCCAAAAGAAAAGTCTTGTCCAGTAAGACATGCTGTTGGGCTATCAGTGCTGTTACCTACATTTTAGCACTACAGCCTTGTATACCGGTATACTACCATAAGGAATAAACGAAAACAAAAGGCAAGCAAAGCTGGTTTGACAAAACAAAATTGATAGGGGCTAAACCTTTTAGTGTTCAAAGGATTCAATAAAATTGCAAATCCATAATACCCCCCCCCCCCAAATAAAATTACTAAAACATAGATTATATTGAGTGTTGAATGCTTGACCTACACTTTTATCATTTGAAACTTAGATCAATACCAAATACATTTACATGGTAATGTCAGATGACAAAACATGATTTAGGCTGGTGTTGCTAAATTCATCATATTATTATTAGTTAATGTTTTGAGATGCTATTGTTCCTGTAATGATGCAGAATTCTGTTAAAGCTAATAAGGGAACCTTAACAGTTTAAGCCATCAGCTAGTAAAACATCAGCCATTTCCATGACGCATGTGTCACGTTTTAGATTGTTCAGACCTGCATTGCTTGTGTGATTCCACTCTCCTTAACAGGTTAGAGGTTTCATACATGGTTTACATGCATTCACTGTTGAAATACCTATCCAGCAAATACACCTAAATGATGCAGTGTTTCATGACTGGAGGAAGGTGCCTATGTTCCCCAGCCTCGTCTCACCTGAATCCGACAATCGGACACTCTTTACAGATGTTACACTTGGCCTGGTGCTTTGCTGTCTCCGCTGCAGCAACGCGATGTAAGACAGGAAGCCAGACCATAGACTGCGGCTCCAAGCGCATCCAGTCCACAAACTGCTTGTGCTCAATCTCTGCCTTGTTCTGGGTCTAGAAAGCAAAAAATATATATAATAAAGACACACTGCTGGGATGTGAATCATTCAAAAGAGCCATAGAGGAGGAGGAAACAGGGAGATTGATGGATCTGTGGTTTCTTATCTCAGCCTATGCTACATTAAGAGTATTAAGGATACCCTACTCAAGTTAACTGGAGCCAATTTAAGCAGCTGCGTGAACAATGCACCCACAGTACCATAGCACCTTTATACTAGAAACATCTGTAATTGAAGTGGGCCTGTTAAATACATCTGCCTTAACATACTGAATATGTCTTTCAATTTAAGAACATGTGATATTTTGGAGCTAATTGAATAAGGATGTTATTTTTTTTTTAATTGAGGTTCTGAATTTTAGCATAATTGCTATTTGCTTGTTACTAAAATAGTCCACTAATGAACAGAGCTTTGGGTATTACCAATTCTAATTCGCTTATGCTGGGTATTCAGAGCATTAACACTTCAAGACGGTACCTTACAATGCAATATCATAATCATTTATATTTCTGTGCATAGCAGTGTATCATTAAAAATGAGCTTAGCTTCCAGTTTATTTTGCCCCTGATTTTTTTCCAAAATTTGAAATGTCCAATTATATATTTGTTCTCCTCTCTGCAATAGTAATTCCCCACACAGCTCAGGAAATCTGAAGGTTCAGTGGCTGTCCTCCGATCCCATGACCAAGCCAGCTTCCTCTTTTACATCCAGGAACTCAAGAGCAGATGTCAGCGAGCTACCAACCTCTGCAGGGCAAAGGCCAGCCCTGCAGGTGTCCGCTTGTGAGCTCACTGGGCACCTGGCCAGCAAGGTTCGCTGTGGCCAATGCGACACTCCCTTCCGAAACCCCAGTGACTCCGCATAGCCAGGATGCGAACCTGCGCTGTATGACTCACCCAGCACACCACAGGGCTGCGCTTTTACCAGGTGAGCCACTTGGGGACAGCTTCCAGTTTATTAATACACTTGTAAGGTTTTATTTATTTGTTGGCTGTCTGTCACCACTGGTTGAAAAAACAGCACGTAGACAGCTATGTTTATTACAGACGTATATGCTAAAATGTTCAGTTTCACAGTTCATATTGAAGACACTTAGCCTGGGGTTTGGGTACACATACGTGCAAGAAGCAGCTGCGGACGCTGGGTTCAATGTTGCTGCCTCCAAAGGCAGCCACTTCTCCTAGCTGCCGAGGGATCTGGATGGCATCATGAAGCAGCAGTCCCAAGTTCCTCTGATCACACATCTCTGTAGGGCCAGCGACTTGTCTAAAAATATCTGTGAACAGAAATAGAAAAATCAACCTAGGCAACCTATTGGTTCTCAATTTACTTTTCTACTCTGTTTAAGTGTCTATTTTTGAAGATACACAATTTTAGGTTTTCAATGGTCTTGAAGCCTTAAGAGTCAATTTCCTATTCTGAACCTTATTTCTAAGAATGTGTGGCAGACACGCTGAATAAAGATGAGTCGATTAAGTTCTTACATCACACTTTCCTGAAGGGAACAACACTCCCACACTGAGTGTGCTGCTATCTCTCCAACTGACAGTGGCTAGTGAACCATTTAATTAAGCATCAAGAAGTGCCAAGGTACAATTGACAGCCAACTCTACAATGATGGAATACAGACTTACAAGTACGGGAGAATGAAATGCTGTTTTAATTACAAAATGTAATACTAACAATGGTTACAATACTTTTTTGTGAAGAATGTGAATAAAACTAAAGCAGTCTAGAGATTAGACATATGATTCACTTATATGTCTTCAGTTTTGTTTCATAATACAAGTGATCATCTGTATCAAAATCAATAATTATAATGGATTAATTTAACAAACAAACATTCCCCAGTCTTTTTTTTTTTATTTTTTATTTTTTTTTTTATGGTTCGTTGGGAGAATACAGTAGTCTCCATTTATAGGAACACCTCCTAAGAGAACTCTTCGCCTAAGCAAACATCCTTGTGGTGAAACAGATTTTTCCTATTGTAAATGCTCAGGCTAAAGAAACAAGAACTTCTTGGCACTGATAGCGATTCGTTCACAATGGATACAGTACTGTTTTGTAACCTGGTAATTCATCATCATTAAACTTAAATGAAAATGGTTTATTTAGTCTTTTCAAAAGCGACTTGTCATTGCGAGTGTGTCTTGATTGGTTTATAAAACCTTTCCAGAACAGCCGTCCTATCATTGCCTTGTTTTGTATTCTGATTTCCACGAGTGCACCTCATCGCTACAAAATGGCATGTAAACAAACGACGAAACACGCCGCTATTTCTCTTGCTATAAAAAGTTGGAAATTGTTCGAGCTCTTGGAAAAAAAAACCTGAAATCAGACACAAGTCACAGAACAATTTGGTGTTTCCTGTTCTGGTGAGTTGCTTCACCATTCTGTTAAATAATGTGCATGTCTTGTATATTGCTGCTGCATTTCTGTACGTGTGTAGGGGTGCTATGTTAATTTAGTTTGACTGTTATGTTATTATTATAGTTTATTAACATACACTAGCCTATTGCTTTTATTTTACTTATTCAGTTCATTTCATATGTTGATGCACGAGCGTCATGACAGTACGTATTTATTTATTTATTTATTTATTCATATTGTGTCTGGTGGATAACTCAGTCTTAGAGAACGCTTCGTCTATAAGAACAGTTTGCTTGCTTCCCGATGGGTGTTCACTTAGCCAGAGAATACTGTAGTGAACCAGCAGCTTGTCTGTCATAATAACCAAGGAAGTCAAGTCATGGTGACTAAACTAGGCAACCTCTATATTAAGTAACTGCTACCCCTTCTCTGTAAAGGAACATAGCGTAGCTGTTGAGAAATTAGGCTGTTGTGGAATAAAGAGGAACGTTATTTTCTGTGCCCAATTAGAAAAGCTTATTGCATTCTTTAAATATAGCTTTAATGGACTCAAACATTCTAATCACATTTAGGAACTTCTGGGAGGTCTCTGACAATTTCCCAATCTCTAATGTTACTGAATGTTTGAGAATAAACCTCCTACCCTTGAATCCTACCATGCAACATAAAGCCATTAAATATACAAACCTGATATGAATGATTTAAGAAAGCTTTAATACTTGCATTTATATTTTTCTTCCAAAAGCCCCTTGGAAAGAGACAGCAGTCCAATCTTCATAGACAGCACCCTAATCTTCCCACTCCGACCACTAAAAACATATGAAAAGAAAACAATAAAAAGTACAAATGAATACAGTTGGTTACAGATATTATAAACCAAGTTTCCTGAAGGTGAGTCTTACATTTCTTACAAGCACTTGGGTTATTCATATTTTAGCACTCAAATAAACCCTTACATACAGCAATACTCAAGGATCTTCTGACGGATTTTCCTGAGTAGACAAGATAAATGGTGCGCGATGGCAGTAGTAACTTTTCAAAATGTAATAACTACAATGTACATTTTTTCATGACCATAACCAGTGATCTCAGACTAATGAAGTTAGTGTTACAGAACTCTCTGCAGAGTTTACAAGAACACACTTTATCTTTGCTGTAACCTTTGTTGTAGAAACATATTATAAAACCTAATCCCAACTGTTTTGATATTTCTATTCACACATCAGGGGTCATGAATCACACAGGGAACACATTTCTTAATTTGAACTCAAGTTCACCAGCAGAAAGACCAGTTCATGCTTCCTAACGCAAAACTCCTCACAGATTTCTGTTACCACAACACAGCATTCATTTCAATGAGAGCACTGGTATTGGGTCAGTCGATAAATGACACAATGGGTAAAAAAAAAAAAAAGGAAATATCACAAAAAATGATGATTATGTTTTTAAAATATATATCTATATATACAGTGGTTTGTAGAAGTATTCACCCCCTTGCAAAGTTTTCACATTTTGTTGGCACCTGAGCGTACTCCACAACGCTTTCAAATTAGACTTTACATGTAGAATCTACACAAACTACTCCACATTGATGAAGTTAAAAAATGCATACAGAATATAAATTAGTAAGATTTACAGAGAAAAACAGATTAATCTCAGTTGCATAAGTATTCAACCTCTTTGCTACTGCAGCCCTAAATCAGCCGAGGTGCAAATGATTTGTTTGAAAGGTCACAAAATCAGTGAAATGGTTTCAGCCAGGGTGTGCTCAAAGTGGTTTAACTTGTAGATACCTCAGGTATATAAACACTTTCAAGCTGCAACTCACATAGTGATCCAACAAAGCAACCAGGAAGACCAAGGAGCAGGGATAAAGTGGTAGAGAGGCACAGATAAGGAGAAGGGTACAAAAAAAATTCAAAGGCACTGATTATTTCTCTCAACACAGTGAAGTCATTAAAAAGTGGATGATGCATCATACCACCCAGACACTACCCAGATTAGGTCGCCCTCCCAAACTGATCAGCCGGGCAAGCAGGAAACTGGTTCAGGATGTCACTCTGAAGCCAACAATGACATTGAGAAATCTGCAAAGTTCTGTGTCTGAGATGGAATCAGTGTCCCTACACAAAGCTGGCCTGTATGGACGGGTGGCAAGAAAGAAGCCATTACTCAAAAAGCCTCATCTTAAAGCACGTATGGAGTTTGTGAAAAAGCATGTAGATGATACTACAGGAAAAAAGGTTTTGTGGTCAGACGAGACAAAAATTGAACTTTTCGGTCTAAATTCCAAGGGTTAGGTCTTGCGCAAGCCCAACACTGCACATCACCCAGTCATCACCATCCCAACTGTCAAGCAGGGTGGTGGCAGTATCATTTTATGGGGATGCTTCTCTTCAGTAGGGACTGGGAAGCTTGTCAGGATAGAGGGGAGAATGGATGGTGCAAAGTACAGGCGAATCCTTGAGGAAAACCTGTTTGAGTCAGCCAAGACTCAAACTGGGGAGGAAATTCAATTTCAGCAGGACAATGAAGCACAAAGCCAAAGCCACACTGGAGTGGTTGAACAAGAAGAGAATTAATGTTCTTGAATGGCCAAGTCAAAGTCCTGACTTGAATCCAATCGAAAATTTATGGCGAGACTTGAAGATTGCAGTCCATCGACAATCCCCAACAAACTTACTGGAGAAATTTTCCCGTGAAGAATGGGCAAAAATTTCACCATCCTACTGTGCAAAGCTAGTAGATACCTATCCAAAAAGACTCGTAGCAGTAATTGCTGCAAAAGATGCTTCTACCAAGTACTGACTTAAGGTGCTGAATACTTATGCAACCAGTAAATTTCATTTTGTACATTTTCTTTGCAAGTTTTAGCAAAGATAAATTAATACATTTCTGTAAGGGTTGCAGGGGGTTATGAAACACTTTAATCTACCCCCTACTTTTCTATAAATATCATATGTATTTATTTAAAAAAAAAATACAACACATGTATATGGGATACTTACGTATCATACACGTTCAGCAGCCAGTTTAGACACATGTCTACACAAAGGGGCACATTTACTAGGTCCTTATGATTCTGCTCCAGCCCATCATAAATGGTTGTCAAACAGTTAATTACATCTGGGACATTCAAAAGTTGGTCATTTTGGGTAATTTTGTGCTGTTCAAAAATATTCTGCGCCACACCAAGGTCCAGCAAGTCCACTGGAATCAAAAACAAAAGAGCAGCCGTTATTATAAAGTTGCAGTTCTAATCAGTAGAAAAGGAACGTGTAATGATTCTCAAGCATAGGTAAATAAGAGCCAAGCTGGGGCTTAAACAGCTTTTACATTTTCCCCCTGCGAGTTAACCTCAACCTCCACCACTTGCTGCCGAGCAGCTCCTCCACAGAAGCAGTGAAGCTAGATTCAATTAATAAAATTCCCCAACAAGCTTGTCTGTATCACAGTCACAGAAAAATGCAAAAGGTATCTTCATTAAATCGACATGTGACCCCACAGATCACTCCACTCCAGCAACTGATGAAGTAATAAGGACCCTGGGACCTCAGCTACGCTGAAGCATGCAGTGTTTATTAACTGCAGTGAGCAACCAGAGTCACTGGTGGATTTAAAAAGTTCAAATGTCAATCATCATATTTTATTTAATATATATATATATATATATATATATATATATATATATATATATATATATATATATATTTATATTTAATAAATGGTTTTAACAGTCATTCAAGCGAATATAGGCTGAATATATTTTTTGTATTAAAAAAAGGTATCAAACATTGTTATACCAAAACCTCATAATAGTATTGTCAAAGACATAAGGTATAAATTGTATCATATAATTAGCGATCACATGGCTGTGAAGTAAGATTGGTCTATTCCATGGCAAACAGGCCATCAGCCACTTGTACTGTATTAAGACAAATATTAATACATCCCATTTAAGAGTTATTAGCATTCTATTTATCCATTTGTTTATTTATTACTTAAACCATGACAGTAATTAAAAATAATCGTACAAGACTGCTATCTTGAACAATCCGGATGGTTTTCATTATTTTGTATGCCAAAATTACAGTTAATTTAAAAAAAAATTATCTAGTTAAGACAATACATTAACAAGAGAGAGTCGCTGACCTAGGCAGAGGCTTTGTATTTTAAGATAGCTAGCAGTCACTGCTACCGTGGCATGACTTCATGGTTTTAAAAAAACGCAACAGAATTTCAAAATTACACATTAAATGTGTAGCATAAGAATACATATATTAAGATTACAAAAATGTACAGATTTATGTTTTTAAATGATTATTATTTCACATCTATCACTTGCTAAATAATATAGAGTGATAAAATGTTTCTGTAAACAGAGTAAGTCCAAAAGTGGCAATATGGTTGCTAAGCTGTTCAGGATATTATACAGGGAAGTGTGGTGTCACAAATGTCACTTTTTATTTGCCAACTGCATAATGGGGTGCTTATTAGCTGTCACTCAACTAAACACAGATCATTTTCACACCCACTAACAATGTGATACTTTAATATATCTTCTTTCAGACTGAATAAGGAGTTTTTATATTAAATATTTCCAGGCAGCTGGAGCGAAGGTATACTCGTCTCTGGAATGCAGATCGATCAATACTGTAAGACAGGTGGTGAAAGGTCATACAACATTTATAGAATTAAAAGATGATTAAAACAAGACAAACCTAAAACAAGAACAAGATAAATGTCTCTGCTAACTGGGTTAGTGCATTGTGCACACCCAAAATAATTACATTTTTTTAAATTTCTTAATATTCTGATCCATGAAAGAAAATAAATCTATGCAGACTGAATTAAAACAGTACAGTGGCCGATTCCATTTAAAAAAAAAAAAAACTAACCACGATGGTCTTGGAAATCTGTGAGGAAGACACATGACCTTAAAAATCCTGGAAAGATTCTGTAAATCAATTGTTGACCAGATTTTCAGATGCTGACAGACAGTTTACATATGTATAAAGACAGACAGTTTATATATGTATAAAGATCTGAAAGTGATTATTTTTTTCATCATTGTCAAACTCCCATCACTTTGAGATTTATTTTGACTGAGTGATCTTGTTCCAGACCATTAATTACTGTAAGTCATGCCTAAGGTAAGCGCCTATATTATGCAGTAACGACAGCAGTTTACCCTTATTAGGTACTACATGAGATCCTAGCTTGCCCTTTACTTTTACTGTACACGCTGGAGGAAAAGGTCACAGTGCAAAGATGTTATTCTGATAAAATATTAAGAAAAAATAAAATTAACTTCTGCTTACTATTGGGTTTAATTAACTACTGCCAAAATAGTTGTCAGGAGATATGATATGCATCACATGAACATATAATCTCATGATGTGCAAATAACTGTTATTAAAAGTATTAATTCTATTCATCAACAGTTTTACAGTATATTAAACTGCTGTTCTAGGGGCAGATTACTCATTTTAGTCAAACATGAATGTTATGCATATTGTTACACAGAAAACTTTTGCTCAGTACAGCACACCCAGTAACACAGAAAAGTCTTCAATTATCATGAATGGACTTAGTGGTTTCGCTATTTGTTTCCTGATGAGAAATGACACCGACAAAAGAAAAAAAAAAAAAAAGTTGCTAGCCACAGAGGACATATAACACCACAAGAGCAAAGTAGATGGAAGGGTGTCTGGCAGGACTCCCAGACACACTTTCTCCCAGTAAAACTTGCAATAAGATACAGGACCACCTGTTTCAAAGAAGCCGTAGGAAACTTGTGAAATAGCAACGCCTCTCGGTAAAGACCTGTCCTTGACATTAACACCTGTTTCATAATGACCTGCTGTTCAAAATACCTAATTAGTGTAATGTTTACTTTTGGGTACCTTCCACATTTGTCATTTGTAACATTTTAAATAATTAATGGCTCCCTTTTTTCCCAAATGTAATTCTGTTTATCTTCAGAATTATGTGTATAGTGAGAATCTAGCAATAATCAAGATAGAGCAGAAAAACAATTCTAAAACACTTTTAATAGTCTAGTAACATGCATTTTAAATCTGAACTAATTCTGTGTATAAGCTCCAACTGAATAAAAAAAGTTAAACTTCCATTGTAGTTGTACATTTAAGTACAGACCATTTACCTCCTCTTGAATACAGCTTATTGTTCGGACAAGTTACCAGATTGTCCATCATCTATATTTATGGCATTGCAATCTAGCCCTACAGTGCCAAAACTCTGCAATCCAGGCACTTGCTTTTCAAATGTCATGATTCATGCTTGAACAAACAGAATGCTGCCCAGTGTCTGAAGACAACAGGAAGGTTATTTATTGTCACTTACAGCAAAGCGCTTTCTGAAGCCTTCGGATCTTCATTGCCGTTCGGTAGGCAGAGAAACGGACATTGTTTAAATCGGCTGCAATAAAAAGAAAAAGGAAGGACAACGATGCATTTTTTATTGCAAAAGAGTTAACTGCTTACAAAACAGTATTTCACTCAGAATTGTTATTCTTACCACCCCCTTTCGGTTTCTTTCTTTTTTTGGGGGGGGAGCATGTCAGTATTTTGTATCAACCTACAGTAAGCTGCTTTGCAGAGGAATTACTTTTTTTGTTAATGTTTGATAAGCGTCCGTCTCTGTAGTACAAGAAATTCATGCAAATACTTTCATGCCAACATTTGAAGACTATGGCACTTTGCTTTAAAAGCACAATAAAGATGTGCTGTGCAGCAAAGGATTCCTCAAGAATTTCTCAAGATCAAACTGATACTTCAACACACAACAACAATAAAACAGTGATAAGGTATACCAAAAGAGCTTAAAAGCCCCAAACGTTTTTTGTTTCTCTACAGCTAATTCATTCTAGCTGCCTTGAATAAGCAGATTTTTTTCTTCATACTTCATTTTGGAACAAAGCTTTACTATGACCTTCAATGAAGAAAATGCACTTGTCCAATTTTTCTTATTGTTTCTGTGTTACATCGACCATCTGGCAGAAAAGGTTCACCCACATGAAACAAAGCATTGGTCATAAGAGCTTGCTTGAGCCATCTGGAAAGGCCAACACTTCAGCCCTCTTCACAGTGCTTGTTAACCCCCAAAAGGCAATCAGGCTGTTCTTGTTTCAAGCTGAATACAGCTCCTGATTGCTGAAAATGTCAGCTGGCAAGTGTTTCTCATCAAATTAAGGGTCATATTGCAACATTTGAAAAGGTTTTTAGACCAAACGAATGGAATAACAAGGTTTGCAAAGTCAATGTTACATGGCATTTGCATGTTAGGTTATATTGGTCCCAAAGTAAGGGTTAGCAGGAAGTCAAATACAATAAACTCAAAGTGAAAGTTTGAAATCCCTGTATTATGCCATAACAAATAAAAGCATGGAATTGTATTGTATTTACTGCTTGGTTAAGAGAAAATAGCTGTAGTTATAATATAATACTGTATATTAGTATGTTCTTCGCCAGCAAGTTGCAATACATGCAATAGGAGATTTATTTATCTGAACATTCACAGAAACATATTTGTAGCCGAGGGTGACCCACAGCACTGGTAAGCATAAGGTGATTACATACCAAGAGACTGGAACAGCTCTGTCATCTTTGGATGGTCCCAACAGGTAGTCTGGGTCTGATGGCTAGAACAAAAACAAAATAGACAATACAAAAATCAACCATTTCACTGGCACTGAATGGCACAGTTTGCACATATAACATTAAAAGCAAGGGATAAGTCATTTGAGTCCCTTGGTGTTAGACAACAGAAAAAGAGCCTGATCTGTGACAGTGATAGCTTTGAGACACAAACAACACGTGGCTAGATGTTAATTACTACTCAAAAACCTGGCATTGTTAATTCAAATGATTAATATATCATTATTATTGTTACTACAGTACTTGTCTTTTTATAAGCAGTAACTACACAAATGGTTACATCAACATAAAAAATATATATACATATTTTAATTTACTTCAGGTCACACAATAGTTCTATCGAAAAACAAGGCACAGTCTTTTGTCAGTGTTCAGTCTCTTTGACACCTCTTCATACGGATTAACAATCACTGCCAAGCTTTTCTAACAACGCATTAAAAGAGACTAGCAATTATGACTGTTTTCATGTGACAATGTCAGAACTAATTACTTTTTGTTAAAACTAAAATGCCTTCCCTCATACAAAACAAGCTGCATTGGCAATGCCAAATCAAAACCACAGGGTTTGCCTGCAATGAAGTAATATGATTTTAACATCAGTAGGAGATATAAGCTAATCATAATCTAAAAACGTATTTAAATAAATATATAATTAAATCAACATGGGCCAGACTTTAACCATACAGTCCATAGTACTTTCTGGCAAGCCTATGTAGCAGTGTGTTGAAGTAAAATGATTGCAAAGACGGTGTTACAAGTATAATAACTGGCAAGTATGTCTGCATAGCAATGCAAGCGTAAGATCTAGCGTTTCAAAACATTTCTTATCCTCATTTGGAATCTCTCCTGCATTTATTCAAATCCAAGAGCAGAAGGATTTGGAAATTCTTCAGTACATTGTACCAGTTATATTAACAGAAAAAATGGAGTATGTGACAGTGAGGACCCTGTTTGGTAAACAGGAAAGCATGCCCGGAGCTGAGCTGATCGGGAGGTCCTGATTGGCTGGGGGGGGCGTGCCCGTGGTGCCCACGCCTGTTTAACGCAGCAGTGCCGGCGTTCGGGGCTACTGCATTGCCATTGCTACACAGACAGGCGCTGAGTGAAAGCTTGCTTTGTGTAAACCGAGGACAGCGTCCGCTCCAGATGAAAGGATTCGGCTGGAGAGTCCTTGGCTCAACGCACACCAGCGACCCCTGTGGCTGGCCGGGCACCTGCAGGCTGGCCTGTACGCAATTCAGAACTGCGTGGTCCTCCGACGCTGTAAGTTCTGGATATGGCTGCACGGCTGGCTTGCAGAGAGAAAAAAAGCAGGACAGCTGACGGCACTTGTTTCGGAGGACGTGAGTGCTCGTCTTCGGCTCTCCCAAGTTAGTTCGGGGGTTGTAGCGGTGAGCCAGGCTGAATAATAATTGGACTTTCCAAATTGGGAAAGAATTGGAAAAAATGAATACAAATAATTGTTAAAAATATAAATAAATAATCTCACCTCGGGCTACCGTTGCTGGTACCCTAGTGACAGCAACTGTGTTGTTTATTAAATCTGTGTGTCTGTGTGGCGTGTCAACAACCAATGCTCTGTGTCTGCCTTATTATTATTATTCAGTGACGACCCACGTATGCAACATCGCCCTCTTACAGAGTACCACAGTTTTTATACATTATTGTAATCTTTGCACTGTTTTTGGGGTCATACTACCTACACATCTTTTGGAAGTAGATACAGAAATGTTAGATTCTGAGGCAATACTCTTTTTGTTAACATACTATAAACACAGGTGTTTAACATCAGTTAGATACAGTACAATGTACAGTTACCAATGTTTCCTACTATGTAAACAAGCTGATCAAGACACACACGGTTTTGGAGACTGCCTTCTGTCTATCTCATTACAGTTGTAACAATCTGAGGATCCATTGGAAGAGGATACTGTCTTCTAAAGGCACATTGCATATCAACATCCCAGAATAACAACTTATCAATCCAAGCTTATCACAAATGCAACTAGACAACAGTTCCCTTTGCAACATGTAACTGCTTTTAAAGTGCCTTCTCTTAAAGGCTTTGAAGAAGTGATTAAGGGTAGTATTCTACACTTGGTGGCTAAACTGATTTCATTGACAAATGTTCAACTACTCAGTAGTATTCTTTTTTTGTTTGTTTTAATATACAACACATTATCTTAAAATAAACTTTTTATTCACTTCAGTTATGAAGCAAAAAAATATTTTTACCAACAGTATGGCAGTGTGCAACTCAAACATAACAGGGAAGCAGCAAGACAAATCGTTTCAGAAAGTACTCTGGTGTTAAAAGCATGCCTGCTAACTGTCTATAAGCATCAGCTGCCTTTTGGCGGTCTTGTAGCAGTTTGAGAATCCTTGGCTTCAAGTTACCTGCAGGGAACGCCCACCAGACACAATAATGGAAAAGAAAAGTGACACTGGTGGGCCCGTAAAGATAAAACTGTAAGATGACACCCAGGGAGAGGAAAATAAATATAATGCTAAATATATGATGCTGGAAGCAGGTATGTATGTGCGAAATTCTTGTCTGCACAAGCCTGAAGCCAGGAAAAGATTAATGGTATTTAGATGTTTTTTGCGGATCGGCTGATGACTAGTAAAGAGAGGAACATGTCTGTAAAAACAAAACATCAAGGCTTCCCTGCCAAATATATTTATTTGCCAGTCAGTAATTTCAAAAGGAGAGTTGATAGGGATAAACTGCCATGTATGGACACTTCTTTGTGCTTTTTATTCTCTTATGTGGTTTGTGAGGGCAAAAGACAAATGTCTCATTCATTATTTTTTCTTTTCAGCCTCAACACTTGCAGCAGCATTTCACATTTGGTACAGGATAAAGGTTGGGGAGTTCCTGGTCTACTGTTCTCAGATAATGCCAATATGATATCAACTTCCTTAGCCCATCTGGGCAAGTTCATTGCACAGAAATATATTTCAAGGAAAGGGGTCCTTTACAAGTATTGCAAGTTCAATGCTGGGCATTAGCAAAACGCAAGGGCAGCATTAAATGCACAGTACGCTATGTTCTGCATTTCAAGAATTAAAACCCAATGATGTGTCAGCTATGATTCATCTATAATATTTTAATTTTATAACACAAGGTACTTCTGTTATAGAACAGTTCTGTGGTTTTTATCTTGCCCTCTGCCTAACAATGACATTTGTTACTATTAGTCTTGTAAGCTAATCTTGGACATGACATGCCTATTAAAATTAAATATACTAAGTTCACAGTTTTTAATATAAAGCATTTGCTTTTCTATAATGCTTTGCTATTTTTAGCTTTAGCTTCTTCCAGGAGGCTTTTAATCTTCTGTCTGCATAGTGCTAATAATTTGAAGTGGGACTTTTTTTTATTAAACAAGTTATCCTGAAGAGTTGAAATGACAACATAAAGCATGCAGCAGAAAGACAAACTTACTTGATGTAGTAGGGAACTTTGTTATGGGATACATCTCTCTGCCATGGAAGCTGAACTGAAGCTGAAATAAAAAGACAAAACGATTTAAATGTACAAAACAAATGCAGTATGCAAGATGTGAAAGGTGTGGTGTGCAATAAGCAATCAGTTTCAAGTAGTCAATATGTAATTGCATAATGCCAAAAATCAGAACCACTTACTAACAAGTGGAAAAGGAAAGGCTCATGTATTTTACCACAGTTTCTTTAAGCAGCTACTGTAAAATGTTATTTTTTTTGTACAATTCCACTTTTTAATCATAGTCTGTTAAATTCAAGCTGGACAATTGTAGATCTATATAATTTCACAATTTCGCATAGTAATCACCACCATATGATAAGCAATATCTGCATATTGTAATAAAGATTGAAGTAAATGTTATCCATGAATCATGAAAATTATGGATGATCAAAACGCACAGTAAAATATCTGGCAAATGGCCTTTTCTACTGTATGTAGTGATTAAAATGTGTTCAGCAGTAATAACCATAAAAAACATGTCTAAAGAATAACTGTATGAAATAAATATTCAACAGCTGAAACAAGTTAAGGTAAATGACCTCAGAGGCAGTGAAGTTATACGGGAGATCAGGCTTAGGCACTCAAAAACCTCCCTTTAGAGGACTTAAGAGTCATCAATTCTAGCCATGTGGCCCAAAGCTTCAAATATCCTAATTCCATGTCAAAAGTAAAAGACGAACATCACTTCTTTTCTGATTAGATCTGAAACACGAGGCTGCATGCTGCGATAAAAAAAATAAAAACTTATTTCTGCATTAAATCAGAAACTACATATCAAATAAATTATGTATATGTATAAAATATGCTTTCAAAACGGCACAGAATGTACTTCTTACTGGAGAGGAAATGCTGCGATGATGGTCCGAAATCCCGGTGGGCTTCCTGTAACTGCTTGAGGCGATCCTCCACTGCAACCTACAGATCACAGAGAGAACACTAATGTTCATTTCCTTTAGGAAAGATATAAAGGATGTGGAGAGAATCGAACTGCATATCTGATAAGAAAAAAAATGGCTGCCTTGTAATATTGATTCTGTTGCACACTCGAAATGGATTGCATGTATGCCCTTATACCAGATATAAAACAGATTCTCAGCTGCAGTCCACAAGAATGGAAAGCATGACACAGTGCAAATAGACAGATATACATGTATCTGTAAGAACCTCTCCATCTTCCTTGCCCTTAAATATGAATCAATACACAGCACTGAGGTAGCTGGAAAAGGCACAGAAAACCCTAAGGCTTGTATGATGATATCCTCTCTAAGGTTATATTGATTGTCCACAGGAAACTAATTTCCCTAACCGTGGGTGGGAATATAAGAAAACTGCCCTTCCCAGATACAGATCTAGAAGATCCAAGAAAATAATAATTCATGTTTACTGCATCTTCTGTCAGAACTTTCTAAATCAATATTTAACAACTCTATAAAATCAATTTACTCTCATTAGTTTTTATCAGCAGTACCAACCCCCTCCCCGTTTACTGCGCTGAAAATGATTTAGTTCTTTAATTTTTTACATTAGTTCAAGATATGCAATAATTTCAAATACAACGCTATAGTTAAAGTGCTGCACCTTGGTACCTTTGCAACACGTCTGATTGCATTTGGACCACTGGAGTGAGTTTGAAATGTAAACCACGAAACCATATATTGTGTTGTCTGATGTTCCAAATTAAGGTATAAAAATACAACCAGAGCCAAACCTTCAACAGAATTATGGGGAAACGAGTGAATAATTTTGGTGAGAACTCCTTTAAAATAGGTGTTTCATTGTTTTAATGTTGAATAGGTAAATTAGAATTATACGGGAAAATTATAACCATGAAAAATGCAGGGCAGTACTGTATCTTTGTGCTTGGGTAGAGATAACGTACCATCCTGATTTATTAATTATACAACTACAAGAAAATAATACGTGACAAGTAAATTAAGAGGCAAATATCAATCCCAGTATGCTGCTGTGATCTTTAATTGGGCACATTGTGCAAGATGAATTTTAAACAGACAGCTTCAGGCTGTCGATTTCCAGGTCTCATTTTGTCTTACTTGTAGGAGTTTCCAGCGCATATTCAGGTCATCAAGCTGACGAGAGGTGTTTGACGACACAGTAACATCAAGAGGTGACAGCTGACTGGACAAATCATTTACTATTTTGACTTCTTGTTTCATTGGGGCAATTTCTTCTCTGAATGCCTAGTTACAAAAAAAAAAAGAAAACATTTAAACTAGTTTAGTTCTTCATGCTATAGGTCAACACTGAGATCACGGAGGAGCCACATTTACAGTTCAGTAAATATATACCACTGGAGAAAATCATATCAAGACATGCAAGCAAATCTTTGTTAATGTTTATACAACATTTTAGATGTGTTAATAAAAACAACGAGAGCATAATGCTTGAAATAAATCAACACATTTATTATATGAACGAGGAGGAACTTCAAAAGCTTGCTTTGAATTTGATGTACTCTGTGGAAGTCGCAGCCAGCGGCATGTAATGTTATACAGGGAAGCAGGCAAGAATAGAAGGAGTTGATGCAAACCCAAGATTTTTTTTTGTTGAGAATGAGAATTATGCACAAGGAACTATGTGTACTATACTAAGAACTATTTACATATAAAGTAGATGAACAACAAATAAAACCGGTAACGGGTTCATATAAGCAAAAGTTAGGCTTAGCAGGGCTTCAAGCTATCCCATAGCATCTGTGGGTCACCACCCAGACTGACCAAAGCTGCCAGCATATATACCTGAAAAGGTATACCCCTCCCCCTGACTCAACCAAATGAGCAGGTCCCTCTAAAAACTACCAAATATTTATAATAAATAAATGACTACAAAAGATTCAATAAATCCTAATACATACATATCATAAAACAAACCAACAAACATGGAGGTGCATCAAATAGATTGTGCTTTAAGCAAGCAAACTATAACCAATCAATACATACTTCCCCTTTACATACTATATGATGCTGCCCTGACTACAAGAAGTCAACACTGAGGTAAGTGTCAAAAGACTCCTTAACCTAAGATGGCGGCTTTTCACTTCCTTCCACAAAATGGAAGACAGCACTACCCAATGCAATGGGTAAGTTAACAATAAAACAAGGTTTTACAGCAAATACATATACAGTCAACCTCGGTTAACTCGACTGGTGGATAACTCGACACCTTCACTTAATTTTCTCCACATAAAATATATGCATCCTGCCTCTTAATTTGTGAATTCAACACTGTGCTTGTAACTCAACACTTATTACCGTTACCAAAGGGATACAAACTATTAAAAAGACTTGTGGATAACCCGACACTGTCGTTTCACGTGACTGACCTCTGCCGAAACGGATCGTTCATTCATTCATTCGCAACTATCAAGTGTAGCTGGTTACAGTGTCAGTTCATAATGAGCGAGAAGCGAAAAATTAGTTCTTGTTCAATTGGCTTTAAAGCTCAGGTTAGTCAGGATAACAAGCTTGTCAGCAGAACTTTCAAAACATGTGTTTTTGCATGCGAAACAAATTGACAATGTTTGATTTCTGTGTGAAACTAAGTTGTTTATTACACTTTTTGTTTACCAAGTTAACAGTATAATGTACATTCGTTAACTTTTGCTATTTAAGCCGTCAAATTAGACAGTACCTAAAAGTATAGTCAACAGTTTATGCAGAGTTTGTGGTTGGATTGTTTTTTGTAAAAATAACACTGTAGTTATTTTATTAATTCTTATTTAAATCGAACTGTAATTGATTCATTCACTGCAGTTCTTTCAATCATTTTCATAAGGACATTTAACTAAAAATAAACTTGGAAATACTGTAAACGTGTGAGTTCTGTTACTTATATGCATGTTAATGCCATGGCTCGTGTGCACTCGTGGGGTGTTCTGTATACAGAGGCAAACACAAAGGTTGTAAAGACTTTACTTTAACACAGCTAGACCCATGCATCACGCTGACAATGTGCACTTTTCCATTGTGATAGTGCCTCAAAAGTGGTAACGATTATTTTTAGGAACCTGCCCCCTGCAGGACAGTGTAAGTAACAATTTTTTTTTATTATAATTTTTTTTGATGCAGTTACACATTTGTTTAAAAATCACAGTGTTTAAATTAAAAGCGCTGTTAAATGGAAAGTCTAACCAACTACATTGCTGGTTTTACAATGTGAGGGACCTTGCTTCATTACATACTGCTTAAATATTTTCAGGGAAAAATTATAGCCAAGAAACATCAGCATTTGCTGCCAAAAGCATTACAATACAGTTCTACTATATTTCACACCAAAGGTGCATTCGTAGTCTGTTTGATGCTAGATTGCCCCCAATCCAAGCCAATCTGATATTTCAAGACTCGATAGAAAAAAAACAAAACAAAAAAAACAACAACAACCGTGAAAGCATATTTTCCCACCAGAGAAAACCCTTTTCATACTTTCATTTCATGCTCAGCCCATTCATAAACAGAAGTTCGCAGACAAGGAACATGAACTCAGGTTGTCCTTTACGCAAGTCTAAAGATCCAAAATTGGGAGAAAGGCTACATATTCTGTTGCCATGGTCACATTTTTGTGTCAGAAATAAATTCATAGAAGAAATGCTGTATTAAAATAACTGCCCCTTCGATTTACGAGAAGAAAATTTACATTTTACAAATTATGTGGTTGAAACTTTTGTAAATGGTTAATGATGCAATATAAAACAGCACAAATGGTTAAGGTACACAACTATAAATATTACTAATGTTATGGAAATATTAGTTCTTAAACTTTTAATAAAGACTAAATAAGTGTAACCAAGAGAAATCAATCACTGTTGATAGTCCAAGTTTAATGCTAATCAGGGTTTGTAAAATTTTATTGAGCCTGTATTGAAAAAAAAAACAATTCCTTTTCCATAGGTTTTCCTACAGAATGCACCATTTCCAATATTATGAATTGCCTGGTTATCAGTACTTACTGTGGTTTTGTCAATGTGATCTTGCAAGGAGTCAATGAGGAGGTCTCCTACTGGCTGCCAGCCAGTACGGACACTCTCTGCCTCAGTCAGGTGGACATCCAGCTCATCCATAGCTCCCTGCAAGTCCTGCAGCTTGCCCAGCGCCTTATCCACCTGCTGTTGCCAGCTGCCGGCATGGGCGTTCAGCCTCTTCCACTTCTCCTTCACCTCTGCAGACTGCTTGCGGATGGCTTTGGCGAGTCGCTGGGCTTTCTCTTCTGGAGTGTGCTCTGCAGAGAAAGGCGACAGCGTTACTACTTCACAAATTCATGTGCAGTGCTCCCTCAGTTGTCACTTAAGTTTTGTGTTCTAGTGTAAACAACAACGTCACCAGATTTTCAATTGACTTGTCTTCAATGGCCATTGGCCCTGTTGAAATGTTCTTTTTACAAATCAGAAGATGAACCCAAATCAAAGAACCCAGTGCAATGAATCCTTTTTAACCAAACCTGTTAACTATAATCAAGGTAACAACAGAAAGTACAACTAATCCTCCCTCAAACTAGAAGTAAATGACAGGAGAAACTGGTGAAGATTTGGCCTGTAATGTATCAGTGCAGATGTGTTCAGTATGCACTGTTGTCTACTCTGGTTGGGTCTGAGTGGTCTGTGCTCACCTGATGCCCTGTGAATCCAAAGAAAAAAGGTCAGTAGTTGCTGCACTGAACCAATAAGGAGTAAGGATATTGGTTTGAAAGGCTTTTAGATAACTTTCAGAATATAATGTCACAACCCTTACATTCATTATGGATGAACTGTGGCAATTCCACGATGTGGTAAATATGTACCGGCCACTGCGTTTATTATTTAATGTGTGATTAATGGAAAGTTACATATACAACACATGTTAACTATAAAACATAAAGTACTCTGGAGTATAAAGCCATTCAGGTTCTGTGCGAGGTCCCCGACATATAGTACATGAGTAATTATGAAGACAAAACATCCGATGATAACTGTAGTACATTTCTACTTTTAATAGAGTGGGTTCCCAGAGAGAACACCATGGAGATATTGATGTATCGAACATAATGCTTAGCATTGCAAGTGACTAGTCTGGTTGATTTGTATTTAATGACCTGATTAGAGTTAAAAGGTAAAGCAAGGACAAAACCATTAAGTTTGTGTATGCCCAGCTAGAAAAGCTTGGAACGTACTTTCACTTCCTCCACGGAATCAAATCCTTTAAACAACTGTACCCGCACCAGCCGTCACAGGAAATTATTGTGATGTGTATGACCTTGCTAAATTATACCCATAGCTAATTCTGCCTTATCTAATGAAGTCTGCATGTCTTGCCCTTCCTCTGTAGCCTTCACAGTAAGCAGCAGAGTGGGTCTTAAGTTGATTTAATGTCCCCCAATTATATCAAACATGTTGACTTCTCCACGGGTCAACAGGCACAGAGGCAGAGTAAGGGAAGCAATGACAGTGTCAACATTATCAACAGCCTCAGATCATTAAACCAAATATAAGTGCACATGCCACATTCAGAACGGCAGAGAATTTCTCAAGGCTACTACTATTGTAAATTACATTCATATGAAAATGTGACTTCTAGCATCTTTAAAAAAAAGTCACACGTTCCTGCTACTGTGGTGGTAGTATTTATGCAGATTTAAAAAAATTCAATTAACTACAAATTATAGATCCCAGGTAGACACTGGGCTATCCTCAAGTCTCAACATTCAATAGATGCTGGCTTGTACATTTCATCTGAAATCTGAATTAAATCTCATCCTTTTTGATAAAGGAGCCAATTTCTGTTTTCCCCCTGTAGTCACTCAGGCAGCTGGCATCTGCCCACTGCTTACCCCGACTTCGGATCGGATTACAGGACAACATTTATATTCATCAACACAGCCAATCTACAGAATTATTCTACGGTTTGTTTGTTATTTCTCACAATACATCTGTATTGCTTTCATCTCAAAACATGGAAGACTTAGTTCAATCAATTTTACGAGAGGGTTTGAAACAAAACAGCACAATTTAGTGGAGACTTAAGCCGTCTTAATCCTTCCACCCACCCCCTTTCTCTTATTATAAGCCTTTGCTTCTGAATTTAATTCAGAATCATGCTAAACAGAAGAAACTCAAACATGATTAAACAGGTAACAAATGCACTATATATATATATATATATATATATATATATATATATATATATATATATATATATATATATATATATATGGCGAGCCATTTAACACCTTTATTTTAAATGATGAGGAAAATCACTTTTTGCTTAAAATTATAAAAAGATAATTTTTGATTGAACTAAAAATATGTAAAATTATAAAATGCAGCTATCTTGCTTTGGCTTGGTGTTGTTGTTTGGTAATATTCTTTTAATTGGTTAACACAGACCAACTCGCACCTTCAAAACAGGTGACAGATGAGATATACATGATCCCTTTTTTACCATTAGTGTTACAGTTTGATAGCAGGAAACAGATGTGTTTCAATTTTGCTACTGCCACCAGTTCACATGGGCGTAACAGTCTTTTCCACACTGAACTGAGAGCATCACAGAGCCAATCTGACCTGCTTTGGGTTGCAAGTTTCGCCGGGGCTCTTCGGGACCCTCAATGGGCTGATCTGCCAGGAACATTCTGGCCTGGTCCAAGGCATTATGAACAGCCTGCTCTTTATCCTTCAGCTCGTAATGCAGCGCCTGTAAAAGAAGAACATGTTTAAACTTCTAAATTAATGTAGTGTAAAACAATGACAAGGTGGCAAGCTGCACTTTCCTTGGAAGGCAAAACCCCACTGATAATAACTGCCATGCTTTTAATAGCTTTTATTTCTGGTTACACCCGATGCAAACATGTGATTGAAATTATTATTTATTATTATTATTTATTTCTTAGCAGACGCACTTATCCAGGGTGACTTACAATTGTTACAAGATATCACATTATTTTTACATACAATTACCCATTTATACTAGGTACTAGATTGAACACACAACCCTCCGGTCAAGATTCCAGAGCCCTAACCACTACTCCACACTGCTGCCCATTTCATGTCAAATTCCATTAATTGGTGTGCTCGAATTAGTGCCAAGAATTTGTGTACAACTTAGCCTTTCCAAATTAGTTGAAATATTCTTAATATAGTTAAGTTTACAAAGCAACCAGAGAATTCCAGAAACTGACAAGTTTAGTGCAGAAACCAGAATATACGTCAAGCATATTACCTCCATCATCTTGGGAGGATAATTCTGCATTTTGCAGTTGCCAATGTAATGTGGATAATAGGGCTGGGACAATGCATTGAATCATTGGAATAACCATTGATGGATAAAATAACCATCAATGGTTGAACCTCCCCCCCCCCCAGAAAAACGCATCTATCAGTTCATTAATATGACCTTTTTTATTAGAACCTGCAAAATTTAAATCAACACTCTTATTCCTTGCCTTTCCTTTGGTTACTTTAAATCTGGGGTTCTCAAACTCGGCCCTGTGGCTGCTGGTTTTCATTCCAACCGAGCTCTCAATTACTTAACTAGACCCTTAATTGAACTGATAATTTGCTTAATTAGACATTTTTACTTGTTTTCACCTCTTGAAAAGTTGCATATTTCAAGTTAGCTATAACATTTGATAAGTAACTTGAACTGCAACTGTAATAGCTTGTGTTTATGACAACACGGACAACGTGTGCAGAGCAATGTCTTTGCTTTCTGCAAGCGAGCGTGCTGTGTTACTTTTTGGTAGCGTGGCAAGTGTGAGCTGTGCAGGGCACAATATAAATCTCTGCATTCAGAAAAGCTTGGATGATGTATGACAAGTCCATATCGTAGCGGCAGCAGAAAGGAGAATGGTTGCACATTTTAAAAAGAGTGAGATGTCAACAAGCCCTTTAAATAGGAAACAAACAGAAATGCTGAACACAGAACGCCTTCTTGAATTAAAATGTCCAGTTACTGCTGTTTCGTCAAACCCAGATTTGACCAAAAAGTCTGACACAGCTACTTTAGATCTCACGACTGAGCAGTGGAAGCTAATGGCTGAGATACTATCTCTACTACAGCCATTTGAAATGGCTACAGTACTTTTGAGTGCAGAGAAAAACATTACAGCTAGTTCTTTGTACCCAGTTGCAGCAGGGATAAAACACAGATGGACTGAAGATCCTGATGAAGAGAAGACACCGTCTTCTTAATCAACTGATTTGCTAATTCCAGTTAACCGGAGTTTGAGAGATAAGCTAGTGCGTAATTTGTCTCAGCGATTTTGTTACATTAGCTGAATGACCCCAAGTCAGGAGGTTATGCCACTGCTTTTTGTGTCATTTCTTGACCCCATGATTTCGCCATCTGGATTTCCTATACGAACAGACCAAAGCCTGCATGTCGGATGAACTGTCTTCCAAAGTTGTGAGGCTGGTGGAGAACAACCTCGTAAATGACGGAAATTGTGCCTGTACATGTGAGTGCAGCACAGAGGACTTACCTGTTAAAAAGAAAACGAAGACCGAACAAGCAATGAAATTGTTACTTTGTGGACGGCAACACACACTACTTCCAAGGAAACCTTAATCCAACAAAAGATGATTTATGCTTCTGAAACTCCATTAAACATCAGCAAAGATCCCCTGATTTGGTAGAAAAATAACCAGACACGCTTTCCCAACCTAGCAGCCTTGGCAAAGAGCATGTTAAGTATCCCTGCAACATCAGTCCCGAGCGAGCATGTGTTCAGCAAAGCAGGGATGCTTGTGAACAAACTCAGTTCTTCTTTGAAGCCTGAGAATGTGGATGCTATAATATTTCTGAATAAAAATAGAAAATAAGCTCTGGAGAGAGCACAGACTTTGTTACGTTGGACTTGTAAATCGTTATTCTTGTGTTCTCTGTTGGAGTTTTTTTTTTCTCTCTAATCCGGTTGCTGTCAAGACATCTTAAGGTAAGATAGTAATATTTGTTATGTTTTATTAACTTTTTGTGGGGAGCCGACAGTGTGACTAGACATAAATAATACGAAATGTGTAATTTCAAGTTCAAGAAATGTTTACTTTTCGTGACTAGATTTGATGAAAATATACAGTGCCTATAGTAAGTATTCACTCCCCTTGGACGTTTTCATAGTTTGTTGTGTTACAACCTGAAATGTTGATGCATTTAAATGGGATTTTTTCCCCTTTAATTTACACAACCTACTCAACACTTTGAAGAGGCAAGATCATTTTTATTAGAGCTGTGAGTCTTTTGAGGTAAGTCTCTACCAGGTTTGCACATCTGGATCGTGCAATATTCGCCCATTCTTCATGGCAAAATTGTTCAAGCTCTGTCAAGTTGGATGGGGATGGTGGACAGCAATCTTCAAGTCTTGCCACATATTCTCAATCGGATTCAAGTCCAGGCTTTGACTGGGCCACTCTAGGACATTCACTTTCTTGTTTTTAAGCCACTCCAGTGTCGCTTTGGCTGTGTGCTTGGGGTCATTGTCCTGCTGAAAGGTGAATCTCCGTCCCAGTCTTAGGTCTTTTGCAGACTGAAGCAGGTTTTTCTCAAGGATTTGCCTGTATTTAACTCCATCCATTTTGCCATTGAAAAGCATCCCCGTAGCATGATGCTGCCACGACCATGCTTCACAGTAGGGATGGGTGTTACCTGGGTGATGTGCTGTGTTGGGTTTGCGCCAGACATAACGCTTTGCATTTAGGCCAAATAGTTCAAATTTTGTTTCATCGGACCACAGAATCTTTTGCCACATCTTTTCAGGAGTCTCCCACAGGTCTTTTTGCAAATTCCAAGCAGGATTTTACATGGGCTTTTTTCAGAAATGGCTTCCTTCTTGCCACTCTTCCATACAGGCCAGATTTGTGGAGTACCTGAGCTATTGTTGACACATGGACAGTTTCATCCATCTCAGCCATGGAACGCTGTAGGTCTTTCAGAGTTGTCATTGGCCTCTTGCTGGCTTCTCTGACCAATGCCATTCTTATCCGGCTGCTCAGTTTGGGATGACGGCCTGCTCTAAGCAGATTCTGGGTGGTGCTGTATACCTTCCACTTCTTAATGATCAACTTGAATGTGCTCCAAGGGATATTCAATGCCTCTGAAATCTTTTTATACCCCTCCCCTGATTTGTGCCTTTCCACAACTTTATCCCGGAGTTGTTTTGAAAGCTCCTTGGTCTTCATGGTAGTATCTTTGCTTTGAATGCACTACCCAACTGTGGAATCTTACAGACAGAGACAGGTGTATTTAATCTTAAATCATGTGAACCACTTTTATTGCACACAGATGGACTCCATTTAACTTACTGTGTGAATTCTGAAGGCAATTGGTTGCACCTGAGCTTATTTAGGAGTATCATAGCAAAGGGGGTGAATACTTATCTAATGAAGACTTTTCAGGATTTTATTTTTAATTGATTTGTTTTTTCACCCCCCCATTTTTTCACACATTGAAAGTGTTGAGTAGGTTCTGTAAATCAAAGGAAAAACAAAAATCCCATTTAAATGCATCAAGATTTCAGGTTGTAACACAACAAACTGTGAAAACGTCCAAGGGGGGGGTCAATACTTACTATAGGCACTGTATATGTACTTATTATTTACACGTTTATTTGGCGTTATGAAAAAACGATGCATCGATAGTAAAAAAAAAAACACTATCGTCCCAGCCCTAGTGGAAGTCATGCCAGAATAGAGATGGAATGCTGCCTGCACATGAGGTCCTGTTAACTCTTCTTTCTTGGTGCTTTTTTTGTTTTTTTAAATCATCCAGTGGAGGTGGTATTGAAATTACATTTGACCATAGTTTCTTTCCCTTGTTATTGCTATCAGTCAACAGTAACTATAGTACAGTATTCTAAAGGTAGCTCTGTGGTAAAGTGGATTGGGAATATTTTTGCAGGACAATGCAAAAATATATGCATATCCATTTTAGTAAGAGGACTATAAACAGTATTACAGCCCTTAAAATAGGTCTGCAGTATCTTGGCAAACTTTTTTAAACAGTTTTAAAAAAACTTAAAACGAAATACAGAATCAAATGTCAATGTCACTTTAACATGATGTCAGGAAAAATTGAGCTAAAATCTAATAATATCATCTATAACTTTCAAGCACTCAATAGTGCAAATCTTTTTATTTCTAAACTCCTAATAACCTGTGTGAACAGTCTACCCTGGATTACCTCAAACCCCTATATATTGTATCAATCGATTAGTACAGTTCAAGTGAGCACTTCAATGAATTAATTATACCTGACATGAGAGGAAAGTCAATCCAAGCTGTACGTTAATGTGACCGTCATTTAACAAAGCTGTCATTATCCCTCCTGTATAAGTGCTCCATGCAGCATTTAATTGCAACAGGAGGTGGTGGGAGGGGGGCGGGGGGGATTTTAAAAAACATCAATTTAGGTAATGTTGCTAGACCTGCACAGTTTTATATCACATTTTGCCCAGAACAATCAAAATAATTTGATCATAAGAGTTGTGTCACTTCTGCTATTCAATATACAAGGTGACAAACAACCACATGACCTATTGGCTTAAAAAAGCACTTGCAAATTGAATTAAACACTCTTGGATTTAATGCCTACATAGAGAGGCCTGTCCCAAATGTACTGCAAGAAAAAAAAAGTATAGTACATCTGCTCTCCAAGTACTATTCATAAGAAACAGGCATGTCCCATTATTATTATTATTATAATTGATGATGATGATGATGATGATGATGATGATGATGGTGTGTGGGGGGGAGGGCGGGGAGACAGTCACAAATATGGCAACCAGTTCTGGTCAGAGGGGAGATCAAGACCACCACCACATTTTGCCAGAGGTATTTATCCAATATATTTAACAAATATCTGAAAATATCTAATAGCCTGATATATAATGTCACCAACACATATTATCTCTTCATATACATATGTAAGTCAGTACTGTATCTAAAATAGTATCTGAGATGTGAAGCTGACAGTGATGGGTTTAGTTTATTTTTAAGGAAAGTGATTCATGGCTGATCATTGACATTTGCCACTGTTTAACGACTGTAGTTTGGACAAGCATAGTGTCCAATTAGGGAGCCAGTAGAAAGCTACAGACGGAAAGAAACATTTCCAAATAACTGTAATGCCCTTAAATATATATAAAATAAATAAAAAAAAAAACATAACAAGCCCGCTGCTCTGCACAGCCACTGATAATACCTGCGTGATCGGAGGCTTCTGCTGCCTAACCCAACTGAACTGACAGAAAAAGACTTCCGAAAACAAAACAAACACCATGAGCACACAGCAGCTGCAAGATTCTACCAATATTTATAGCGAATGACCATGGCCTCATATCAGAGTTTATGCACTTTTCTTTACCATTATAAAAGATTATAAATGTTTAAATCACAGCAATTACAAGCTTCAGTTGCCGTTGGTTTTACGCTGTCCTCTTTGTTGCTCTTGAGGGAATTTTTGTTCCTTTGAAGAGAGACTGGCCAATCCATAAAATCTATGATGCACTTTGTCTGATACACACATTCTGCCAATTCAGATTTATTACAATTATTATGTAGTCATTTTTTATTTGTTTGTCCTTCAAAAATCATAAAAGACCCTTAACAAACGGGTGCATGATTTAGGTTGAAGTGATTTTAAGTTGATGACTGGCAATGTCATTTTTTCTGTATCTATAATGATATTGGGGATGGGAGAGCATGCTAGAATATACAAATGAGAATAAACTGAATAAAAAACATTTTTAAAAAAAGAAATGCAACCGATTCAATGCAAATGCTAATTTTCTGGCATTACTTGCTGCCAGTTGTGGTATCAACTATGTCAAGCTTGTCCCCACGGTATTTAATTTTTCTACAAATGACAGGTCCCATTTCAAGGAGTACTTATTTTACACTATGACTTTCATAGAGGCTGAATAAACCACATCTGAGAGAAACACACCTGACCACTTTTTTCAAAAGGTGCGTTTGGTGGGTTTAAATCTAAAAACACAATCATCAGTGTGTTTGCTGCTACAGTACATCAGCAATATAATCCACTGGCACTGAATAATAAAAATCAATAAACTGGCATATATCTTTAATGCACTGGCTACAGCAGTAATTGCAATGTTCACACTACCTCTTAAAGGCTAATGATGTGCAACAATGACTTTACTTTATTTATGCCCACCTCATTATCCCACTGGAGATAACAAGGCCAACTTTAGAACACTGAAGTCTGGCTAAAACAGCTGCGTAACCCGCCCAAATACGTTTTCTTTGCTTTTGTGTATTGGGACAATCCCAAGAAACAACCGAGTCACAGAGTTACAGGAAAGGCTGTGTCTCTGGCAGGGGGAATTGCAGCCCTACCCTCATTTAAACTGTCAGCTTGCTATTTGAGAGTTTGGGACTTTACCACAGAGGTCAACGCTAGCTTCTGGAAGGGGTTAGGTCACACAGCAGTGCTGTGCTTCAATCCAAATGAGGGATCTGTTAAATGAAAGCACTTCTGAACCTTCAGAGGCTTGGCAATATATTAGTATTTATTTATTTCTTAGCAGACACCCTAATCCAGGGACTACAAGCCTGAGCTTTCTCACAAGACAAAAATGGTTGCACTTTGCACAAGTAGTTGCTAAGATTCCATGTCAAAACAGGATAACATCTAACTCCTTAAACATATCCTGCCATTAAGATGAGTTACAGTCTGCTGGAAATATGCTGTGCATTTCTAAATCAATGGCTTTAATCTCAGTGAAATAGAAAACAGAGGTTGTGAAACTGTAGGAGTATTACAGAGGTCATCAAGTCGAGAGGTCAAATGGCAAATGTAAAACTCTATGGCAAGGATGAAGCAATAGGACTATGCAGCTACATGTGTGCAATTTCTTGATTTAAAAACAACATCAATGGGCTCACACCTATACTAATTTTCAAGTGTGGCATCCCTAAAGATTAAGTAAATGCCTGGCTTTTAAACTGCTTTCCTCCTATTGGAATTTAGGACATGATCTGCAAGTACAACAATATGCACGCCACCACTGTAAAGCAAGTCAGTACTAGAAGAAAGTACAGTAAGCAGCTAAACTATTGTTCTGCCTTTACAAGGGAGGAGGTTTAAAAATTGCAGGTTTCAACTGTTCCTGCCACAAGAGCTTGTCCTTGGTGGTGTGTAAGGGGTGGGAAGCTGCCAATGTTCATTTCACTGTACCAAAGGATTTCTTAATTACTATGAAAACAGTCAGCATTAGAAATTCTAGCCCACAGAGGCAGCCACACATGAAACGATCCCACACGTTAGATCTCCAATCAGATTAGTTTTTATATGTTTGTATAAAGGTATATCATTTCTGGATAAGCAATGTTGGTTCAGCATAAACTCAGTAAACTTGTGCAGAAGTGCAGAAACGAAGAGAAAACATGTGTAAGTATTGTCATTTACGATGCAGAATTGGGTAAATACAGTACATGCAGCGTGACTAACGTGATTCATGCAAGGTCACACCACCACCACATTGCTTTCTTCTAGCTTTCACTCCGTCTTCACACTACTCTCACACTGCCTTCACGTGACATTCTTATTGTGGTCGGTGAGGGAAATGCAGCATTACAGACAGCAACATGTGTTGAATGGATGTAAACACAGCGCATGAAAACAGAGGGCTGTCCGATAAAAGTGGGGAGGGAAGAGAGTTGTTTAACAAGAATGGTAATTTTGGTTTCATTATGTACACAATACATTTGCTTTTTCCCATATGTTTCTTTGTATCTGATTTTGTTTCATTATACAGTATTACTGTTTTGTAATAGTTATATTCAATATCAATCTGGGTAGAATAAACACAGTTATATATTACTTCCTTTTCTTTCTTAATTCGGTAATTTTTCAATATTATAAGATTCCATTTTCTTTTATGACAACACATTTTTATTTTCTTTATAACAATCACTGGTGTTAATCAGTCAAATGTAAAACAAACAAATACCTGTACTTAAATTAAAATAAATCCAGCCAACAGTGTGTAGATGTGGTCTTTCCAGATACACATGGTTATTCACAACTCCTTCTACAGTATTGTGATTAATTCTGCAATTATAAAGATATATTATGATAACCCAGGCATCAGCTACATTCGATGTTAAGCTTTGTTGTGATGTTTGATTTATTTAGTTTTCTAGTGACAGTGCTTAATAAGAGAATATATCGTAACATGATGTACTGCGAGGACCCCAGTGCTTTTTTTCTCTAACATACTGCAAAAGAAACAGGCTGCCTAATTTAACACTTTCACAATGTCGCTTTATAAGAGATTTGTATTTAAAAGGTACATAATGACCTTTTTACTTTATTGTTCCCATGTGTTGCTACAACTGTTTACGTACGGTGTGTGTATTTTTATTTTATTTTACATTTTGACCACTTTTTTAAACTTTTAAATTGCATTCCCTGCCTCAAGATGGCTTCCCATGTACCCGCATGGACCTTTCAGAACTACATTTCCCATCATCCTCCTGCTCACTGGTAAATCCATCTCAGTTACATACGTGAGCTGATATGCTTCAGATACCACACCTTGAAAACCGAGTGATGCGAGCTACTTCACTCAATGTTTTTATTTATGCAACTCAAGGTTGTTATAATAGTAGAAAACACTAATGGAGCCTTTGAGTAAATTGTTGATGCTTCAGAGTAGAAAAATGCAACATGCCTAAGACACTTTCACACACAAACATATATATATATATATATACACAGATATAAATAAATACCAAAAAAACTTTGTTTTGCACACACATTTTAACGTAACAGCGCAGTGCACAAGAAATGAACACACAAACAACCCTCTGGAGCTTTAATCATTTTATTTATTTTTTTACATTCCGGTAGCGCTTACTTTCTTTTTTTCTACAACAATTGGCAGCACACGGTACAGATGAACAATGAAGCTGTTGCACGCCCATCCTTGTTTTCCCGAATTCCTGAATAAAAATAGATCCCTATTTTTTTAAACGTATCAATGAACAACCCTTTTTTATCTGTGAAAATAACAAAAATTCTTTATTTTGTAACACGCATTATTATGCTAAACTTTTTTTTTAAAACATCACTGCTGAAGTGACACTCTGTAAAGAGCAGTGCTGTACAAGCATTTAGCTCGCAGTGCCAGTGCTCCACAGCGCCCCCTTCAGTGCCCGACGACACTATCTCAACGCATCCTTCACTCAAGCTTCACGCTACTTTCACAGACCATTCCAGCAATGTCCATGCGGCGCTCACTCTATATAAATGCAGGAATCCTGCTTGAATCACATTACAATCACGCTCCACGTACTATATGCTTATCATCTTTTCAATTATCAGGAATGTAAAATTCCTGTTGGGGAAAAAACAAAGATCCAGACAATGAGCCACACCTAGATGTTTCAAAGGACAAACATAACATGTATTATTATTTATCAGTAAAAAAAAAAAAAAAAACACAAGATTAAATGAATGTAAAAGTTCACAGCCTGCTTAATAATAAATAAACTATTCGCATTTGTGGCCCCCCTACTTAATTGCTTTGTTGGTTCACAGCTGAACACTAATTTGCATGGATCAACTCTATACTACACTGAAAAAAATGTATATTGTTTGGTCATGGTGACTGAACAAAGGGTAACTTCCATACAACTAGAAACAAACCCAGTCAAATACACAGCTGTTTGCATAAAAGGTTTTTCAACCACTGCTCAAAACAGCACAAATAAAGACCAGAAACTCCCATGGGTTCCATAAGGACCAAAGATCATTAGAGTCTTAGTTATGACAAGTGCTCCCCACTGCCATATTTAAATATAAATGCTGCTTAGCAATATACACCTTGTTATTGTTTTTACTAAATGTCATGGCCACCAATACAATTTAGCATACAGAGTGAGATTTGAGGCTTTGGCATTGCGGTAGTTTTCTGCGATACCTCATTTAGGGATACGATACCATGCACAGTATCATGATATTCCATACTATCACAATACTTTAGATTGTATGTCCATTACATGTTAAATGGCTGCCAAATTCCTTTTTTTTTGTAAGTGCAAAGTGCATAAGAGGCTAATACACAGTTAACAATGCTATAGCATGGTGGAATGCTTGCTATACATACAGTATATATATATATATATATATATATATATATATATATATATATATATATATATATATATATATATATATATTCTGCTGAAAACAAGTTCCAGGGTATTCAAATGTCATTGCCACTGACAGATATTTTGAAAATCACCACTTCCAAATAATGTAATAAAATCAGTTCACCGGATTAAAAAAAAACATATTTCTGGCAAACTGCTTTACTAAAAACGCGGCTAACATACACAATTCAATAGTGAAAAATTCAAAGTTAAGCATTATATTTAATGTTACATTTCTAAAACAAGCAGGCCACTAATGTAGATGCCTTCCTCTTATGTGCTATTAGAACAGAATTCTGTTTAAGCATATTCAAGCTAAATGTCTGTCAAACGCCCATGTGCATCTAAATAAGAACACAGACATTTTATTAGTGAGAGGAGGCCATTTGGCCCATCATGCTCGTTTGGTTCTTAAAAATCTTGCAAAGAAAGTGAATTAGACAAAAGACAACCACTCTGGCTACTATAATAAACTTTAAGTACTTTTTTTTATTGCTTTCATGCTGAACTTGTAGCCGTCTGCATTGGTGGACTTTTGCATTGTGACTGAAGCTTTAGGTCCTGTGCTTTCCTCTGCAGGTGAAGCGTCACATTGATCCTGTTAGGGAAACGGATATGCTGGCAATGAAATCTGTATTCATTCTGGTCTTTCCACTGCTCATGCATGCAATTCAAAACACAGGATTTTCACAGCTATCACATTACATGCACATAAAATACGGATTAACACAAAAGCCAAAGAATATAAAAACACTGCTAACATTTTTGACATGTTTTAATTACACATTTCGGCAAATTATATTTTTGCTCTTTCTAGCAAATGCACTGTAATGACGAAAATAAACAAGCATCAATGAACTCCCCTTTGATGAGCTTCTAGCACATTCCTGTTATGTGTTATCTTTGCTGTGACTTTTTAAAACTTGGATTCACTTACTAAAGAACGGAAGAAACTACAGTAAAAGTAAACTTCGGCAAAGAGATCGGGGTGGCGATCTGAAAGATGTTTCAATAAATTGGTGGCATTTCCTTTGTTTTTTACTTCTTTATAACACTTTCGACATTTTGACTGTCCGCGTTCAAACAGATTGCTGTTGTCATCTGGCTGAAATCCAAAATAGTTCCACATCAATTCTCTCTCTGGCATTCGCCATTACTGCTGCAGTAATTAATTTTCCCAGAACGTGCAGGGTAGTTGGTCACTTCCGCTAAGCGGAAATAAGTAAGCTTAGTTCATACTGTTTTTAAAGCAAACAAAAAAAGCTCAAAAAACCCCCCAAAAACCTTTGATATTTTTATTTCACCCCAATAATAGGTATCGTAGGATTTTGGTTTCAAGATGTACCGCAGAACACTATATTGTGGTGAAAGCAAATTTGTTGGGTCCACCATTCATAACCCAAATGTCACATGACCCCAGTATAGTATGTCAGCCATGTTAGGTCACATGTCAAAGGGAGGGGTGCTGTTGGAGTTTACCAGAGTGAAATGACAATCGCATACAAGATTCCCTCACAGGAATGTTTAAAACTGTGTGGAAAATCCATAAAGCACGTGTATGCAAAGTTGACTGCTAAACTCTTGCAAATGCAGTTTTTGGTCAGTGCAGTAATTGTGAACTAGTAATCTTCAGAAGATATGCCATCTGTGTTGAGTGACATTTATTCTTCCTACCAGGCTAGAAGTTTCTTAATTGCCCACTTAATTACCCAATTAACCATGAATTAAGTTTGTATGTATTTAAACTTTAATTAAGCATCCAATTCAATTAAACATGGTGTTAGATGTTCATTAATCAATGCCTGGTTGTGTTACCGTTAACTAATGGAACCAAAATCGTTCACAATACATCTGTGTATTATTCTACAAAAGTCTGTTGCAAACTATTATTTATTCAAATAATTCAGATTATTCAACCTGGAGAGCCCTTATAGTTGATATGAAGTGAGATCTGATGCTTCAATTCTTTGATTACCATTAACGGTCCAGCCTATACTCCATTCACACTGCATTTTTGTTGTAGTTAAAGTGAAGCTTGATCGATTGCAGAGCTATCCTGCCTCAAGGTCTGACTCGCTGCAGTTGAGCTTGTCAAGCAGTTTAAAATCATTTTCAATCACTAGCAAAGCTGTTTTATAATCCACAACTCTGCATGTATTACTACTGTAATTTCAGTGACCTTTTTTTAAGATGACAATGCACTGTCTGATGCCCAGTGTTAAAACAAAAAAAATATATAAAGGCTATCATCTTAGCCTTTTATTTGACCCGATAGAGTGTGTTGTGTGGGTTATACAACCAACAAAATACCAAAACACTGGTAACTAAAAATAAAAACTTTTTCATGGGACTGCAACATAAAAAACAGAATGGAAAGAAAGAGTGACAGCAACAGTAGGGACATCTCAGTGTATACACTGGGATCAAGCCGAGAACTTGATGGGGTTAGGCTTCCAGTACCACTTTCAGTACATTGGTAATTCCATCTCAAAAACGTAAGTGGGTAATAACGATGGTTTTAAATATCATTTTTGTAAACTCATTTTTATTTTTAAAAATGACCTTTCTTATTATTTTAGGTTAGTCTTCAGACTTTTCACTTTGAATTGAAGCCCATGTATTCTACATAATCATTGTAGAATCTCCCCCTGTGCATGAGGTACATGGTTAGGACCCCACCTGACTCCATGTATGGTCTTACTGTATATGCAGATGTAAGCAAGCTTGTTCCAGGTGAGGTCCTAGTACCTAGGAGATGGTCATTATTTTTTAATCTACAGTTAAATTAAAAGGACTACACTGGAGAACAGCACCATATGACTACCTGACATTAAAAACAACTTAACATATGTACCTCACTGGATACATCCTACAAATGGAGCAAATACACCTTGGTCTTATACCAAGCTAAATAATACAGTATATACATATTGCTCTATTTATTTTCAAAAAAACGTTGGCCATACCATTCTATTCATATATTTACTTTCATACAACTGAGAACTTATAAAATAGGAGGATTTTTTTTTATTTTATCCTGCAATAATGCCTTTTAGTAAAATCTATAAAAGTACAATTCAGCTATTCATTTCATGCACTCTCATCAGTCTCAGCTGAAGAGAGATGATAGAAATAAAAAAAGCTACCCATTTTATTTTACACGATTAGTTTTCTGAAGAGGCAGACTTGAAAGAGCCCCAAATCAGACCATTGTAAAAGTGGGTATGCTGCAACATGCTTTAATCTGACTGGAATAAGTAGTTCAGAATGCAGGACAAAAATAGACACGGGTCAGGCTAAAGTTATGATCTTTGCTGTGATAAGCTACAACTGCAGTTTAGGAAACAATTGCTATCTAAAGTAATTTTGGGTGCATAAAAAAGTTATAAGGAATGATAGCCTGCCTTTGAATTTAAAGATTGAGTAGTTGTAATTTGTAGAAGATTAATGACCAGCTACAGGTTTCATGACAAAGAGTTCACATCTGTGGCCTTCCTGATAATTAAATCAGCACAAGGGAGTCGGAGCTGTAGGTTTTTATTTCTTTCACTTCTCTTCTACTGTCTCGATTGTCGCTCCCTCAGTTTATTTTTTGTATTATTTCTTTCACCTTCTATTTGCTCTAACTGCAAGTGGATACAATTCATTCCGCTAAAGCTGAAAAAGGCTTAGCCCTGACGACATTTTTTCATTATTGTGTCCTGTTAGATTACAGCTTTAAAAAAAAATAATAATAAATAAAAAAAAAAATTACTATATGAAAGGGTTTTGATATTTACTCTACAATCCCTTGACATTTTTTATTTGAAAACTAAAGCCAACTGGAACGGAATGGAGAAAGAAATCCTCAGTCTTTCCCCAGATTGCATCAAATAGACTGGGCATAAAATATAAAGGAACTGGAAGAAAATGGAGAGTGCAAGGAAAGGGAAATCTGCCTTGCAAGAAAAGCTCACTACAAAAATAAAGGGAACCTTTTAAGCAATTCGTAAGAAACTGACAACAACTCTTTGAGCCTGGCTTTCCTTCCTTCCATTACACTGGGATTTCTGAGCACTACCTAACAGTGTTTACTGAACTCATTTGAAACTCTTATTGACCAACTGTATTGAGCTTTGGGATAATTTAGTGCTGAATACAAAGTCTTACAATGATTGTATTGAAAATGCAATTAATCCTTATTTCAATTATACATTACGTCCTGTAGAACAAACTCTCAGATGGCCTTACCTCGTTTCCGAAACAATTTTATGCCATTTTCCCTCAAAATCTGGCAGAGATATCTGCAAACCAGCTAACTGCTCCACAAAAATGTAAACAGGTGTGCTTATATTGCTTACTACTGTGTGTATTGCTTTGTATCAAAGCTTACACATTAAATGTTACAAAGCATGGAACAAAATCATTCCTTAACATTTAAAATTAACCAATATTATATTTATCTGACAAGTAAATATTACCAAAATACTTTCTTTTATGAACTGTATTACTGCCTTCACAGGTATAACTCAACCCAAATTCTCAAGAGGGCTTTGGACATTACCTCGCACAGGAAGTTAATAATTCAAGCCCGGTTTGTGGACTTCAAAACTTTACCACTCAACCAGCGATTTAAAAGAATGGGCTTTGTTTACTTTAATCACCAGTATTAATCACAGAGTAATATGCAAGTTCCTCCTAATGTATACTGAGGGTAAGCTTTTATATCCATTATCTTATTGAAACAGCCCAGCTATACATTTCAAAACATCTTAGCTTTGCAGTACTGATGCTTGTGGAACTGGGATAGCTGGAAAGATGAACTAAAAGCCTGTCTTATATATCTAGCTGTTAAAGGTTGAAATACTCTGCAGGGACTCAGACCTGCTTCACTGCACTCATATCCATTCTGTGATTTGATCTCTCATACCAGTCAAGGACTTGGTTCTCAAGTGAGTGCATGGTGGTTCTTTAAAGAACACCGTTAGTTGATGAACGCTTTGAACTGTATTATGAAACTATGTGAATTGCAAAATAAACAAAACCAAAACTCCAAAATGATGAGAATCGAGCAGCAATAGACTCTAAACTTACAGTGCAGTGGCTGTGCTGCTGTTGCAAAGTTGGGACATCTCCTCCTATCGGCATCTGTTTCTTCAGCCCCTCGTCTTTGAGATTCAGCCACCTGCACAGATCTTCCAGTGAAGCCAGTAGCCTGCTCCATCTCTCTGCACTAGCCTCCAAATGGGCCCTTAATAACAAACAAACGAAACTCAAATCAGAATTATTTTCACCTCTGAAAATCTGTATATAAAAATACTTTTATTAACTTTTTAAATCATGTTTAGTATTTCTAGAGACACTATAATATATTCTTTATTATGCAGTGCAGCCAGGGGAATTCCAATGACAGATTTCATTTTATATCACTTGGGCCAAATTGTTTTTAAAGAAAACTTTATATGTATGAAGATACACAGTACATTAAAATAGGCCCTTAGCCTCTTACTTATCATAATATTTAATCCTTTATGCTTGTAAGTCCCTGTCAATCAGCATTACCTGGTAACAATGTAAAACATATTTCTTATCTTCCATGAAGAAAATAAGTGTTTTGCTGACCTGATGTTAGCAGATTTTGCCTTCAGCTCGCTCCAGCGCTGGTTCATGTCATCCAATCGATGCTGGAGAAACACAGCCTCATCAGAGCTTCCCAGAGCCTTCACCATCTTGTGCCTGTTGCCATCAATGCTCTTAAAGATGTCATTGTGAGCATCAATCTCTGCCTGAATGTCCTGCAGAAAAAAAAAACACATTAGGAAACTGAAACAAAGTAAATTTATTTTGAACTATGTAAGAAAGCATTTTTACGAAGTTAAAAGTTTCATTGACTATCTCTATTCAATGTACACTTGCACAAAAGTCTTTGCATTTTTTCACCCATAGTGCAATGAGAACTACAAGGGTGTTTTCACCAAATCAACATGTGCTCGCAAATGATTATACTCATAAATCTATGAATAGCAGCCACAGTTTTGGAGATGATTTACTGAACAACTTGATAAAAAAAAAAAATTAAGTGTTTCGTTCCCCTGCCATTATGATGTACATTTTCTGATCAATCCAACAAAGTTATCACAAGTTATAACCCTTACGGGGCTCCCGAGTGGCGCATCCAGTAAAGGCGCTCCGCATGGAGTGCAGGATGCGCCCTATAGCATGGAGATCGCTGGTTCGAGTCCAGGTTATGCCATCGCTGATCATGGCTGCGAGTTCCCAGGGGGCGGCGCACAATTGGCCAAGCGCCACATGGGTGGGGAGGGTTCAGGTTGGCAGGGTAATCCTCGGTTCACCACGCACCAGCGACTCCTGTGGCCGATAGGGCATCTGCTGGTCTGCTGTAAAAAAACACTCAGATCTGTTTTGTCCTCCGGAACTATGGGTCTGGTGGCTTCGCTGTAGACCTGCAGCGCAAAAAAAGACGGCTTGGCAGGACACTTTTCGGAGGACACGTGTGTCTGCTGCAGTTTCTCGAGTCGGCGCGGGAGTTGCAGCGGTGAACCAGGATAAAAATAATTGGGCATTCCAAATTGGGGAGAAAACCAGGGTAAAAACCATTTGCGACAACTAAATAAAAAATAAAAAATAAAAAAAGTTATAAGCCTTACAAGCTTTCATTGAAAAGGTATGTGCGCTGGCTATGCAGCTAGCACACATAATAAAGACAACAATGGAATGTGTTATATAATTAATATACATTAGCCTTCTTGATGCAATTGTTCAATCAGCAAGGAGTTATCCAGGGAACACAACAAGTTTGAGATATTCTCTCCAGAGCCATCCACAGGAGTGAGTATGCCCAATCTGTGAGCTGAAGTGTTCAACAAATCCCTAGCAGCGTGAAAAGCAGTGCGGAAGAGGCCCTGGCACTTTGGAACAGAAACACTAGCAAATGCTCCAACAGAAAAATGGCCCATATCCAAACCAGTATTTTCTACAAGCATTCAATTCAAAGCTTTATGGTTTTAAACAAAGAAAACAAACAAGCATGATAACATGTAAAGACATGGAACAACCACTGACTATTATTATTATTACAGTCGTAAACAAAAATACATTTCAAGAATCACAGTACAAGTAATAATACAATTAAGAGCAAGATAAATACAATGACTTTGGTTCTAGCACTGAACAAATGAGTACATTTCTTCTTTTGTATTGTAAACTAAGCCTGCAATTGCTGTACAGAGGTGATGCTTACATTTTGAAATTCAAATAAATTTGATTTGATCATGTTATGTGTGCCAAAAATGACAGTAACTGACCTGGTGTGAAATGGCCTTTAACAAAAAAAAAAACAACTTCAAAATACTACCCTTCTTGCACAAAATGAGAGTTAAAAAAAAAAAAAAACTTCGTTTTAAAAACAGAAACACAATGGCTCATTCTTATCTGGGAAAACTACATTTCAACAAACATGTGGCTGCAATTAACAAGCAATTTGGTATGACATAGTCTGCAGCTAGGTACTGTGAGGATGCATTATCTGAAAATGGTCTTTTCAGAGAATTAAACTGAAAAGTATGAGGTGTAACAATTTTCTCCAATTTGTGTTACAAAAAAGTGTCCTGGCTACATCATAGTTCCACAGTAGGTGAAATTAACAACATGGATTAGTACTGCTTTTTTATGTTAGACGTAGGTTCTGAATATACTAGGATTTAAAATTGTGTTCTAATTCATTCACCTTTTTGTTGTATAAAATAAATATTTATCCTACTTAAAACTGATAGATAGAGATAGATAGATCAATCTATCTATCTATATATAAAAATAACAGGCAAACCCCCGAAACTGGGAGATTCCTCAATTGCCTGTGCAAAGTACGAAATTAATCACAAAAGATCTTTCATTCTGGGTTTTGCCTGGGCAGATCTAAGAGTGTCCAACAATGTCCAGTCCAAGTCCAAAATGAATCTCAAAGATCTTTCATTTTATGTTTTCAAGGAACAGAGTCAGAGCTACGACTGAAGAGCATCATTCATTCACACTTACTCATCTCATTCTTAAAAACTACACAGGAAGTCTGGTTTCAGAAAATAGGCATATATTTTAAAAAAGCATTTAAAAATGATTTTTTATTGACGACATTACTATATCAAATATTTAATGAGATATATAAGACTAATTTATTTTAAACAGATTATTAAAATCTAGCTATGTACGTACACTCTCAGTCACTTGGCTGAGTATGCCCTCCAACTCTTAGATCGCTTGTCATAAACACTGTCAAAAGTGAATCAGCTAATCATTCATGTTCCACCCAGTAACTGCACCCATCTCTCTGGTTGGACAGTTCAATACAACTCATTATTATTATTGGTTGTTTACATTATTAATAATACTGTCCTTTTTATATGCAAGTGTCAATGGCGTTTCTCATGTTAATGTTATTACACATTAATAAGATGGGGGAGGGGGTGGCAGGAAGCAACTTTATTACTTGAACTGATGGAGCAATTAGACCTCCAGAGCTCTTATCACAGAGAATTAGAAAGTCTCAGTGGGGACTAAGCAGTAGGAACAAAGCATTGCAAAAGGTGCCACAGCCATAAAACTGACCTTACTGACAGAACCCATCATAAACCCTGATGCCCCGTTGGTACCAGCTGGTACTAGAAAGTCATTATTTTAATTAGTAACCTTGCACTTCCTCCCTGCTTAAGTTTTTTTGCTTTAGTATTACTTGACAATTTCTCAAAAACCAAGGTTTGGATAATCCATGTGCCAAATGTGTTTTTAAAAAACACAGTTATTGAAGCGTTGTTATATGAAACATTTGATAGCAACAGCCATAACATTTCATATTTTACTACATCACTGGAGTATTTTTATTTTTGCCTTAATACCTTGAGACTTATAACTTCACAACTTAAAAGCCTGAGATGAAGACATTAAAACATGAATATTTAATGTACATTGTAGACAGATAATTCATATTCTTCCTTGTTTATGCAGATTGCTGGCTATAGCAATGTTTATCAAAGTCACTTGTAAATATAACGTAATCTTAAATTGGGTTAACAGCCCAAAAAACATAAATGTGTTTCAGCTGCAGAAACTATGCAATAGCACATGGGTTGTGGTGTTTTACACACATTCAACCAAAGGCTACATGCACACCTCGCAGCGACTGCAGTTCTCTTTTTACTATACCTGCTCAAATTTTCTTAGCAACTCCTGCAAGCTGAAGTTCAGGCCAATCATCATCAGGTACAGTATTCCTTTATATGCTACATCTTTCAGTTAAAGGTCCCCCATTCAATGCCACACATTCCCCGCCTGAAAGAATTTCCCCACCGTTGCAATGTCCAGGGCACGCATCTCCCATTAGCACAGCAGTAGTATTCTCGTCTTGCTC